>NC_089256.1:38257188-38578688 GCF_963930625.1 Muntiacus reevesi
AAAAGAGAGAGAACCAAAGGAGGCAGAATAACATAGAAAATACCATTTTTTACAACAATAAATATTAAGTCAATTAATTTATTATTAAAATAAAAACCATAACATAGACTTACAATTCCACAAAATCTAACCATACAGTAGTACTTTAAGAATACTAGTTCTGTAGTGGAGAAAACTGAATTTAAATATTACTTCTGCATTTACTAGTCATCACCTCTTTCCTAAGGAGAAATTTACTTAGCTTATTTATATCAATTTCCTAGTTTATAAAACATGAATGAAAGTAACTGACTATATAGAGAGGGTTGAATAAAACAATATCTATAAAGTTCAGTGCCCAGCACCACTAAATAATCAATAATAATAGATATTATTTGTAATATTTGTTTTACAATGGTGTATCTAAATGAGAGGTAAAAATCAAAGAAGCATTATACAAGATATACTGATAAGTGAAAAAACTGATACAATACAAAATGAAAAAATCTAAAGAGGGAGAGTGAGACTTAAAAAGAAGAAAGTAACCATTTCTGCAAAGAAACTAAAAGCAGTGAGGAGGGCTGAAGCCATAAGCCTACTGAAATCCGGATAGAGAAGCACACAGAGGTGGCTGGGAATCTAGGTCTTTGGAGTAATGGGGCCCAAAATGTTCCATATGAAATGGTGGACCTGAATCTGTTTTGCTACTTCAACAAGAGGATGTAAAAAATATGGCCATGTACTGCCTGGGGCAATATCTTATACAGAGTTGCAGGCACTAAAAGGGGAAGGATGAAGGTATAGATTCAGTCTCATGATCAAATATTCTTAAAGGTAAGCTAAAAACACCATTATAGGATTTGGATTGGGACTAGAAAGCCAGGAATGCGGATAGAGGCAACTGGAAAACCATCAGTTAAGGAGGTATGAAAAAATTAAAAGAGAGAGAGAGAGTGCCAAGAGGCAAGACAAAAAAGCCTTATGACCAACATTAACCTACAAAACAAAATTCTAAAAAAAAGCAAGGGAAGTTCATTTCTAGGTATTTTATTCTTTTGATGTGATAGTAAATGGAATTGTTCCTTAATTTCTCTTTCTGATCATTTGTTGTTAGTCTATAGGAATGCAAAACAACCACAAAATTAATAACTGGAATATTCACTCCAGATAAATTTGATTTTATAGAATTGTCTGATAATAATTTCAAAATGAGTATATTTGCAATGTTCAGAGATAAGTAAGACTCATGTGTAAAAAGAACAAGAAACTACTGAATAAGAATAGACAACAATAAGATAAGAATAGGTGCAGAAAATAAATCAAAAATCTTACAAGTGGAAAAAAAAGTACACATAAAAATACAATAGGTAAGATAATTTAAGACTGGGCAATTTTAAGGAGAGGATTAAGTGAGTTGGAAAGTGATATTAGGGAATTGATTCAGAAAAAAAAATCACAGAAAGTAAAATATGTTTTAGGAAAATGAAAGAGCAGCTGACATATGGTAAATTGACAGGGAAACACCAATAGATAGCTATTAATATTATAAGAATCCCAGAAAGATAAAATGAAGGTAATGAGAAAGAAACAACAGAAGAAAAAAAAATACCGAGAATTTTCCAGAATTAGAGTCTTGAAATTAGAAAATATATCCCTGGTTCATGACTGATAATTTAAAATAAATTCACATTGAGACACATTTCAGAGAAACAACAGATAGCAAGGATATATAAAAACTCTAAGACGTTACCAGAGGGAAAAGGCCAAGTACTTAAAAATAATTGAAGAATAGATTGATAGTAGACTTGTCTTATGCAATGATAGCTAACAGAACAACAGTCTAAGATGTAGTTGAGAAATATCTTCAAATGCTACACAAAATACCCAGATAATTGTTATTTAAAAGATAAAGACATTTTTAGACATACATAGTAGAGAAAGCAATGGCAACCCGCTCCAGTGTTACTGCCTGGAGAATCCCAAAGGACGGAGGAACCTGGTGGGCTGCCGTCTATGGGGTCGCACAGAGTCGGACACGACTGAATCCACTTAGCAGCAGCAGCAGCAGTGTGCTACCCAGGGCCCGCTCTGGAGGATTATGAAAAGATGTAGTTCAACAAGAAGGAAAGTAAATCCAGAAAGGAAGCTATAGGATCTACAAATAATAGTGGGCATAGTAATAACTAAAACATGAGTAAATACAATTAAGTATTGATTATAAAAATAAATGATAATTATCTATTGATACGATTAAAAACAAGTAAGTAAACTAAAACTCCATTCAAAAATTATAATAATGAGATTAATATTTAAGAAGTGGATAAAACATGCTAGATACTTTTATTTCTGCATGAAGGAGTAAGTCACAAATACTAAAAAGTGGATTTTATTTTTTACTAGAAAAATATGTAGATAAGTACACATAAAAAATTTTTAGTATGAGCACTGAAGATAAAGATAAGCCCCTATGAACTTTAAGCCCAGCAATAAAATCCATGTATTAGATCAGAAAAGAATTTTTTAAACTTTTTTTTCAATCAAAACTATATAAAACACATCTCATTATAATGCAATTGAATTGAGAATCAGTAATAAAAATAGAGCAAATACATTTTTGCCATGTAGAAACATACGCTGGTTTTTTTTTTTTGGCTGTATTGCATGGTATGTGGGATCTTAGTTCCCTGACTGGGGATCAAACCTGTGCCCCTGCACTGGAAGCATGGAATCTTAAACACTGGACCACCAGGGAAGTCCCTAGAAACATACAGTTCTAATTAAGGGTTAAAAATAAATCAAAAGAGATATTACAAAATACTTAAAATTAAACAAAACTATATATCAAGACATGTTATGCAGCTAATGAGACACGTGAATGAGAATTTCAAGACAGATTCATTTGAAAAACAATAAAAAGTATTAAAATTGAATGAGAAAAAATCAACTCAGGAATCTAGAAAAAATGATCTAAATAATAAAATAGAAAGAAAAAGTAATGTTGACAAAAGCATAAAGTAATGATATAGAATATAAAGACACAATCAAGTCAATAAGCAAACCCAAAAGATAATTTTTGAAAAAAGTAAATAAAACACAAAAATGTCTAACAGCCAGTAAAAGAAGAGAAGAGGTTAATATAAATAATATTAGGAATAAGAAGGGAACACATCTTCTTAATATCATAAGAACTTATGAAGAGCTTTGTGCAAATAAATTTGAAGTGTAGATTAACTGTTAACTGTATATTTTCCAAAAACACCTCCTTAAAATTGACTTAAGAAGAACTATAACACTTGAATAAACCAATAGCTATGGAAGTAAAGGAACTGATGATAATAAAATATCTACCTTACACTACCTACCACCTACTAATACAAAATACTAGGTCCAGATGATTTTAGAGGTAAATTTAACCAAATCTTCAGAATAGGTAATCTGTATAATATAAAAACAGTTATAGAAATAGAAAAAAAAAATAAGAGAGAAATGTTGCTCAACTTACTTTGCAAGACTAGTATCACCATAACAGCAAATCTCTATAATAAAAATTTTAAGAAAAGAAAAGTAAAGACTAATCTCCCCATGCAAACATGTATATCAAGTATCAACAAATTAAACTCAAGACTGGATTTAAAAAACACACCAGGACCAAGTAAAAAAAAATTTTTTGTAGGAATGTAAGAAATGTTGACTATCAAGAAATGTTTTAATATTATATAAAATACTAACATATTAGTAGGAAATTTTATCATATTATTGATGCATAAAATGCATTAGATAAAATTCAATGAGTATTCTTTTTTTAAAAAATATTTATATATTTATTTATTTGGCTGCACCGGCTCTTTAGTTGTGGCAAGCAAACACTTTAGTTGTGGCATGTGGGATCTTGTTCCCTGACCAGGGATCAAACCCAGGCTCCCTGCACTGGGAGCATGGAGTCTTGGCCACTGGACCACCAGGGAAGTCCCGAATATTCTTGATTAAAAACACTTAGCAAACTTTAAATAGCTGATGGGAACTTTCCAATAATAATTTTGATTTCTCGAAATCCCAAGCAAATATCACATTTCCAGAACATTTCCATTAAAGAATGAAACAGAGCATTCCTAATGTCATTGCTTTTACTCCACACTACATAGAGGTCTCAGTAATGCAATATGACAGGAAAAATAAATTGAATTGAAAATTAATTGATAAATTGGAATTGAAAATTAAGAGATAAATTGGAATTATTTGCTAATGATACACATGTCCATGTTGAAAACCTAAGAGAATTTCAGTTTAGCCAGTGGAACTAGTAAGAGAGTTCAGCAAAGCTGTTGAGTATACACCAATAATAACAAATAAGCAATAAATTGCAAAGTAGATTTTATAGATAATATCATGAAAATTAAGTTATATGAGAGGAATTCTAACAAATTAGATCAAGCAAGACCTTTATGGTGAAAATTATAAAACATTATTAAAGAACTTTTCGGAAGAGCTCATCAAGTACAGCTCTCAATGTTAAAAAGACACAATGTCATAAGAATATCCATTCTCCTCCAGATTACTATCTAAAGTTAATGTAAATACAAATAAAATTCAACAGGGCTTTTGCTAAACTTGACTAAACAACCCTAAAATTTACATTGAATTGCAGAAGGCCAAGAAGAGCAAAAAGAATTTTAAGGAGGGACAATGTAGAGAGATTTACCTTACCAAATAATAAGAATATTATAAATCAATGGTAATTAAGGCACTTTGGTGTTAGCACAAGAATAGAGAAACAGCCCACTAGATGAAATAAAGATACTAAAAACAGATTTGATGTAGGTGAAAGAGGCATTATAAATTAGTGGGTAAGGATGACTAATTTGTTAAATGGTGCTGGGATAACTGGGTTACCCACACGTAAAAAAAATAAAACAGGATGCATGTAAGATGCCATACACAAAAACAAATGTCAAAGAAGATTAGAGATCTAAATGTAAAAGAAAAAACTTTAAAACTGTTAGGAGAAAATATAGGAAGGTTTCTTAAGGATCTTATCATATTGCAGGGTTTTTTAAAATGACAGAAGAGGACAAACCATAAAGGAAAACATCAATAAACTTAACAGCATTAAAATCAGAAGGTTTAAAAATAAATGCTACTATATACAGTTAAAAGAGAAAGCTAAAAATTGGGAAAGAATATTTGCAATCTATATTGCCCAAAAGATGAGAATCCAGAATATTACAGCTACAAAACCAAAACCAAAAGCTGTCCAAAACAACAGTTGCTGAACAAATAACTCAATCAAAACATAGGTGAAGATACAAACAGGTAACACACATGAATACACATGAGGAAATCCCAGTGGTTTATAAGTGAAAAAAATTTTAAATTATATATTATTCAATCCCCTCAGTCTGACAAAAATGTAAGAACCTTGGTCATTCCAAATGTTGTGAAGCGTATGGAGAAGGTCTCATAGACTGCTAATGAGAATATAAATCGATACTACCACTTTAAAAAGAAAAACTGCATAATTCTTAGCAAAGTTATTAAACTTTAAAAAATAAGAAATTATTTAATAAAATTTAAAAATGCATTTTTTCTTACAGTTTAGCATTTCCTCCTTTGCTTCCAAACATGTACAAAAATGTTATCTACAATTTTGATGGCAATTGGGAAATACCAGAAATAATGTCTAACAATTAGAGACTCAGATTTTAGTGACACATACAGTAAAGTTCATTTTATATAACTCATAATATATGGCTTATGTAAAACTAATTCATGGTGATAGAAATCAGAAGAATTATGCTGTTTTTAATCTTTTGTTAAAGATAAAAGTTTTGGAGGATATAGCCTGTAAGGGGGTATGAAGGATTCTCCTAGGTGTTGTGAATGTTTTGTATGTTGGATTGAATATTGTTGCATGGATGTATATTCACATAAAATCTCATCAAGCTATACAATTAATTTGTGTACTTCACTATCATAACCTAGAATAATACATGATAAAAACAGGTTTGGAAATAAATTTTCCACATTGAGGTTTGTTTAACTTGGGTGCTGAATTCTTTTTTGTTCACACTATAATTCATACTTTTATATGTTTGAAACATGTTACATTAAAAAATGACAGGACAGACTACTGCTTTTCCTAACTAGAATTGATCAAGGTAAAAGAAAACACTAGTGTCATCTTTTCCTCTTCACTGTCCCTGACACTAGGTCCAACTGTTCCAGGAATCAATAAACACTTCACAGCCAAGTGTACTTACAAAGTGATCATTTAGTTGAATCAAAGAAAAACTTTCAATTCACTTTTTGACTATGTGTAGAATCTAGGCTTAAGTGAATGACCAGCATCATATATTAATACAATGCTACCAATGCATAAAGATCAGTTATCCATTCAGGTGTTTCAAACATGAAGTGGGGGATTGCCAAGGATTTTTTTGATGTGAATCAACAGGTGGTTTGGCATTAATATTGCTATTTGTTTCTGGGTTGCACCTCTGGTTTCAGAAAAGAAAAAGAGACAATACCTTTTCAAAGCTGTATTTCAAGGTAACCATATGGAAAGCAAGGTTTTATTCCAGCCAATTCTCTTTCTCTTAAAGCGCGGAGGAAAAGTGCCAGCTACTGCTACTCTCGCCACCAGCCACGGTACAGATGTTTGGAAAATGCAAAAATAGAGAAATGAAACAAAAAGGAAACCCTCAAAAATAAGTTTTGCATAAATGAAAAATGGAGTATATAACTATTATAGCTGCAAAAAGGTAAATGCATTTATTTTTTCCCATTGTGTTAAATGGAAAGACCCCAAACAAACAAAAACATTGATGTTTTAACTTAATGTTTTGTTGAAACCGATGATTACAAGGACCAACTCGTATGTGGCTAAAAATGGGAATAAAAAACAGATTTCTTTTAATCTGATAAGATTTTTTTTTACCTCAGAGAATTCTAGAATATGACCTACTTAAATGAATACTTATAAAAGAAACAGATTCATTTAAAAATTCATGTTTTCAGGTGCCAAAATGGGAAAGGAAAAGTGTTTCTATGAAATCTTATAAGAGAAAAGAAATAATTGAAACTATGATGGTTCCTTATACAACTCAGATAAAATATAGCTTGGTAAGAAATGTCTCAAAACTGTTCAACTGTACATTCCTGAATTAGCTTAGCTAATTTACAGACAGTTTTTCCAAAAGCAAACATCCTGTTAGATTTAAGCACGCCAATGTAAATTATTCTTTGTTTAAAAGAAAAAGTTTTTTAAAAATTATGTAATTTCTGAGAGAATATTGGCTGGATTGAAAGTTAGACCATGATTTAGGTCTAGCTCTGCCACAGTCCTGTTGTGTTTACCTTTGTTCCTGTTATAAAACTGGTTTGGTCTCAGTGTCCATATCTGTGAAGTGGACATGTGCCACAAAGGCGTAGCCCTATCGCCAAGCTCATTTCCAGCCCCACCATTCTATGAATCTAAGGAAGTCACTCCAGCACAAGAGTTTTTGTTTTCTTCCTTCCTTTCCTGCTTTCTTAAAATAAACAAACAACCAAGTAAGTAAGTAAATGTACATTAAAAGCACATACACTAATCATCTATCTCTCTAAACAGGAAGAGAGAACATTTTTTTTTTGTTATCATTATCTATTCCCTAACGTATATTTAAAAAGAGAGTTCCCATATAAAAAGATTTTTATTTTTTCCTGAATCAAAAATAGCATATCATTTCTTTGCCATTTAAGTTCTGTGAAGAAAGAAAACAGAAAATCATTACAGAAATCATATTAGGAACTTTAAGAAGGAAAAAAAAAGTCACTAAAATTTCTTTATAAAATTCAATGGTTTGTTTAACATGTTTTCTGTGACAGAAGATATAATTGCCACTTCAAACTACCTTCACTTCCTTTTCCTGGGGCAATATTCTTAACTGTGTAAAACACAGGACCCTCGTTACATACCTTTCCCACCTGTCTTCTGAGGTAACAAGGCTGAGGTATAGATTACAGTCTGAGATACCTAGAATGGGAATTAAACGTTTCATCTGGGAGACAGGATTGTGATCAGTTTGCCAAATCTAAAAAAAATTAAGCCCCATCACTACTTTGGCAAGAAATTTGAGTTCTCGTGGCTGAACAATGATCATCAGTTTTACACAAGACTTTTAAAAATGAAAGCACCTGGGGCATCAACCAGAAAAAATCTGAGAATGCAGCATTTTCTGTCAACCTTTAAACCAGATAAGACACAAGCAACTGCCCTTAACCCTTACAGAGAAGTATGAAAAGAATGTAGGGCAGCCGACACCTCGATGAACAATAGAAGCTCCACTTTATGAAAAGGCCAAAGTCTTCGGGGCGAAAGCTCCGTTGCTCCAAGTGCTGATCCACCTGAGGCACCAGCAGAGGCAGAATGCTTGGGGGTAACAGGCAAGGCTCCTGTTTCAGGCTCCAGCTCTGCCTGTACGCTGATAAGCCTGGGACCCCACCAGACACACACTCAAGGAACACCAAGGGTGGGTCCCCCTGACAGGAAGGGCCTCTCAAACAGAAAGGCAAGAGTCTGAAGTTGCAGTGTGTGAGCACTCCCTACTGGCTGCTGAAGTTGGAGATGAACTGGTGGTGTTTTAGAAAGGGCTGCCCCAGGTTTCTGTGAGGAGGCTGAAAGACACACACAGCTCTTTTTCTAGGGGATAAGGGTGTGGCTCTGATTAGGCTTAGACTGGTTCAGATGTTATGCTACTTGAGAAGCAGGTGAGGAGAGCTTACTGATAGGAAATCCAAGGACTGGCAAAAACTGTGTAAAACTGGTTGTAATTTTCATTAACTCTGATTTCAGCTACAGTACCCCCTTCTTATCCAAGGGGGCTAGGTTCCAAGAACCCCAGTGGATGCGTAAAACCATGGATTGTGCCAAGCTTCATGTCCACTATATCTTTTGTTGTACGTACATACCTATGACAAAGTTTAATTTATAAATCAGTAAGAGATTAACACCACACCTAATAATAAAATAGAAAGAATATAACAATATACTGTAATAAAAGTTACATGAATGTGATCTATCTGTCTCAAAATATCTTTCTGTACAAATCAAATGACTTTTCTGTCTTCACTAAGCATCATCATGCACTGTGGCCATAGCAGTTAACAGTCTGAGGTGCGACAGCAAAACTAGCATGGATTTCTTTTTCCTTCTTCACAATTTCACTGAGAGAAGATTCATTCCTACCATAGATCTTAGTAACCTCAGCATACGACCTTTTTTCCTTAGTTGCAAACTTTCACCTTTTTAACAAAAAGAAACACTTTACAGCTTTTCTTTGGCATAATTGATTTGCCAACTTTACCACTCTTATGCACTGGGGCCACTATTAAGTAAAATAGGGTGACTTCAACACAAGAACTGCAGTACTATCTCGGTCGATGTCAGAACCAAGCTGCCTACTAAGTGAGTAACTGGTGGGGTGCTCTGGACAAAGGGATGATTCACATCCCAGGTGGAATGGCATGAGATTTCATCATGCGACTCGGAACAGTGCACAATTTGAAACTAATGAACTGTTTATTTCTGAAATTTTCCATTTAATGCTTTCAGACTGCAGATGGCTGTGGCTAACTGAAACCGAAACTGGGGAAGGTGGAACTGAGGATGAGAAGGGACTTTTGTATTAACATTTTATATACAGACCCGTGTATGAGCATGTGTGTGTTTGGGGTGGCGGGGGTGCAGGAGGAAATGAATTTCTGTGTGGCTCACTTTATTTCAGTAATAGGAAATCTTGGGACAGTTTAATGTGTTTATACCATTTATGTTTTACCAGAAAATCCCATATATAAACTTGATGGAACTGCCTGATATGTTCACTATACCACTACACCTAAGCCCTATTCAGTGATCTCAAGTCTAGGGCAATGATACTGGGATAATGAATGTTCCCAGGGCTCTGCTCTGTTCTGGTTCTTCTGTATAATAAGATGAAGGTCAAAATGGCAGCCTGCTAAAAGCAGAAGCATTTCAGTTGCAGGAATAACTTGCTTGTCATCAACTTGTTAATGCATAGTCAAACATTTCTTTGACATGTACAGTATCAGCTAACTTCAGCAGATAAAGGGTCTAGAACAGGAAGATGCTGCAGATGCTTTAGCTTGGAGGAAGGCTTAGCAGAGCCAAAACGTCAGCAGGGCCTGTTTGTTCCATACTTTCCATCGGGCTCTGTGAAAGAAATGTTAGATTACTGCAATGACAAGTTTGTGACAAGCAAGTCATTTGTGCAACTGGTGCGCTCCTGTTTTTATCTGTTTACCATTCAGACTTGTGAATGCCATTTCAAGCACTTACAGGATTTCTGGCTCCCATTAAGGGGAAATGGTTTCTCCATGTTTAGAATTTTCTGCCTCAAAGAGAATTACTAAGCAATTATTTATCCCTGTGGTCACAGTGTCACACAAAAGCACTCTTGAGTTGTTTAGTTGGACTCTGAATCATGAAATGGAGTCCTGGGGACTGGATAGCTTGGAGCATCAGAAATTTCTCATCTAGTTTATTGGAATGACTACAAAGCAAGCCTGTTAGAGTCAATAAAATTGTGGCCAGCTTGAAATACCTTGCTCTTTTGCTCTAGGATCATATATCAAGGCCATATGCTTCAAGGCCCATAAACTCACTTGTAATGAGTAGATCCTGAGAAGCCAAGGCCTGACTGTGTCACAGACACTGACATGTGATCTAACATATGATAATCTTGGTGACAAGGACTGCTTTAACTGTTGAGAAGAGAACTTACAGGGCCTCTCCCCAAGTTCTGAGGGTAACCAGAGGCCCAATCCAAATCCAGAAAACGTTTTAAGTGTTTGGCAAAAGGCAATATCATAATCTAAAATTAATACTTGGGATCATCCCACCAAGGATGACTTTTGCATAGCAAAGGGCAGATTTTGGGTCAAGAATTCAAGACTGTCTCCTCAGATTCTTCATCTGAGATTGCTGAGTGACTTTTAGTGAGTCATTTTAACCTCCTAGAAGGAGGGTACAAAATAATAATACCTATACCTTGTTTACCTGCTATGAATGTGTCTCATAGTCAATGTCATAAAACATGAAGAATGCCCTCAGAACTCAAGAACAGTATTTCCTAAAAGTCATGTATTCTCCTTATGATTTCAAATTTTGTCCATTATTGGCACTGAATTTCTAAATGATTCTAGGTATTCCTCTTGAAGAACGTGGAAGCATGAAGTTCTGAAGCGAGAAGGCAGACACTTAGAGTACCTAGTGAAGCAAGTCAAAGGGGGAACAGAGAGTATTAAGAACCAGGCAGAAAGTGATGATGAAACATGAGGCAGAGCTTGGTATGGATGACTAAAGAATGTTACAGAAATGGATAATTGCCCTTGCTAAATAAAAATTTTATTGTTTATAATCATTTCCCAGACACTACAAGCATTACACAATTTACATGTCTAATATCATCTTTACAATGGCTCTATGGTGTGTGTATTATCAATTTCTTTTCACTTGTGGAAACCAAAACTTTAGAGAAATTCAAATACTTCACCATAAATCTTTAAGTAGCAAAGGTGTGAAGTTATTTTCCCTTTATCCAAAGCCCTGATACTCTCAATCACTAAAGAACTAAGGTCACTTCCACTGCCTGCAGAAGATATTTCTCCCTAGTTTACTGGAAAAGGTTTTCATCTTAAAATGTAGATATTCAAGAATTTGATATAAAAGGCCCAGTGAGATTATTCTGACTTTAACTGTGTTACAATCTTTGTTAGGCCTCTGTAAAGCTGAACTTTATCAGGATGTTGTTCCTTTCGCCTCGACCTGCATAGTCCGACTGAAATGCACTGGGGAAGATGTGGAAGGGATTCTAACCTAATCATGTATCTTTGTGCCATGAGTGCGGTGGTGTTTTGCTGCATCTCCCTGTGTCCATGCCAACTTCTTTCTCTTTCTTCATATGCATAGCCTCTAGTTCACCCTACTCTTTGCTCCTACGTTACTTCCAGGGAGACTTCTTTTGTCACTTGTCTGCTATTGTTTTTAGGTGTGGGGGAGAGGCGGACATCTTACCATGACAAGGATTACTGAAACAGTCTAAACTTCCAACTTTGCACAGAATGTAGCCTTTGTTCAGTCTTCTGCTTTGTTTCTCTTTAATGATAGCTTTGCCACAGGTTTTTCCTATGTAACTCAGAGCTATGCAAATCAAACTGGTTAGCAAGACTGCAGCTGCTCTATCTCAAAATGAGTCCGAGAGATGGAGGCCTGAGTGAGGCACGTCTTCTGAGTATTACACATCTAATGGCTGCTTACCTTGCACTAGTGGCAAAGAATGAGCTCAGTGAGATCTGCAGTGGCTTTCCTTGGTCCGTTTTTAGTGTGTTCAGACTGGATCATAAGAAGATTTGGCTT
Organism: Muntiacus reevesi; assembly: GCF_963930625.1. Classification (NCBI taxonomy): domain Eukaryota; kingdom Metazoa; phylum Chordata; class Mammalia; order Artiodactyla; family Cervidae; genus Muntiacus; species Muntiacus reevesi. The sequence goes on from NC_089256.1 coordinate 38,269,580, forward strand.
ACACAAACCTTTAGTTTCCTGGTATTTATACTTCCCCAAACGCAAGATTCTTACTTAAAAACTACTCAAAAAGACACCATGCATCATACAGAATCATAAAATCTCAGGGCAATGTGTAAAGGATCCTAAAGTCCTGTGGTCTGAGTCTTGACCTGGTGCCTGAGTTTGCTTGCTGGGGCCATTCCGTCTCTGTTGCACACCACCAGGGACATGGTGTGCTTAACCTCACAGGCAACCCAATCCTGCTCTAGGACTTCTGTTTGTACAAAATGTTCTTCCTTTTATTAAATCTTAACATGTCTTTCTGAAATTCCCCATCATGGCTTCTAGTTCTTTTTATTTTTATTTTTTTTACTATGTCCTCCAATCCTGAGAACTTCTGGGAATTCATAATTTAATGGTTCATTTAATGACAACTCTTGTGCATTTCATATACAAACAAGGGGTTTAGATTGTCTTTTGCCTTGTTTCTCTTCCCTCACCACACAGAACTTATATACCTTTTCTACCCCTTTGTCAACCCTGGGAGAAATGAAAGGCAGTCAGTCTGCCCAGTTTTATCATTTTCTTTTGGATGGAGACAACACAAATGGCAAAGCATTCTTAATCTATTTGATTTTCTGTCCTATCCTGGGGAAGATCTTTCTAGACCACCTCAGGCAGACTTGTAAGCTACAGCTGTTCACAGGGTGATCATGGAGTTTACTGTTCCAACAAGGCCATTTTTTGAGGGTAAAAGGACTCTATCAATAATTACACCAAGATCATAGGCATAGAACAGAAATGTCCTGGGCATATCTATACAGTACTTTTCACTTTCCTTTACTCCAACTCCCATCTCTTCACATCCTAGGTTTCTATTTCTATGTCTGCTTCTCATTCCTGTCTGTGATCACTCTTTAGCAATGAGCACATTTATCCATGCATCTATAGTTCCTAGAAGAGAACCTGGCAGGTAGGAAGAGGTAGGCTGTGTGTTTTTTCTTGTTTTGAATTGGGGATATATTTTTTTCTCCTTGTATACTGTGGACATATCCCCTTATTTCTTAAGCAAACACCACCAACACATATTGGTTTCATATTTCTGGAGATGAATCAGAAATACTTAGTGTCACAGGAAGGGAATGATTTAACAGAAATGAGTCTGACTTTGAATACTGAGAGCAAAAAGCAGAGAGTGAAATGTGCTAACTTTTCCACTAAAAGTCTTCTGTACCTCTTTACAGAACACTGAGCAATAAGTTCTAATCTCTTTGTTCACAAGTAGTTTTTTCAGCAGCGACTGTACCCACAATTCCAAGTTTATAGTAAATCAATTATTATAGGCAATAATGGTAACATAATGTGACAGTTACATATGTGATCATATGGAACAAAGGGTAGCATAGGGAGATTCCTGAGAATTCTCCACTAAAACATTGGTGGCACTTCTGTTGCTTTCACCTTGGCAAAGGACACTTAGTAGTCCTGGTGGCTTTTTAGCAGTGTTTGTTTCTGAGTAATAGTGATTTTAAAAAGAGAGAGACAAAGAAAATCCTGAATCATGAGAATCACCTAGAAAAGGCGCTCCTTCCCTTCTGGACACATTTAGAATATTCCATAAAGATGCGAGTTTATCCTGTGTAGGTTTAAGAACTTTAGAGAAGACAAACCCAGATCTTCTCTTTCAGTGTTTAGAAGCCTCACTATCAAGAGTCTACCTCATTTTCAAACCTAAACATGTTCCGTTGCAGTGTAAGCCTATTTCATCACTATGCGGCCTTGGTGAAGAAAAGAAAGTCTTATTTCTTACTTCCCATAACTTGCTTAAAAAAACTTAGTCTCAGCTCACTATCTCAACCTTCTTTTTTGTTTTTTAAAAGATGAAACAATCTCAAAGTTTTGACCCCCCTTAAATATTTTTTTTCGAAATTAATTTTATTTTAGTATAGCTGGTTTACAGTGTTGTGTTAGTTTCAGGCATACAGCGAAGTGAATCTATTATACATTCTATTATACATATATCCACCCTTTTTTAGATTCTTACACCATGTAGGTCATTATAGAATAATGAGTAGAGTTTCCGTGTGCTATACAGTAGGTCCTTTTCAGTTATCTATTTTATATATAGTAGTGTGTTTATGTCTGGAGTAGAAAATGGCAACCCACTCCAATATTCTTGCCTGGAAAATTCCATGAACAGAGGAGCCAGGTGGGCTGCAGTCCATGGGGTTGCAAAGAGTCAGACATGACTGAGTGTACATACAGTGTATATATGTCAATCCCAATCTCCCACTTTACCCCTCCCCATCCCCCATTGATAACCATATGTTTGTTTTCTACATCTGTAACTCTGCTTCTCTTTTGTAAATAAGTTCATTTGTACCATTTTTTTTAAATTTCACATATAAGCGATGTCATATGATGTATGTCTTTCTCTGTGTAACTTTCTCTACTTAGTATGACAGTCTCTAGGTCCATCTATGTTGCTGCAAGTGGCATTATTTCATTCTTTTTTATGGCTGAGTAATATTACATTGTATATATGTACCACATCTTCTTTATCCATTCATCCATTAATGGACATTTAGGTTGCTTCCAAGTCTTTAATTTTAAATTTTACTGGGAGGGGTTTGATAACTTTTTATCTCCAAGGTGTTCATATCTAATTTCAGTTGAATTTCAAACAAACATGATTAAGTGTATGATCTATGCACAGAGGAAGTAGTAGAAACATCTATATTCTTCATGTTTCTTACATAATCAACTATTACAACTATGCTTAAATCTCAGTTTTACATTTTATACTCTCGATTAACTTTCTAAGCTCTACTTCTAGATGTTGTTTTTCTCTTGAAACTAGCCATTCTTCATTTTCAGTCCATCAGTGACATTTACCAAACCATCATAGATAATGGAAAATATGACTTGCAAGAAGATTTTAAAACAAAGTTATAAGCCTTGCTTTGTATGAAACAAATTTATAGAGAAGGAAGACAACCTTAAAGAAAACAAAAAATGTGGATATTCATATTCAAGTATGTGGTGTTAGTTTAGTAGTTAAGATGTGCAAGGCAACATGTCTATATGAACTCAGATATGAATGATGAGAGAGTGGGTTGAGCTGCCACTTGTGATGTTTATTTTTCTTTCTGAAGAATATTAACATTACCTTTTATTTAACAACATTCTGTTGATTTTCTGTTTTAGGGAATGTTAATTTCAAGTCACTATCTTTTTTCTGAAGTGGATGGTTATATCTACGTCTTAAATTGTTGTTATTTGGAAACTGTGCATAAAAGCGCTGTGCTTTCAAAGCATGCATTCCCTGTCTGACATCTAAAACAGTGATTTACAACTAACTGTTTAGAATTCCTGGTGTCCCACTGCTCACGGGATTTTGCACCACTCTTCCCTGACTATTCCTCCTTAAAATATAATTTCACACTAAAATTCACTTTTTTGAGATTTTTGAAATGCTGCTACCAATGATTTAGAATACACTGGATTTGATAATATTGGAAAACATGTGTCTATTAATTAAGGTAGTAAAAAAACAGAATCCAGATGGCATACCATTTCTACATTTTTCCATATTGACTACTGAGAATTCTGAAATTCTTAACATCAAATAAGTAGTTTAGAAATGGTTTTTGCTTGCTTGTCATTTGAGACAAAATCAAAAGTTCTGTCATTTACATGGAGTTAAATCATAACTCTAGCTTTGCCTTAGTTCACCAAAGCTCTCATTGGACTCAGAAAGAAGACAAGGTATTACACAGCATGGCCTCAAGATGGTTAATACCTAGAGTCCTGGTATTGTCAAAAGATTGCCAAATAAGTTTTACCAAGGCCTTCCTGGGACAGTTTATTGCACATAGGTTAGACTTCCATGTTTATAACTTGCAGATAGTATTATTGCTGCTGCTGCTGCTGCTAAGTCTCTTCAGTTGTCTCTGACTCTGTGCGACCCCATAGATGGGAGCCCACCAGGCTCCTCTGTCCCTGGGATTTGCCAGGCAAGAACACTGGAGTGGGTTGTCTGACTCTGTGCAACCCTATGGACAGCAGCCCACCAGGCTCCTCTGTCCACAGGATTCTCTAGGCAAGAACACTGGAGTGGATTGCCATTTCCTTCTCTGTGATAGTAGAATTAAATGGTTGTAAATGGTAGTTTCCCAAATAGTGAGTTTCATTTTGGCAAGAAGAGAGAGTGAAGGTAAATATAAAGGTATCATCACTCACAAACCAGAAAGGTGAACGAGAGCATAACTATGTTTCTTGGGTGATCAGTCACAGAGCACCACTCTTTTTAAATCGAACTATAGTTGATTTACAATGTTTTGTTAGTTTTTGGTGTATAGAAAAGTGATTCAGTTATGTGCATATATATATTCTTTTCCATTGTGGCATATAATAAGATATTGAATATAGTTCCCTGTTCTATACAGTAGGACATTGTTTATTGATTTTATATATAATAATTTGTATCTGCTAATCTCAAGCTCCTTATTTATTCCTCCCCCACCCCCTTTCTCCTTTGGTAACCATAAATTTGTTTTCCAGGTCACAGAGCACCATTTATGTAAGAGTCTGAATTTCTATCATGACTTTAATTTTGAATTTCATTGAATGTAAATATAATAATGTTGTTATTAAGCAGCTCATTTATTAAATTTATAGAGAAACTTTCTCCAAAATAGTATACTTAGTCTAATCTATTATTTCATCTAATCTATTGTCTATTTTGACCCATATATTGCTTTTATAGAATTTTGTTCTATAAAGATCTACATTATATATTTTCTAAACAGCATAATCTATTCTTATACCCAAGGTATTCCACTCCCAACATTCAGTTCCAAGAGATTCACAGAAATAACTCAACATTCATTACTTTGGGGTACATGGATGGTCTCTGGGTCTGTGACTGCTAGTTAAGCATGTCACTTCTTAGCCACTATTACAGGAGTAGAAACTGCTTTATAATTATTGGGCAAGAGAACACTTTCATTATGGAGGAACATATGATTATCTCAAAAGCAGTGGATTTCAAAAGCAATGATCCCCATTCTCATAAATATTCTCAGAAATTCGGTATTATTTCCCTCCCTCTACCCTTTTGAAAAGTAGATCTCAAAGTGAGTCCTGAAAGCACTCCTTTGGTAGTAATAACACCTCTTACTTTGAGTTAAAAGTTGGCAAGCAGATTTTTAGGAAGGCAGACGCAGTAGTCATTACAAAATCATTCAGTCACTAATAAACTAAAAATGAAAATAACAATTTATTGGCCAAAAATAAAGGAGGGCAGATGTCTGAATAAAGGTAACCTTATAACTAGAGCTAGATGGGCCATTTGCTTCTGCTGCCTTTTGGGGCAGGGGATGTGGTTCTCTATTTTAGTGGTGCCTATAGCAGCAGCAGCAGCAGCCCTAAGGTATCATGGAAGCATCAACAAAGCTCATCTATATAATAACAATAGATTTGTTATGTTAAGATAAACTTTTTTACTTTAAAAAAGTTTTATTTTTATATTTTGATTGTTAGGTTTAATAATGTGATTGTATTTTTTTCAATTTTTATTGGGGTATAGTTTATTTACAATGTTGTGTTAATTTCAGGTGTATAACAAAGTAAATGACCATCAACAAAGGGAGGTATGATACCCATATACAACAGAATATTACACAGCCAGAAAAAAGAACAAAATAATGCTATTTGCAGCAACATGGATGGATGTAGGGATTGTTATGTTGAGTGAAGTAAGTTGGACACAGAAAGACAAGTGTCATATGATATTGCTTATATGTGGAATATACAAAGGAACTTATCTATAAAACAGAAATAGAGTTACAGATGTAGAAAATAAACTTATCATCACTGGGGTGTAAAGAGGGAGGATAAATTAGAAGATTGGGATTGACACATACACACTAATACATATAAAATAGATAACTAATTAGGAACTACTGTATAGTCGAGGGGCTCTACTTAATACTCTATGGGGAAAGAAGTTAAAAAAGAGCAGATATATGTATCCATATATATGTATGTATGTATGTATGTATCTATCTATCTATCTAAAAGATAGACCTTTTAAACAACCCTATCAACTATTCTGTTGAGTATTAGCCATATAGTTAGGCAGCTATTTATTTTTTGGCAGGGGTAGCCAAGGCAGAATATAGGTGCCTTTCCTGTTGCGGTAGGATCAGACATATTCTCAGCAATTTGGTTCTACTGTTCTCATTTCTCTCATGTCACTCTTTGAGAGTAAACAAAATATACACCAGGAAAGAAAAGAGCTGAAGAAGTTGCTGGGATTTCTAAGGAAGAAGAACCCAGATCTTTCTTGCTTTACGCAAGAGAACATTTTACTATTAATGAAATGAGATGGCTAAATTATAGCCCATCAAATTTCAAATACAGTTCCAAAGTGTGTCTAAAAATGATCCAAAAGAAAACAAAATTCCTCCTGCTCTTAACTATAAATTCTGAAGGCTAATCCTATGTTCTCATCTTATTCCTGTTTCTTGTTCTGCCCTAGAAAGGATTAGTGTCTAACATTAAACACATAGTATACAATAAAGAACATAAATAAAGAACAATGTATGCTCATAAATTCTGAGTTCAGAGCAAAAGGAGGGTAAGTTCTCAGCCCAGCAGATGAGTCTTACTGACAGTAATAAGGACATGTTTCTAACTCATCCATAGAAGATTCTGAAAATGTTCTCTAATATGTCTTGAGATGAGGTTTTGGTGGTGTAAAAATCTTGTGACTAATATGGCATATTGCTGTTTTTGATTTTCCTCCTCTTTGGGACCATAGGAACATATCTAAGTATAGACAGAGGCAGGAGAGCATGTTTATCTCTTCATTAGAAGTTATACATGTTACTATATTCTATTGTAAATGAACTGGAAAGAAAAATACCAAATGCCTTGATGCGGGGATCTGATGTGACATATCCATGTATATCTATGTTTTCTTTTTTTCCTATTCTTTCTTTTTTTGTGCCCATTTTTTTTTTTTTTGAAGCTTACCCTTACACTGCCAGATTATTTCTGGTGGTTGCAGCCCCTGTGACATTCTTTTGACCATCCACACTGTCTAGTTCAATACAAACTCCCAAGGGACTTTTCTCCTACCAAAGATGGCAACTGATTGAATTAAAATGATGACTTCTGTATTATGTCATAAAAAATCTGGAGTTAAAATGAACTTTTAGTCTTATAAATAACTCATAATTATTAGGCAAATAGATATGTGTATTTCCCTTTCTGAAGTATAACTAAAGGCCCTGGAAGTCCTAAATTTATCTTCAGTTGTTATATTGAAACTGCACTAATGCTGTTCCTTAGGCATTTCTTTTCTCAATTCCAACAAGAACCACCCTAAAATTTTCTATGGTATATAACAGATCATAGCAGCCCACATGAAAGCAAATGCTCAAATGTTAAGGACTTAGTGAAAATCCAGACTGGGAAAGATCTGTGAGTTACATGAAGCTTGGGTGAATCCATTCAACTGAAGAATTTATTGCTGGTCCAATGGATTAAAGGAAAAGGCCATTACTGACCCACTCAAGGGGCTTCAAGAATTCCAGGATAGTCTCTTGGCTATCTGGAAACCTGGATTATTTGAACTGAGCATGACCTAAAGCTTGGGAAATTCTTCCAAACTTATTCTAGGTTGGATGCAGATCTTCAAGACACTCTCATCTTCTACTTCCTTTTGTTAAAGTTCAGATTCTTAAGGTATTTTCATTATAAGGGATGGACAGGTTACACATGGGTTGGAGCCCATGACAGTTTAGAAACTAAAGTGTTGCCTTATTATTGGTCTCCCTTACAAACCTTGAAAGGTCTTATCTTGAAAGATAATATGCTATTATCTATGGCAGTTCATGGGGAAGTTGACATAATACTGCTTTAATGATTCAGTTTATAAATGGTACCATTTCACTGGTACAGTAGGGTGGACTCTAAGAAACATTTGCAAATGTAGATCGTTTTTGTTCCAGAAGACAACCTTATCTCTCTAAAGCATTAATATTTCTTCACTATGTAGCCAAATCTCTGTCACACTAGGTTGATACATAGTCTAGGAAGATTTTACGTAGAAAGTCCCAACATACAGTCTGCTTTCCACATCCATGGATGCTATTTTATGAAAGAATCTTAAACATCTGTGAATTTTGGTATTTGTGGGGGTCTTGGAAAGAATCCCTCATGGAGATGAAGGGACAACTATATATATGCTTTTCTGCTATAAAATGGCAACAAAAATTCTGGTTGAAGCATCATAACCTAAGCAAAAAGAAACACCTAAAATATAAGAAAAGTGCATAACACACACACACACACACACACACACACACACACACATGTATATATCAGTTCAGTTCAGTCGCTCAGTCGTGTCCGACTCTTTGTGACCCCATGAACCACAGCATGCCAGGCCTCCCTGTCCATCACCAACTCCCAGAGTCCACCCAAACCCATGTCCATTGAGTCGGTGATGCCATCCAACCATCTCTTCCTCTGTTGTCCCCTTCTCCTCCTGCCCTCAATCTTTCACAGCATCAGGGTCTTTTCAAATGAGTCAGCTCTTCACATCAGGTGGCCAAAGTATATAGCTACATACAGATCTTCCTTGACTTATGATAAAGTTACATTAAACTGGAAATATCTTAAGTAAGTAATGTATTTAATACACCTAGCTACTGAATGTCACAGCTTAGCCTAGTGTACCATAAACATGATCAAAACACATTAGCCTACAGTTAGGCAAAACCATCTAGTGCAAAGCCTATTTTATAATAAAGTGTTGAATATATCTCATATTATTTATTGAATACTGCACTTAAAGTGAAACACAACCAGAATGGTTGTGTGGGTACATAATGGTTGTAAGCATATCACTTGATATCATGACTGTGTGGGTGATTGGGAACTGTGGCTCATTGCCATGCCCACCATCGGGAGAGTGTGTTGTATTGCATATCATTAGCCCAGGAAAAGATCAAAATTCAAGATTGAAAGTAACATTTCTACTGAATATATATTGCTTTTGCACCATTGTAAAGTCAAAAAATTGTTAAGTGGAACCATTATAAGTCTGTCTATAAAACCCACCAAATCAAGACTGCAACAATGCTGTTGATTTCAGTTTCATTTTAGCATTTTTTTTAGATTTCTATTTTTGTACACAGAGGGGAAAATGACATCATATAAATGAAGCAAACAGGAAAGTGCAGAGGGCAAACGCAAGATGCCCATATACTGTCTACCAAGTGTTACCAGTTGTGAAAGGATTTGACATACTAATATCCACTCATTTGGACTCGTTACTGAGACACTAAGAGCTTGATAGCTGGCAGGCACTACATTTAAGTGTGGTTACAGAGGCCCCCAAATATTGACAGATTGCCAGATTCTAAGAAACTATTGATGTACACAGCTGGCCACAGCTCCAGACACCTCTCAGACAGAGTCTTTAAATGTCACAGATAAATGAATTTTCATGAAACCAGGAGAGAGAAAGGAAGGACAAGAAGAAAGAACACAGAATGGGAAGCAGGATAAGAAGAAAAAGAATAAAATCAGCTTTAAACCACTGACATGAAAGCATGTGGCATCTCATCTCTAAAGAGCCTTACAAAGGATGAGAGAGCAAGCCTTCTGAAGGCATTCTGTGTTACCAAACACTAAATCACCTTGAATAATTTCATTGTGTTTTTAAAAAGTTAAGGGAGATACATGAGCAAGAATAGCTTCAACAAACTATTTCTGAACAAAACATAGTTCAAATGTAAATACTGCAGAGCTCAATGTTGAAAAATTAAAAATAAAATAAAGGAACATAAAATAAAATCAGGGAACCATAGGTACAAATAAACATTGGAACAACTTCTAAGCTGTTCTCTATGTATGTTAGAGGTTAAAAGTCAAGGTACCATGAAATTTGTTTTTCGCCAAGGCACAGACGTGTCCTTTGACAATTTCCTTTCCAAAGTCCTACTGAAAGCAATGACACCTAGTGAGTTTATAAGAAGACATTGAGGAATACCTTCCTTCTTTACCTCCCTCTCCCTGACTTTCCACAGAAAACATCTACCAGGAAAATATATGAGGTAAGTCAGTTACTTGACACATGATAACAGAAGCGAGTCACGGTTATAACTAGAACAGCCAAGTGTTCCTTAGAAATCATGTGTAACTCAATACATTTTAAATGTAAATGAAGATTTTTCACTTTGAAAATCTCCCATCTGCTGAGGGCACCCTCCCTTGACCTTGATGCACTGTGTCATTAAAAGCAACCACACTTTCAAGATTAGAATAGTTAAAACATGGTTTGCTTGTGCATTTACTTTTCCATATTAGAGTTGTGCAATCTCCACATTTTACATAGAGCAATCATGCCAATGCCCACAAACAAAATTCTTCCTCCTATTCAAAAGCACATGGGTAATGTTTTTTAACTTGCAGCAGTGTGGTTTTGAGAAGCCTCACTTGCCTTATTACTAGCGTCATAGTAAGTCTTGATATATTAATGAATTACTTTTCTTCATTTGATTCTGTCTTTCTTGGGTACCAGGGATATTAGAAGTTACTTGAAGAATAAAGTTCCACAGCTCAAATATGCTAAAGGAGTTTTGTTTTTGCATCAACTTTTCAATCACTTCTTAGTGCTTTTCTTTTTATGATAGGAGATAAAATGAGTTCCTTCCATGAGAAAAATAATTATTTTCTGTGTTTTTGAAGTCTTTTATTTTGAAGACAAAATTAGCTTTAACTCAAGTGGAAAATGCTGTAAAATCTCAGATACTGTAATCAGTGACTGTATTAAAGCTTTCAAGAAGTCTGACAATTTCCATGTGAGGCCACAATTCAGCCAGAATCACAAAGAGATATTCTCCACATTACCTCTGGCCATTCTAACATTTTATACTGTAAAATTATGGGTCAAGACAACTATCTCTATCATGTTCATACAAATATGCACACACACACACTGTTATTTTTTTCTCCTGTGACTGTGTAATAAGCAGAGAGAGATTTTTATTTACTCTAGGTTAAAGTCTAGCAAATATGTAAAAATGGGCATTAAATTGTTCTGATTACAAAAGTATTGATAATAATCATCATCAAATAAGTAGCAACTAATTAAACACCTGTGATATACACCTACAAGGAATACCATGAAGTTGCTAAAGAGAATGAAGTAGATTTATATGCTATATGACAAGATATAAGACATAAACTGTATAGTTTCTCTTGTATGAATAACATGAGGACACATATAAATACAATTTGGCATATACATAAATACTGTTTATGGGGAGGATATATGAGACTTATGATTGGAGCGATGAGGATAATTTTACTTGATGCTGGGAAAGACTGAGGGCAAAAGGAGAAGAGGAGGACATGTTTGGATGACATTATTGACTCAAGAGACATGAGTTTGAGCAAATGCTGGGAGATAGTGAAGGACAGGGAAGCCTAGTGTGCTGTAGTTCATGGACTTGCGAAGAGTTGGACATGACTTGGTGACTGAACAACAACAGATACTTTTTCAATTGCATGTTTAAAAATTAATGCCAAAGTGCTGGGAAGACAGGACAACTACATGTAAAAAAAGGAAATTAGAACACTCTCTGTAACACCATAAGCAAAAATAAATTCAAAATGTATTAAAGACCTAAATGTAAGACCAGATACTATAAAATTCCTAGAGAAAACCATATGCAGAACACTCTTTTACATAAATTGCAGTAGCATGATTTTTGGATCTGTCTCCTAAAGTAAATAAAATAAAAAACAAAATTAAACAAATGGGACCTAATTAAACTAAAAGCTTTTGCACAGAGAAGGAAATCATCAACAACATGAAAAGACAACCTACTGAGTGGGAGAAAATATCTGCAAATAATACAACCAATAAGGGATTAATATTCAGTGTATATAAACAACACATACAACTCAACACACACACATATGCACACACATTCACAAACTTGATTAAGACCAAAAAAAAAAAAAAAAAATGGGCAGAAAACTGAACAGACATTTTTCCAAAGAGCACATGTAGATGATCCATAGGCATATGAAAAGCTGCTCAACATTGTTAATCATCAGGGAAATGCAAATCAAAACCACAATGAGATATCATTTCATACCTGTCAAAATGGCTATCATCAAAAAGAACACAAATAACAAATGCTGGAGAGGATGTGGAGGAAGGGAACCCTATTATGTTGTTGGTAGAAACGTAAATTGGTGCAGCCACTGTGGAAAACAGTATGGAGGTTTCTTAAAAAACTAGAAACAGAACTATCCTATGACCTAGCAATTCGACTCATGGGTATATATCTGACAAAAACAAAAACACTAATTTGAAGAGATAAATGCATCTCAATGTTCATAGCATTATTCATAATTAGCAAGAAATGGAAACAATGTAAGTGTCCATCAACAAATAAATGAATAAAGAACATGTGGCATGTATATACATTATATGTATATTATCTATGTGGCTATACACAGTGGAATACCACTCAGTCATAAAAAGAAGGAAATTTTACCATCTTCAGCAACATGGATAGACTTAGCATTAAACTAAGTGAAACAAGTCAGAGAGAAAGGCAAATACTGTATGATATCACTTATATGTGGAATCTAAAATATGCCAACTACTGAATAAAACAAAAAGGAAGACTCAGATATAGAGAACAGACTAGTGGAGACTGGGCTTACCAGTGGGGAGAAAGAAAGGGGTAGCAGCAGGCAATAAGGGGTAGGGAATTAAGAGGTAAAAATGATTAGTATAAAATAAACTACAAGGATATATTGTACACAAGAAATGTAGCCTACATTTTATAACTATAAATGGTTATAACATTTAAAAATTGTGATTACTATATTACACACCTATAACTTATATAATATTGTACATCAACTCTGTTTCAATTAAAAAATTAATGCCAATAAGGATATCTGAGTGCAAAATTATGAGGGAATTTTTCCTTGTTTTTCTCTGTATTAAAAAACAATATATGAACTAAAAGAAATCTTCAAAATAAATTATGTAAAAGTAATTCAGTTTAGTTATAAGAAATTTGAAAGCACTAAAAAAGCATCAATAAAGTGAAACAAAAGCTTATAATTCTCTGACCCAACAGTAACCACTGTTGAAGTTTTGGTGGGTTGTATCCACCAACCAAAGTCTCCTCTCTGTTCTACTTTAGAAGTTAAGAAGGATCCTTTTCATTCTTTTAGGCAGAGGGACCCAAAAGAGTTTCAGGAGATGTTTTGCTCTATAGCTTCCTGGACACCCCCCAATACCACATTTTTTTTTCTTTTTTAATTTCTAGGACATTCTTGGAGCAGCATAAGCTATATGTGACACTTCTCAAAATTTCACAGGTCTTCCTTCATCTGGTATTGCTCTCTGAAAAGCGTGATCCCTGTGCCACCTCCTAATCTCCATGGAGTTGGAGCTGAGGGGACCTCATGATGTCCCACAGTTATTGTAATATTTGCACTTAAATCATTTCTGGAGGACTCAGAAATGCTCTGTTCTCCTAAGCACACAGACATGCTTCTCTGAAAGGTATCTGGCCTTATAAGATCTTGAAAAGTGAAAGAAGAACACATAGAGGTGATATACTTTTTCTTTTTTTTTTTTTTTTAGCAATTGACCTAATGATTACAACACTTTTATTTGTTCAGGATCATTTTCTGAAAAAGGGTATTAACCCTCTTTTCCATGTAGACACAAGAGTATTACTGTTACTGTATATCCTTTAAGTACTTTATCCTTTTTCAACAAATTTAAGCATCTTCCACCTTCATTGCTGCTGTTCTTGAAAATAAGAAAAGACTGATAATCATTATCTTTATTATGGGTAACTTCCATTGAGTGCTTTCTGTGGGTTACGCAGCTTACTTACAGTATTTCATTTAATTCTCAAAATATTCCTTTTGGTTATTATTATTATTCCTTTATTACAGATGAAAAATCTCAGATTCAAGAATATTGAAAAACTTCCAAGTGTCACAAGTCTAGTAAGAAGCAGATGAAGACTCCAATCTATACCAGACTGATTTCAAACCTTCCTTAAGATTATTTTCCAGATTAGATTTATGTGACTCCTTACTCACAAGTGCAAATCATGCCCACTGTAAATCATGCCTCTTCATTATCTTTCTAATACTGTGTGTGTGTGTGTGTGTGTGTGTGTGTGTGTGTGTGTAGGAGAGAGAGAGAGAAAGAGAGCCTCAGATAAAATGTTATAAAATTTCTCTAGAACTCCATTTTCCTCACCTCTAAAATTGATAGCATCTACCTCAGAGGTTTATTGTGAGGACCAAATGAGATAATATAAGTGAAAGCATTTAGTACACCTAAAATAAAACATCATCATTATTGCTGTACAAGTTTCCCTCCTTTGCATAATGGATGTGTTCTAGAGAAGGTGATTATGAAAATGTATAGGCTTAACTTGTATTATCAAATCACAGAGCAATTGCATTATGAAATCATAGAAAAAAAGACTCATAACAGATTGAGAGGAAGACTTGATGTAAGGCAGCAGTTCAGGTAGAGGTTGGGTCTATGAAAGTCATACTGGGAGCAGTCTGTATGCTGGCAGCACTTTCTAGATTCTCTTATCTCCCTCTCCTCAGCCTCCTTGGTCTAGTAATTTCTCAACTCAGTTACTCTAGCAGTTTTCAGAGATGTTTTCCTTCTTTTCCTTTGTCTGGTGATGAGGCCCAATGGAATTTGTATGCAACAGTATTCCACCTGATGGCCCTATCTCACACATGATACGGAATAGTTAGAAAATCCCTTTAACTTGAGATTTCCAATTATGTAAATTTGTTTGTGCTCTACTTACTCTGAATGTTTAGTTATAAGTTTCAGTCATATGTATTAATAATATTTGCATTAGCTCCCTCATGTTTATTATTTTGAAAGGCTTCTGGGTCAGAAACTATGTCTTCCACTTTTCTGGAAACCCTACACTTACTAGTGAGTCCTATAAATAAAATGAAACTTTAAATAGTACTGACTTCACCTTCAAATCATAACTAAACCTGACTCTGGGCTTGGAGTGCTATTTTCTCCCTTTAGTCTCATCAGATATGAGTGTGTCATGTTACTAACTGAGGCCAAACTACATGCTCCCACATTTCACTTCTAACAACTGGCTGCGTCTCAGTATTTACCTCTTTTTGAGGTACCAGGACTTATTGTTATATCAATGCCTTAATTTTCTCAGCACATCTTTTACATGTGGAAAATATTCAGAAAGAATGGAATTTTAAAAATAAACCATATGCTGCCCAGATCTTAGGAAAAGCTGTGATGTTTGAAAGCATCAGATTCAACTAGTCAAAGGCACGGAAGTCTTATTAAGTGTATTATCTTTAGAGCTCAGGTGGGAAACAAGATCCAACCTCTGCATACCGATGGGTATCAACTGAGAGAGGTCAGCAGAGCCTGCACCCTTTCGAGGTAGTTTAGATATGTGTGTGGAGTCAGCCATTGGGCCACCAGGGAAGTCACATTAGATACATCAGCTATAAGTATTCTTAATTTCTAAAAGGAGAACTTGTTTCAGATGACCTCACATATGGAGAAGGAAATGGCAACCCACTCTAGTGTTCTTGCCTAGAGAATCCCGTGGACAGAGGAGCCTGGTGGGCTGCCTTCCACACGGTTGCACAGAGTCGGACACGACGGAAGCAACTTAGCAGCAGCAGCAGCACATATGATAGCAGTTTGGAAGCCACCAGTCTCTCTTGTTCTGGATCAATTGAAACAAGGCTCATTTATATTTTATTTAATATTTTTCATAAAACTATGGGATCTACTCAGGACCAGTTTTACTTTACTGCTTGCTCATATTCCCACATCAGTCCTCTATCCCCCCATTTTACCATTCATCTATTTATTCAATATATAAAAATATCAAACACCTTAGGGGATGGGTATATAGATCGATGATTGAAAAATAGATCAATCAATCAATAGATAGATAAATAAATAAATAAATAGTAGATAGCTGGCTTGACAAAATATATGAGAAATGACCTTAAGAAATGGTTAAGGAAAGAGATTTCAGATAAAAAGTCCTTTAAACCAGGTATTAAAGGATAGATGGGATTCCAAAGTATACAAAGGGAAGATAAATCATTTCAAGAAGAATAAATTGTATGAACAAAAAAGGTCATCATTGGGAAAAGCAAATCATTTGGCTTGTGAAAGAGAGTAGCAAGAAATAAAACTGGTAATGTTTAGCAAACTAGGGCTAGATCACAGGGGAACTTGAGTCCCAACCAAAGAACATCACTCTGTCAATAAACTACATCTAAAGGAAGTTCAGTAAATAACTCAGAAGCATTATAATTTTACTAGACATTGTTTACTATATCACAGACTCTTGAGGTTTGGGGTTCCATGGGGGAGATGCTACACTAGTAGTAGAGAAAAGGTCCTCATAGCTATTGAGTCTTATTTCAGCTAAGGTTCCATCTATTAAGATTAATCATATCACATGACTTAAACAAGAATCTTACCAGCACCTAATCACATTGATATTGGTCCTTCATTCTCAATAATAAAATGCAAGAATAGTAGAGTGGGTTGCCATTCCCTTCTCTAGGGGTTCTTCCCAACCCAAGGATCGAATTCAGATCTCTTGCATTGCAAGTGAATTCTTTACCATCTGACCTACCAGGGAAGCCCAATAAATTCTATAGCATTGCCTAAAGACTGATGAATCTGGTTTTAACAAGAGAGTTAAGTAACTTAGGCATATGTGAGATGTCTGTAGAAAAGTTTGACATAAGCTGAAATTGAGTAGAACTAATATGTTCATACATAATTGGTTACTTATGTACTTTTAGCTGTGGTTCTTTCTATGATAAAGAAGGTCATTTCAATGTATTTGGAACTTTAAGATATCCTCATATATCCCTCAAAGTTTATTGCTAAATGTGTAGGATTCTTTGATTTTAGTCATCCAAGAAACACCCCTTTCCTAGTACTTCCTCCCCCCCACCCCTTTCTTGTTCTCTATGGTACTTTCAGTCTTCTGATATGCTTTATATTTTGTGTGTATTTGTTTATTTTCTGCCCTTCTCCTCCAAATATTAGCACTTTGAAAATGAGTTGTTTTTTTTTTTTTTTTTGTATATGTCTGTTTTGTTCACTGCTATAACGCCAGTATCTAAGACAGATACTTGTTGAAAGACCACTTTTGAAAATGAAGGTAAAATATAGAAGATGGTGAGCCAATACTAACTAGAGTGTGGGAAAATAAAGTTTTCTACATAAAACTTCCCTCCAAAAATTCATATGCTGTATCATTTGAAAATATCATCAGCTAATGACTTCATGAGCTAATTTTCTATAGAACACATTTTAAAATTTTATCTATTTACTTTTTTACTGTTTTTGAAATAACAATTTCATTCTTTCCATTGACTGCAGATAGAAATCATGGCAAGAGAGAGAGATGATTTGGGGTGCAGCAGATCAATTCAGGACTTCTGACTCCAGGGGCTAGGTTCTATGCACTATTTTATACCAGCTTGTAATTCATAATTAATAAGATTTTAGTGCTGAATTGCATAGGATACTAGAATTTGAACCAATAAATAATGTCAGCAGAGCTTGTAGCCTCTGCTAGCACATGGCTTTCTCACAGAAACAAAGAAACAAACAGCAATCCAGAAAGAAGGCGAAGACCTTGATAGGCTAAATATGGCTATTCTTAATTTTCCTTTTAAAATACAGATTGGCCTTTTCATAGTAATTATATTGATGCTTTTGGAAGAAAATAAAAGTATTAGTAACTCAGTCGTTTCTGATTCTTTGTGACCCCATGGATGGTAGCCCACCAGGCTCCTCTGTCCATGGAATTCTCCAGGCAAGAATACTGGAGTGGGTTGCCATTTCCTTCTCCAGGGGATCTTCTCGACTCAGGTAATCAAACCAAGTCTCCTGCATTACAGGCAGATTCTTTATCCTCTGAGCCACCAGAGAAGCCCCTGGAAGAGAGGAATGAGATTTAGTATACAATGCAAATGATGGGCTTCCCTGGTAGCTCAGCAGGTAAAGAATCTGTCTGCAACACAGGATACCCTGGTTCCATTCCTGGGTCAGGAAGCTCTCCCGGAGAAGGGACAGGCTACCCACTCCAGTATTTTGGGGCTTCCCTGATGGCTGAGATGGTAAAGAATCTGCCTGTAATGTGGGGGACCTGGGCTTGATCCCCGTGTTGCGAGATTTCCTGGAGGAAGGCATGGCAACCCACTCTAGTATTCTTGCCTGGAGAATCCCCAGGGACAGCAGGCTACAGTCCATGGGGTCGCGAAGAGTGAGACACGACTGACTAAGCACAGCACACACAGCACATGCAAATGACAGCAGGTCAACCATAGCTGTCAAGCTCTGGGAACATTATGGCTTTTCCTTCCTAGGTTCCCTTTTATCCTGAAAATATCTTTTGGATTAAAAGTATTATCCAATGGATTTCATTTCTCAATACAAAAATCTAAACTATTAAAGTGCCACAAGAAAACATTGACAAATCCTTTCATAATCTTGGCAGGGGAAGGACTATTTACATGACTCAGTATCTAGAAGCCATAATAGAAAAGATAGGTAAATCTGATTATATTAAAAGCAAAGTTCTGTATGCAAAAATATATACATCATAAGCAAATTAATTAAAAAAAAACAAACTGGGAAAAATATTTGCAACTCATATAGAAAAAATTAGCATTAAGTCAATAAGAAAAAGATCAAAAAGCTAATTAAAAGAAAAAACAAAAGGTAAATTGGTGCCAGTAAAAAACAGTTACCAAAATCATTAAAACGTATTAAAAGATTCTTGGCATCACTCATGATAAGGAAAAACTGAAAATGCAGTAAGATATCATCTTTTACCTATACAATTGGCAAAAATCCAAAATTTAAAAAAATATTACTTTGTTGAGGCTGGGAGTAGAAAGGCACTTTCATATATTGCCAATGGGAGTACTCAGCAATACAACCCCTGTCAAGATCTATTTGGTAAAATTTCTCAAAATTTAAGATGCATGTAATCTTTTGACCAACAATTTTACTTCTGAGAATTTATCCTGCAAAAAATCTGCACATCTATGAAATGATTTATGTACAAGGTTGTTCACTGGAGCATTGTTTGAAATGACAAAAAGTGTTTATAAATAGTAACTGGTAGAATAAACTGTGATACATTTACATAATGGAATACTGTGCAACTGAATAAAAGATTAATGTAGCTCTCTATGTACCAATATGAAAAGATCTCCAAGATATACTGAAGAATGCAAGATTGAGAACTGCATTGAAAATGCATTGAAATATGTGAGATGGCTAATTCAAGAATAATCTCACATAAAAGTGAAAATGAAAGTGTCCTAGCTATGACAAAAAGGTTCCTTTGCTCCCCCATTTACTGGTGTAGCCAATATTTGGGCAAATGTGGCCAGGGTTCAGCATCCCTAGGACTCTATCACCTTGAATCATAAAATGCTCTAGGTTCTTCCCTCCCTAACTCTGTAGCTTTCTTATGGTATTATTAGACACCTGCTCCTTTCTAAATCCAATAGAGTTAGTAAAAATCTAAAATGCCATAAAATGTTTCAACTGTGAACTTGTTGGGACAAATCCCATCTAAAAGCCTGGTGTGATTCCCAATATGTTCTAATTTCCATGTGTTGAGTGGAGAAGATCTGGTAATCCACTTGTTACTATAAAAGAAGAAGAAAACACATTCGTCTAGGAGTTTACAGTTTGAGATTATTGAAAATAATGAGTGTAATATATTCATCTGACAATATTTATCAAAATTCTAAAATGTTCAGGTGATGTCTGAGCACTGAAAGTAGCCATGAGGTTATTAACATGAGACAGAATATAGCACTAGGCTGATGATGTATGCTGAATACTTTGGAAGCTTATATAATCAGTGCATTATAATTAATAATAAATTTAATAGCAGCAGCCTAATTTTTTGTCAAATAAGCAACACATTCATTCACTAGTCAGAAATTATAATAGTAGTCCAACAACCCATTTCCCCAAAGACTTCCTCATATTTGTAATCAGACTGCTATTTGGAAGAATCCAGAGATCACAGAAAAAAGCAGGGGTTACACTCCTAAGTTTGATTTCCTATTTCCTTTGGGCCATTAATTATTTTGGTGAATGGGTAACCACTGGGTTATCCATTCTGGGTCAAAATGTCTTCTTCTGTGTTCTGTTATTTATTTTAGGCAATTATTTTAAAACAATGAGGTAGGTAGGTAGAGAGTATTAATTGATTCTTCATTAGTAAAACATCCAGTACATTCAATACACAGTATTTTGCTAACATTAAAGGTACAAAGATAAAAGATACAATGCAGGCATGCATACTAAGTCACGTCAGTCATGTCCAACTCTTTGTGACCCTGTGGACTGTAGCCCACCAGGCTCCTCTGTCCATGGGATTCTCCAGGCAAGAATACTGGAGTGGGTTGCCATTTCCTCCTCCAGGGGATCTTCCTGACCCAGGGATCGAACCCATGCTTCCGGCAGCTCCTGCATTGCAGGTAGATTCTTTACCGCTGAGCCACCAGGGAAGCTCAGAGAATACAGCGTGTGTGTGCATAGTTGCTCAGTCAGGTCTGACTCTTTGCAACCTTTTGGACTTTAGCCCACTGGGATCATCAGTCCAAGGGATTCTTCAAGCAAGACTACTGGAGCGGGTTGCCATTTCCTTCTCCAAAGGATGCAGTACTTGTCCTCAAATGTTTTGGTCTATTGTTGAGAATGTAAAATAAATATACAAATAATTATGACATGGGGTGATGCCTGCTATAAATGAGTTAAGTACAAATCACCATGGGAAAACAGAGTTATGGGACACTGACTTTTAGTGACGTGGGGTGGAATGGGACACAGGTAGAGGCAACAGAAAAAAAATTACAGAAAAAGGCAGAATATAGTCTATGCAGGGAAAGGCAGGTGGCTCCAGACAGAGCTCTGGGTAGTATTTGGGAATAGCAGGAAATGAAGCTTCAGGGGTGGGTAGAGCTCACCCAGGTTGTGATGGAAGTACCACTTTAAGATAAGATGATCAGGGAAGGCTGAGACCTGAATGAAGAGAGTCAGCCATGCAAAGCTCAGCAAGAAGAGAATTCCCTGCTGAGAACTGTACTTAGTGTGCAGATAAGTCTATTCCAAGGAGTGGTTAGAGGGCGAGGGGCTCTGATTCCTGGTTGTCAGAGATGAGCAGAACTATTCCAAATACTATTCCCCTGACTTTTATCTAATCTCGTTTGTTGTCTCTGGAACCATGGCTCTTTCCCATCAATGAATTCATTCAGTCCCTGTAATCAACTCTGATTAGTGTTGTTTAACATCAATCTTTTCTACTTTTTTCAAAGAAAGATACCAATCAGTTCTGCACACCCCTGCTTGTTAAAAGCAGCACCTCTCCTGCTGACTTACCATTCTCTTAATCAAAAGGGCAGGAGTAAGCAGTTGGGATTCACTTTTCTTTTTTTTTTCTTTCAAAGTACACAAATGTCAACTTCCTCAAGGATGTTTGGCATAGCAGAGTTCAGTTATGTAATGTACAAAGTCAACTTGATCAAAAGGTTGCAGGCTGCCCCCTGCTAAAATGGAGGGAGAAAAGGAAACTGAGGATTTCTCTGAAGTGTGAATGAGTGCAGAGGCCACTGTCACATGTGTATTTACACTGAGGACATGCTGAGCTGACAATGGAGCTCAGGAAATGTATACCTCTACAGTTATGCTTCTCTATCTTCACCTTCGAAGTTCAAGTCACATTGTGTTTTCTTTCCTACTTTTATTGTTATCTTCAGCTAAGGATTTTCTCTTTAGCTTTGTAGCAACCCCAAGTCATGGACATGTATAGGTATTTAAAAAATTATTTTGACTACCAGTCTCCTGGTGTTTAGCTGAAGAGTATAACCATCCTTGCCCCCATGAACTTGAAAGTGTCAGCATGAAGAACAGGCGCCAGGTTGTTCATTCATTCACTCATACCTTCTCTTACTCTTTTAACAAATCAGTATCCATCATGTGACTGTCAATATGACAAACCCTTGTCAACAGTTCCCATGGAAGACACTTCTGTCAGAAGCAGAAAATAAATCTTCCAAAGAGTTTATTATTTTAGATTAAACCATAACTCGATTTCAGAAATAGGTAACAAATCTGTAAATAATACTTAGGGATATGTGGTAAACCTGAATACACATTCCCATTAAGCTCAGAAGTCATCATATATGGTCCCCAAACAAAGTTAAAGAAGTTATTTAATGTTTGTAACAATGTAGAGCTGGTATAGTTCACAAAGAACATTTTGTGCAAGCTCATTATTGTTGTAATGTGAAAAAAAGTGACAAGAAGGGGCAAGGTCACAGAGCTCTGCGTCCCAGCCAGAACTAGAATTTAAGCTCCAAATTCCTAACCTAAGAACTTTTATTTCATTTATTAGGTAGGTCTGAGAGATGGGGAAAAGAGGGATACAAAGTCTTAAGGTCACTGATATGGAGGGACAAGGAGAGACAAAAGATGCTAAAAATTCACTGGCCTAAAGAAAGGCTTTCCCTTACTCTCTTGAAATGCCTCTCAAATCTTGGGAAGAACATAAAAGAAGTATGTATATAAGATCATCATTCCCGCCTCTTTATATGTTCTGAAAAAAATCTCAGAGCAGTGTTTCCCAAACTTCCTTGATCATAACCATCAACTGGGTTTTTTGCTTCAGATACAAATGCCAAGGTCACTCCACGGAAGTTCCTGATTCTCTAGGTCTGTCTGGCTGGGGGGAGGGCGGACCCAAACAATGGGTATATTTCACAGGTGACTCTGATGATTCTTAGGATCAGGGACGTTTGGGGAAACAACGTCCTAGACAAACCTTTGCTACAGCAGCTAGAAAATTCTTCATTCCTAATGAATTGCCCCATTTCAATGTTTCTGTTGTGCCTTTTAAGCAAGTGTAGACTCTCATAGCAAGCCATGAACTTACGAGTTCTTTAACATGACTATGATACATGTACAGAGTTTTAAGGGCTTTTAGCAACAGTAAAAGGTCAAACAGGGTTCTTACCTAACTTTCTCACAGAAGCAGCAACCCTAAACTCCGAATTATCAATCCTTAATTTATTTTTGTAAACAAGCCTTTGCTCAGGTAAGATACTTTAATTGAATACAGGACTCCTTTTTTTTAAAATTTTTAGTTCACTGTCTGTCTGTCTGGTTGATCAAATTAATTTCTACCCTGCTGAAGATGATATTCAGAAAAATCAGCCTGCCTTTGCATAGGTATTAAGAATAATAATGAGGAAGGCATATGAAATAAAAATGACTAGGAAAAGAAAGTTCTACATTTGAACTCAGTCCCTTTTCTCCTATTCAGTGAAATATCTGTCATATATCTTTTTGACATATAGAAACAGGCCCTTTTCATATCATCTCTCCTCTCTTTGATAAGACAGTCTATTTCTTTCTAAATTCTCCCTGAGACTAACTCTCCTGTTTTCCTACCTACCTTTTAGAAAGGATACTTCTTGTATCTTTCAGTCAGACTTTTGTTAAATGGATACTGCACAGACCAACTAAAAAACCCCAAATACTCCCATCACTTCTTTTGCAATAATGCCACAGTCTTGAGGAAAATTGAATTTTGGGGAAAAGAACGGTCCATGCACTCATATAAGCATGAGAGGAGGGGCAGTGACTATAGAGAAGATCTGTTAATTGCTATTGTATTATAGTTATATTAATAATTGCACAATTTCCTTTATCAAATTAAACTGGTAAACAGGCCTAGATAAAAACACATGTTTGCTCTGATTGTTTTCCTCAGTTCAATACAAAGTAATCACAAATTCAGTTTGCCATCATTAGTATGTTTTCATTTTGGGGGGAAAATATCTTTTTCCTCACAAGGAATATTCATACTGAGACAATGAAGTCCACAATCAATGATGTATGTAGTTGTGGGGTGTGGCAGCTACTAAAGTAAGCACCTAGTTTAGTAGACTATTAGAATTAGGAAGCTTGATGCACGGTAATTTTTCCTACTGGGAGGGAGCGTGTCTCCTGAGTGGGGCAGAGGCTGAGAGGCAGCGAGTGGTACAGCCTGCAGCAGGAAATACACTTGACAGGCAGAATCCAGGAGCATCAGACAGCCTCAGAGCAGCAATAGAGACAGTGCCAAGAGACAGCAGAGACGTGTGGGCCCTTGAGGCATGATCGAAAGATGATCGATGGTGGGTGACCGTGGTTTTTAAGAGTCCATCCTCAACAACAACAACATTGGGCACCGCAACACTGGCAGTCAACATTTACAAAATCTCTCTAATTATGTCGATGACAAGAGCAAACTGCCCAGGTTAGGCTGGAACAAAAGCTAACAAGCTGCCCCTAGCCTCCTCCAGGATTCAAATGATAAAGCCACAGCAATCACCATGGTGGCCGCAGCAGGAAGAGCACGGCTTTGACCTGCAGTTCTTGTCCATCAAAGAGCTGTGACCTGTCTGCTCCCACTGACAGGCAGATAAATACAGAGATCTGTTGGCAAGTACATATTTATATGTAGCTACAGCTCCTTCATCCAGACCTATGGAGAATGCATAACAGCTTCCAGTGGTGTAACACATGCACCCACTAATGGGGTGAGACCCATTACTCACAAATGGGTGAAAAGAAGCATCAATATGCAGGTCTTAACCCCAGTTTGTGGGCAGAAACCTGTCATTCCATTGCAGGCCGATAGGTCTCCTATTCAGACAGTCCTTGTTTAATTTTCCAAACACCCTTCCTCTAAATGGTGCCACTCTATGCTGTGCAGAAAGACAGGTTTGACAGGCAGAGCCATCTATTTCACACTCTCTACGCCAACTGCTGGGAAAAATTAGTCTCGGTAAGCACCCGGGATTGGCTTGCTGGGGAAGCAAACGAATTTGGCACTTAGGAGGTATTTTCCATATCAGAACTTGGGATGTAAACCTTACAGAGGGCTGTTCCTGTTCAAAATGCATGAAGTCAAGAGAGTCCAAAAATGTCTACTTCAGGGCATAGACTATGCTGAAACCGGAAGATAAACACAAAAGCAAGGCATGGTCTTCTCTAGAAGGAGTTCTGTGTAGGTAAGAAAAGGCAGTCACTTAAACAGCTATAAGATAAAATGGGGCACTTGTCTTAGGAATGGAACACAGCAATGTGTACATATGATTCTTGGTCAATAAAAGTTGAATATAGATGTGATATGCTGGCCAAATTGTTACCCTTCAAGAAATGTCAGAACTGTCCAAAGAAAGGCCAATTGAGTGCATGACTGATAATAATGGCACACAGCAAGAGACAAGTTAACGAGCACCATTTCTTACAACCAAGTACCAGAATACCTTTGGGACCTCTGAGACTGTTTAAGAGTAAGACAAAGCTTGGGATGTTCTTGAAATTCCTGCTAACATATAGTCTCTACTGAGGTTTCCTTTTGATGTTGATCTGGTTTAACTGCAGAAGGAAGGGAGAAAATGTGGGAAAAGGGTTCTACCACTATTTCAGGAGTTAGATAGTGAGAGTTAAGAGCTGTATAGTTAAGAACAGTCCTCCAGAATCTCCCTGAGCAAATTAGCACTCTTTGATATGCAGGATTTCCCACAGTCTTGCCTATCAGGAATCATAAGTGTGAACCCAAAGGAGTCTGTGTGTCCCCTGAGTTTATTCCCCAAGGAGTCGAACTTCGAGAGCACGTTACATTGTTCAGGAATATAATAAGATTAAGCCCTTACTGAGTAGAGGCTTGAGTAAGCCTGAGGGTCCATTCTCCATACAGATCCTGCCTTATAAGTAGTGATGGACTTCACTAAAATAAAAAAGCAAGGAGGATCCCACTTTTAGGAGACATTTTCCAGTTAAAGTTAAGGTGGGACTAGGGTTACAGTTGGTAGGAAAGAGACATGGAGAGTGCTGTTAATGTTTTTAAAAATGTCCCTTTTCTATCTTCATAGTCATCCTGTTTTTTGAGTTTTGGTTGCTGACATCTGAGTGACTGTAATTGCCTCTCAGTTGGCATCTCTGACTAGTCTTAACCCCCTCAGTCCACCCTGCACATTATAGGCAGGTTAACTCTTAAAATACCGCTTTCATTTATTTTTGCTAGCCTCACCAAAAAGTGTCAGTTATTCAGCAAATCCTTATTGAGTTCTAACTGTGTAACAGTCATTGTTCTCATCAGCCACATAACATACATTTTAGACTCTACCTGCCTTTTTAAATTCATGTCCTAAAAATCTTCAGCAACATGGATCTCATTTCTGATTTCATTACTTCCTGTACACATTAACTTCATTCCCATTGCTGTGCCTTCTTTCAGGTTAAAATTTTTTTCTTCTTTCTCCCTATTTCTTTGTTATCTGATATTACATCACTGCATTCCATCTTCCCTTCTCTCCAAAGCACCCTTAATTTTTCATCCTTCAGTGCCCAGCTTTTACAGCTACAGCTTAAGTTCTCCCTCCACTATCAAACCTTCCATATACCATTAGAAGCCACTCTGATGTGAATTCTCACAGCACTCACTGCCTTTCTTTACTGCTCATTTTGGTGCGTAATAACAGGCTAGTGATTCCTACCTAATTAGCTTTAGGATCTAATTACTAATCTCTGCAATAATATTATACAAACTAGAAGCTTCTTGTAAGCAGGTACGGTTCTGATGATGGTGACACTTGTAATTATTGTGAGATATATTAATTAAGTTTAGCATCATACTTGCTTCTAAATTTAAATTGTACCTCTTCTTTTAAAAACTTTTTCTCTCCTCTTTATGAATCCTGTCCAAAAAAGGTAACAAAAAGAGGAACACAAATACATTAAAATGTAATGGCAAGTGATATTTACCAGTTGCAACGCTGTTGGATTTTGCTGTTAGTTTCTCTCCTTTTGACATGTGATATTTACTATTCTACATATTCTACACTAATGCCAATATTGCCTAATTAAATTTTACATTAATTAAGTTTTGGATGGTGTTAGCATCAGCCTAGGGGTAGAGTAGGTATAGGGCAAGTGAGACCAGGTTCAGGATATCAGATCTCTGATATTCATCAAGAGGCTAAGATAAGGACATTGTGGTGGCATAACAAATGGTTCAACACATGGTCTGCCAAGGTGGATGAATGCTGTTTCTTACAGATAGGGCTGGATCTTAGGTTTCAATTATGATTGAAGTAAGCATGTTTTTCTCAAAATATAATCAATATAGAAAAGGATACGTGAACATATGACATGAAGAGCAAAATCAAGGTTAGAACCAAGGGTATCAGATTAAAATACAAATGTATAATACATCTTGTAAGATTAAAGTTCAAATTTCAAATGGGAAGAAGGTACAGGCAGAGGCATAATGAAAACAGTTCTGAGGATACTGTCTGTGGATCCACAAAGGAAAAATGAGTCAGATAGGAGGGTAAGCCTACTGTAGTGACTGGATATCAATACTGAGAGTTTTAAATTAGGCAAGAGGAGAAAAATAGCTAGCAGAGTCTTGACTGGAAGACAGAATAGTAACTAGGGTTAGTGAATGTAGTGGCCTCGGTGGACAATGAGCTTAACATTTAGAACAATAGGTAGCCAGGACTAGGACCTAAGTGAAGACAGTGAAAATAAAAGAACATTCATTCCTTCACTTTTTCATCACGCATTTATTTATGGAGCTGAAACTAAAACCTTGAACCCATTGATAGATTGAGACTAGATCATGCTAGCAGACTTTCTGATTTAGGAAGGACTTAAGTGATGAGATGAGAACTAGAGTGATTAATATGAGTGAGGCCCAGCCACTGATACAGTAAAACTGCATCAAGTATGTGAAATCAGTGTGAAGGCTGAACTTAGTGTCAAACCCACCTCATCCAAAGGATGGGGTTCTTATATGTTCTCTGCTTAGGAAAACATTGAAGTTAACATATAGGTAAAGCTTAAGCCCAAGGTTGAGGTAAACAAGCATTGTTAATTGGATGGGGTATGTGCAAGCGTGTTTGCCTGTGCGTATTTCTGCATGCACATACATGTGTAGGTATTTCCCTGACATGTATTAACTGAGCCTCTATAGCATAGGAATAAGGGATGAAGAGCAGGATGATAATGATAATTATAATAGCAGGTAATGTTTGTTGAGTACTTACTGTATATACCAGGAAAACATATAAATATTTTACATTTATGAGATCATTTACTTTGCATAATAATTTTAGGATGAAGGTATCATCCTCATCTCCATTTTACGTACTAAAAGTACTAAAGAAACTAAGGCACAAGAATGAAATAGCATTCCTAGGATCACACAGCTAGTGACCCAGAGACCAGGGAGTGACCCAGACCCAGAGAGTCTGCCCTCTTAATCACTTTGCCATGCTGCCTAAATCCAGAACAATAGGAGAGTTGTGCTTCCTCATGATGCAGCTTATCTATGTCTACATAATCTCTCCTTTTTTATTCCCATAGACATAGATGATTTGAGGATACTCTTACTAAGAACAGTAGCACTTCTCAGAAATGTGACAATGACATATTATGTTGTTCAGGAATATAATGAAAATATTGTGGTAACAGATGAGAGAGATTCAGCTCTTATAGACTTTAATTTTTAATTATACTATGTAGCCAACAAAGAAATATTGTGGTGAAGCAGTAGAACAATAGTCAGGCTAATATGGAAAGTAAAACTTTAGTCTCTGCCACTAACTCTGGGTCCCACTATCTACCTCCCCATCCTCCATTCCTTTTCAGGGTTATATAAGGGTTTATAAGATGACTGAAAAACACATTTGCCTTATGAGGAGTGTAAATTCTTTTACTATTGTGGTTTTCTGAATCATGATAATCCTTTGGGAATTTGCCTTTAAGGCAGTATGTAGATGGATGACTCCCAAGTCCAGGAAAGAGAGTGACCAAATAAAATGTTAGCCATCATGACTGATAAGTTCAAACTCCAGTGTCTAATTTTGTAGTGGCATCTCTGGACAGAGTTGATAGTTAACATGGGGGCACAAACATTTTCATTAAAAACCATAGAGAAACATATATAACTTTGAATCTTCCCTTGTTGGTCTCCCTGATCAATCCCAAAGCATCATCTAATAAACATGATGACAATTTGCAATTTAATTTAAATTTCTTTAGTATATAAACATTCAAGTCAATTATTTTGGCTTCCAATTTTCAGCTCGACTATATCTCAGGACAGAATGGACTCCTTAAATGTCTAGGGAATCATTTAGATGTGGGACATTGTATCATCTGTACCTTCCTGGGTACTACTCTAACTCTCCAGTACTAGTATTTTCACAAGCATGGGTCAAGGCAAAGAGAGGAAAGAATGGGGCAAATACTTACAAGCTGTAATCCCTGATGTACAGGTAGGTCTAAAGGACCCTACTTTTCTAGCCTCAACATGCTGGAAGACTCTGAGCTTAAACAGAATAGAAAATGTCTTCAAGTAGGAAAACCAAAACACCTGTATTCTGAACTTGTTGGTGAGTTTCTGGCCCTTTTTAACATTTGACTTTCAATGAATAATACAACTGCTTTTAGCCCTTAGCTCACACCAGTTGCAAAGGTGACAGATACCTGTCATATTTTAGGACAGCTTATCACCTTAGCCTCTGGAGTGATAGAGTATTTATAGACACAAAGATAGAAACATAAAACACATATGTATAGGCAGGAGTCCCTTGGAGGTGGCGATTAGGACTAGGCAGTAATTTTAGCTTGAAGTTCCTATGACTTAAATAGCCACTTGAGCTCTGCTCTCACAGTTTACGATGTCAATAGAACCCCTAAATGAAATTACAGCCTTCTGATACGCAGCAGGATATCCTTTCTTTGCCATGCAATATACACGGCCAGGAGAAATTGCTCTGTACATGGAGTTTCACTAAGGCAGAATTTATCATAAGGCTGCTCTGCTAAAATATCATTAGGCTGTTATTCACTGGATAACACATCTAATGACTCGGGGTGCACTTGATAGCCATGTTTCAGTGAACACATACACATGCCCTGATGTGAACTGGGCACTCCAGTGCTTCAGAGCACTATCGATTTCAATTCTACCATAATTTACACCTGGCTTGTTTTGCCAATAGCTTGAACCCATGCTAACACTGGAACATACACATACAAGTGTTAGAGAAATCAGAAATGAACTGTGTTGCAAAATGCATGCAGCAGACTTTCCAGGATTCTACCTTTATCATCTCCCTTAATGCTACTTAAATATCCTACACTATTTTCTCTGTTAAGTTTGTACATTTCTTCTGTTAGCACTGTCCATTGTTGATAGTGATAGTAATCTCATATTTTTACAAACTGGGTACTTCCAGGGAAGGAACTGGGTGCTAGTCATCCTGGTTCCTTCAACATCTAGCACAGCACCTGGAGCATAATATTTGCTCATAATAATTTTCTTTAAGTCTCTTCTTCCTTTCTCTGTTCCATGAATGTGGTTTACTCTAGGGGTTTGTGCTCTTTTGCTTTCTACCAATACATTTTCCTTGAGAAAGGTCCATTCTTTAATTTTAACTATGACGCTGAGGCTGACGCTTCAGGTCACTGCCAAACTTATGTCTATTCCTGACCTATCTCCCACTTTCCTGACTAAATCCAACAGCCTACCAGGCATCAGTTTGGATGTTTCCCCAACATCTCAAAATGAACACATTCAAAGACAAATTTATCCCCTTCCTCCAGCCTACAAGATCCATTCCTCCTCATAGCTATCTTGCTTAGTTGTAGAAGGCAGAAACTTGGGAGTAATCCAAAATTCCTTTCTCTTGATGCCCAGCCCAAAGGTTATTAAGGTGTGTCCATTCTGCCTCTTATCTCTCGAACGTTTCTCTTCCTTTCTAATTTCCATAGTTATTGTCCTAGTTCAGAGCTTTATTGTGTTCTGTCTTAACAATTTTAGTTGCCTCCTAACTTATTTTTCTGTCTTTCATCTCCCATTCCTCCAATCCATCCTCCACCCTGCTGCCTGGGTGATCTTCTATAACACAGTTTGATCATTAACCTTCTCTACTTAAAACTTTTAAATGGCTCCCCACATATCCTAGGATGAAGTTAAAAGTCTTTGCATGGCAATCAAGACCCAACAGGATTGTTCCCTTCCTATTTCTATAGCATCATTTCTCCACACTCCTCTACTAAACGTTAGTGATACTAGTCCTCAACTCTGCTATGCTATTTCCTACTGAAGTGTCTTTGCCCCTGCTGGTCCTCTTACTGAATGTCCTTCCTCCCTCTGACCATCTAGGAAAATCCTTTAAGGCCTAGAAGGGATTTATTAGCTCTTTCATGAAGCTTTTCCTAACTCTACTGCAAAGTACATTCAGGTAAACTTTCGCTATTTTGTGCCTTCAAGGTTCCTTGAGCATCCTTCAGTTATGATTCTTAGCGTATAGCATTATCCTAACTTGTTTCCCTATCTGTCTCTCCACCAGTGAACAACTTGAGGTCATGTCTTTTCATCTTTGTACTGTCAATGACAAGACCAGAACTTTCACAACAGCATATAAAGGCCTATGTGCTCAGGCTCACTCTGGCTCTCCTGTCACATCTACCACCCTGCTGCATGCTCACTCTTATCCTGCTACAAAGACTGCCTTGTTACCACTCAAACTTGCTGACACAGTCCTGTCCAGGGCCTTTGCACTTGGTAGTTGCGGATCAGAAATTCCTTTGCCTAGATATCGACAAAACTTGCTTCTTCACCTTTCTCAAATGTTGTCCCCTTAGGGAGGCATTCTGTTTTCATTATTTTAAAATTGCAACCTTAGCCCTCACACAACCATACTCTCTTAGTCTCTCTCTCTCTTATTTCACTTTTCTCCATAGCACTTACCAGTATCTAATATACTTTATATTTTACATATGTACCTGTTTGCCATCTTTCTCCCTTGCCTAAAATTCAAGTATTTTGAGAATAGAGACTTCTGTTGGTTATGTCTACTGTAGTATCCCCAGCCCTTGGAAAAGCCTTAGGTTCAGAGTATGTGCTCCTTAATAAATACTTATTAATAAATGAATCAATCTTTAACTGCTAGAACAACACCTGACACAGAATATGGTTCAAAAGTGTTTCTTGCATTAATAAGTAAATGAGTGAATGAATGAATGTTAAATCTATGTCTAATGAATGTAATGAAGAGACAGTCTTTGTAATCTGATCCTCATAACAATGCTGGTAAATAAGTCAAATGGCTACTATTATCCTCATTAGATGAATGAAGTAGATGAATAAGGTTAGGAGCCTAAGCTAAGGCAATGTGGGTAGCTGAAGCTTTGCTACTCTTTCTCAATTCACTGTTAAAAGGAAGAGACATTTTTTTTTGCACTCTGTTCATGATGTATGTCTAACATTTATTACACTATTTTGGTTCCTTTTGACTAGGAAGGCAATTAACAGGAGATGCAAGGTGCTAACACTTTTTATTACAATCTGTGTCTTTCCTTATTAGGTGCTTTTCATAAAAACAGATCCTTTTCTTTCATTTTCAAAAGTGGATTAGGCACTCATACAATTTTGCCCCTCAGAGTTGTTTGTTCATGACTACCCAAGAGGGCATCATGCTACAAATCCTGCCAGAATGAACTGGAAGGTGAATGTGGCATTTGTAGGTTGAAAATGAACAGGTTGTTTGGTGCCAAGTTTGAGCTAATGGAGATGTCCTCTACATGTTAACACCCAAAGGAGAACATATTCAACAACAAAACATTTCAGTTTTTGGCATGTCTATGGAGAGTTAACTTTCCATTGTTCAAGGGTTAATTATCCATTATGTGAATCATTTCTCTTTCTCCCTCTGGCTGCTTACATCTAGGAATTCAGTTTACTAGAGGATAAATAGGAAAAACAAAAAGAGAAGGAAATAAAACCAGTACATGTCATTTATATATATTAGAAGCTCTAGAAAAGAATTCAATGTAGGAGACAGAATTAGATGTAGCTTAGTGATTGCTAAGTTGATTGGCCATTGATGACAGATATAATTAAATTTCACAAGATATTTTGGATTCTTTTAATTATTGTTTATTAGGGTCAGTTTGTTGTATATGAAGTTAGTCTCTGGATGTTATTCATGTCATCAGGGTACCATTTAGGGTGCTGGAATGGTTCCCTCTCCTCCGATGTGTCCAGAGCATCAAATGTACCCTAGTAAGCTCCAGCTTACTGATTGTAGAAGCACCTAGAGACCCCACCAATTTCTTTACGCATTTATGAGAAACAATTGCACTTGGCTATTTTCAGTTATTATTTGCCTAAGACAAGGCATTTAAATAG
Source organism: Muntiacus reevesi (assembly GCF_963930625.1). Taxonomy (NCBI): domain Eukaryota; kingdom Metazoa; phylum Chordata; class Mammalia; order Artiodactyla; family Cervidae; genus Muntiacus; species Muntiacus reevesi. The sequence continues at coordinate 38,302,978 of NC_089256.1, forward strand.
TACTTTTTAAGATAGTGGAAATGATTGGGCAGTCTGTCCTCTTGACCCTTTCTTTACTGTGTTGTCTGCCCCAACCCTCTCCTGCCTAGTTCATGCATAGCTAGTCCTCATACCTTTCCACATCTGATGTCAACCTGAACTCCTCAGATGCCGAGTTTGAGGAGAAGAAGAACCACTGACTGACTATAAGCAAATACTGACAAACTGGAGAAGCTTTTGGTCAATATGATACTTTACAGGTGAGTTTGGTACTTTCAGACTGCAGGAGCAGACCAACCTAGGTATTTGGTACCCTCATGAGTCCCGGGAAATGAATGGAACTACTGCATGCTCAAGACTCCACATCCATCAGGAATCACTTGGATTGTGGAGATTAAAAAAGCTATCCTGGCGAATGATGCTGTCAGCTAGTTGGAAGATCTAATATGGCAGTTTAAGGGATTCAGATATAGAAGAATTTATTGATTTGTTTTCTGGACATATTTCTTCCTTATGATAAGCAATATGTACTCAATGTCAATACACTGCCATATAGATATCATCCATCCATTCATTCATCATTCATTTATCACCTATTCATTGATCCTCCACTCAGACTGAGGCAATTAAACATTGGTTGGAAGGGAGATAAATAAACATAAAATGTAGCACCTGCCCTCTAACCACTTCTAGTTTCATACCTATAAAAAACTTCAATACAAAGCAGTGTATGATGTGTCAAATGAAAGCTACAGATTTTTAAAATGCAATTAATGTCAGAAGGGAAAGTTCACTTTTAATCTAGGTTTTTACAGAAAGCTTCAAAGAAAAAAGTGTGACTTCACAAGGATATGTCTTGGCTGGGTTTTTTGAAAAGGTATCTTGGAAATTATAGTTGCTGATGTTGATATGTAAATACAGCATCAAAGTATTTAATGTACAACTAAATCGCTGAGAAACTAGAATAAACTGGGTCATTTGGATATAAATTCATTCTTACAAAATAAAGTGAATCATTAAAAATATTATGAATTTTCAGATAATTAAAAGCAACTTAATTTCTTTCTACTTAATTTTAAACTACTTTATACATATAGCAATTAATATTTTGAAGTTGTACATAAATAGAATTTAGGCTCATAATTTAGCATGTATGTTTGATGAAGGATAATTACCAATCTTATCAGATAACCAAATCTTATCTTTTGCAGATACTGTTCATAAATATTTGTGTAAAATTTCCATGTTGTCAGTGTGATAGAACATCAACTACATTTAACTTATGGTTAATTTGTAAAACGTTTGATTGAGTTCAGAGGCAAGTGAACCTAGCTAGGATTTGGTTATATTTTTAATAGTTGAATATAGGTATGTTGCCTGGAGGAGGAAATGGCAATCCACTCCAGTATTCATGTCTGGAGAATCCCATGGACAGAGGAACTGGCAGACTACAGTCCACGGGGTCGCAAAGAGTTGGAAATAACTTAGCTACTGAGCGTGAGCTCAATATATATTATTTATATATCACTCTTTAAAAAATTTTAACACTATTTTTCCTTTAAGCTTCTTTCTTCAGAAAAACAGAGAACTAATGGAAAATCCCTAAGAAATATTCCATATACATATAGTATAACTAACATGGCCTAACTGAAATAAGCGAGTTTTTCATTAAATACCATCAAACTTTGAGCATACTGGTTCTAATAAAACTCTGGGACTGCTTCCTATCACAACGACAGCTCAGGAATTTGACGTGCCTCACAAACTATAGGAACCATGAAAGTAAGCTGACTCTGTGTTCTAGAGGTCACTGACAGAGCCTGATGAGGTTGTAGCAGGGGTCAGTGTCTGTAGGGAACCTGGGAATATATAAGCATGAGGTGGTAAGGAATCCTCCTGCCAATGCAGTAGAGCTGCAGGAGACACAGGTTCAATACTTGGGTTGCGAAGATCCCCCCTGGAGGAGGAAATGGCAACCCACTCCAGTATTCTTGCCTGAAAAAGCCAATGGACAGAGGAGCTTGGTGGGCTATGGTCCACGGGGTTGCAAGAGTCGGACATGACTGAGCATGCATGAGTTCTATGGTTAAGAATCTGAATCACCCAGAGTAGCAAACAAAATTCCAAAAGTAAGTATTGATGTGATATGCTGGGTGATTGCACCAGCTTGGACAGGAGTCCACACAACAGGCACACACAATACACATCTGGTTAAATGTAAAATCAACTAGTGCTAAAGTATTTCCAACTTTGAGGAAGAATCTACTGGCAGTGTGTTAATAGCAAGGAAAACTAAAACAATAAAATAGCATCTCTTTCCAAATATTTAAGAACATCGAGTGAGTGCCCCTTAGGCTGGGTTGTGGTTCTTGGAAGTTTTAGCCTATGAGAACCATATTGGGGACATCAAAGACTCCTCCCTGCCTCCAAAGAGCAATTCACTTCAGATGCTGCCACACAGTCAAATGCTTTTATGGCCACCATGTTTTTTTGGTTTTTATTTTTTCCACTCTTAATATTTTGGAACACACTGGATTCTCAAAATTGGAAAGAAAACAAGAAAACACAGTGAGATCAAATACCTCTGAAAAAGCAACTAAGTAGGGACCTGATGGTAAAAGATAAATACACATTCCAACTGAAACTCCACTTCCAGGGAGAGTGTGAATTATTAACAAGGACATGGAAGGCAAGTGTTGGCACCAGAAGCTGGTCTGCGGACTCCTCTGCTAGTCTCATATTACACGCATGCTACCATCCCCATCTCATTCGTTCGACAACTTCAGAGCACACTCAATCAGGGGCTCTTATATTGAGGACGATACTATATTTGGGTTTAATATTGTGAGGACAGTCATCTAGCTTTCCTGTGTCACGATGAAAAATTTCCCTGGAACCAAGAAAGGATTCCCCTTGCATTCTTCTGTTCAATACCATGAATGCAGAAGAATAAAGACAAGGGTATGATAAATAATATTTTCCAAAGGTTGGGTGGGGGAAGTTTCCCAAACGTTTAAAAACAGCCAGTTCTTAGCAAAGTGATCTTCAGAAGAACAGTATTAAACAATAATCTTGTTCCACACAGCCACTTTTACTCCTTGCTTAACTGGGTACGTTACGTATTCTGAGCATAATGTAAATGTGCAGAGGAGAGATGCACGAAAAACTGGTAGAGAGAAACTCCAAACGGATCCTGAATTCCACTTTCACTTCCCCCTCCTATAACCCCATCTGCTACCTCCCAGCCGCACTCACTCACCTATCTTTCTCCTCCCACCAGCATGTTTGCTAGGCATGTCAAGGCTGACATCCATCGGTGGCAGCATGAAACCTAAGACTGCAGGCTCCCCCTGAGCACAGACTCAAGGCTCAGCCATTGTCCATAGAGTGCTCTCAGCTGTACACAGTAAAATCTTCATCAGGCCGTTGGATTGTTTGGTAGCTTTTAAAAAAAAAATTCCATTTTTTTTCCTTTTAAAAAACACTCATTATTTTCTGACTGCCTCAGAGACACCAAGAATAGAATCCTTGACACATCAAATTCTGGAACCTCACCACTCACCAGGACTGTGGTTCCTGATCCAAGGAGTGTCGCCTGAGAATCAGCACAGACTCCCGAGGCTGTCCAGGCCTGGCTGCTAAGCTCCCTGCTTTGATTAGTTCGTCGAGTTCACGGTGTTCCAGAGTGCTGAAGCACAGAAATTAGGGAGGGGAGGTGGAAGGAAAATCACTGGAGCCTCTTACGATCTAACTTCCACTAACTGAGAGGAAATGTCTTATAAATAAACAACAGCAAGAGAAACAAAAAAAAAAAAACCCATCCCGTCCTGCCAGAGGAATGTACATTATTGTCTCCCGACGGAAAACTTTACACCACACCAGAATGCAGCCATTTCTCCTGAAACTACCTCCCTCAAAACAGAAAGGAAAAGAGAACCAGAAAGAAAAGGAGAACAAAAAGAGATTTTTTTTTTTCATCTCCTTGAATTCTGTTGGGAAGTTCATGTCAGTTCCCAGTAGACACATAAGCAGTTTCAACAGTGTCACTGTTCTAGGATTTCTTGTGGAGGCTGCTTATTAGCAAAATTTCATTTCTGCCCAGATGACTGCTGTGCCATCCGGACATTTTCAGAAGGGAAGTTCGGGGAAGGGGGGGAGGGTGCAATTGTGGAGGAGAGGAAGAAGAGAGGACAAAGGAACATTCCTGATGAACCGGAATGCTCTAGACACGGCCATGAAAAAGCCAGCCCCCGCCCACCACCCTACTATTGCTTGTTGAGGGCTTGGTGATGCAGTGTGTTTAATCTACTTACTCTTTCTGCTCGGGAGGCTGAGGTTCCTACATTTCCAGCTCATGCTGGACTGTACCGTAAGCAACAAGTGAAATGAGTTCAGTGATCTCATTCTAGTCCTTCGACTCCTGTCCACATCGCTAAGCGACTGCACAGCTTGGCACAGGCCAGGATGAGTCAGCAGTCTCTGGTCATGAGAGGCCAGGCCTGGAATAGCAGGGGTGGGGGGGGGGGTGGTGTTAGGTCAGGAGCAAAATGAAGCAGAAAGGCAGTTTAGATGGCAGGGCTCAGCTCTGCAATTCACAGAGATACTGCAGGTCAAAATGAAAGAGCCTCATCAGCTCTGGGGTGAAGATTGAAGGACTGCACAAAAAAGGAGCAAGGGAAAAACTTAGAACAGCTGCCTACCAAACACAGCAAGAACAAATTAGAGTACCGCAGACAGAAAAAGAGGGCATCGGTACAGCCCTGGAGGAGAAAAGATGCTCATTAAGATCTCCGTAATACCTTTTTTTCCATGTGCTCCTAAACTTGATTTAAGAAAAAGTGGTTACCTATACACTATCCTGTGGTATTTTGGTATTGCTCCCCCTATTTGATAAGTAGCAAAACAAATAAAAGCACTACAGTAAAATCACAACAGGAAGCCTCATGTTCCATAAAATAATGTGATTATAAGTAAAAGCCTAATATCTCAGAGATGTGCATTTGGGTCACAAAATCTGGTCACAAAATGGTTAAAGAGAAGCACTCAAATTATGCTTGGGTGGCAGTAGAGAAGAGCTAAGAGAAAGGAGAGAAGTAAGTTCAGTGTTGAAATACAAAGGGAATATGAGATTGTGTCTATATTTCTATTCCATGGGGTCAGCATGGACTTCCATCAGCAAGTGACACTTCTTGTCAATAGGATTTTCCAACGCTTCTTCCTGTGCAGTAGTACTGTTATACAGCAAGAGGAGAAGGAAAATAAAACAGTCAGAGGAAAAAAATAAGTTCAAGATAAAAAATAAATCAATTAACAGACATTTTTTTGGAAGAGGCTAATAGCCTGAATGAGTCAATAGACAAAGAAAAGACTTAGTGCAGGAAACAAACTTAGAGGAAGCATTTCTAGATAAGGAAACTGAGGTGGGGACAGAATGGTCAGCAAATAGTGATGATGGCCCCCAAGCAAGGGAGAAAGTAACTTGAAAAGTCAGATGGGGTACAGCAAGAATTGCAGGAAAAAGCGAACACCATCAACAGGGCTAGGAAACACTTGTAAAAGATTTCTTTACAGAGCTTTAGACGGAGCCAATAAAGACCCACTATATATTTCTAACTGTTATTGTCTAAAGACGAACAGTTGTGTAAGATGTGCAAAAAAATGTAGAATGATTTTTTAGTTTTCATTCCAGAGATCACTAAATCATCTCACCACATCTTTGATAAATGCTTAACCTTAAGAAAATGAACTTTCTAGCCTCAGTTTTCTTTTCTTTGAAATGGAATATTGTCACCTTGAATTATTATAAAGATGGAATCAATGTTTGCTGATCCTTATCATGGTAGTCTTTATTACAGGTTGGATACTCAATGAAATGTTAATTGTTTGTATCTTATTAACCTGTCATCTTCATAAGTACACAGTGAAAGAATCATTTCCAGTGTTGTTGCAATGGATTCAGAGGATCCAATAGGAAGACCTTAAATCTAGTAAATTCCTCAGAGAATGCTGCTTCAAAAAGCTTGTTTCTATCTGGAGATTTGAAACATTATGTATGAACACAGAAGATGTTAAAAACCTATTATGTTAAAATCTTGATTTGGGGTATCTATATTGTCCAAGCAGCTTGGAACTTAATAACACTAAGTAATTAGAAACCTGAGAAAGAAAAGAGGGATTTTTAGAAGCATCTCCAGAAGCAACAGCATAAAAGTGCTATTGGCCTTGACTGCACGATGAGGGTTTTTTTACCAAAGGGGAAAACTTGGTCCAGTTGATCATCCCAGCCTAATTGATTAATTGTGGGTCTGACCATCTGGCTGATGAATGCTGACACCCAGCAGTGATTACTGTGTAACACAAATCCGGGTGTGCTCTGCCTGCTGCCTCCCACAATAATGGTGACGCTGAACTTCAGGTTAGCTTATTCAGGCCTCTTGGCTCAGTCTCTTCATGGAACAGTGGTTGTGGCAGGGAATATTTTACTAGACCTGGTCAAGCATTATCTTCTCTTATTTCAGTTACCCACTCCTTTCCAACTCCACGCCTACCTGCTCCTGAGCCCTCTTCTTGTATATAATCACTTCCCATACAAAGCACTCCATCTGTAGTTTTCATCATACTGTCTGACTCTCTCATTTCCGGTTGCTCTATTCTGAAACATATTCAACTTGTCTGAAAGACCCATACTGCTATTTCACAGGGTATCCTACGGAAACATTTTTATTGTCTCTCCTTTGTTACTGGTTTATTTCAAAGTATCCTGTGCTTTCAAATAAAATTATTTCACCTAACTCATGAGCCTTATTATAAGGCCCACATACGGCTTAAGTTCTCTAGGAGGTTAACAGAATACAAGGGTTAATAGAATATAAATCTTGCATCTTAAATCTACATCTGATCCTTAGTTAGGGTGTCCCTGGGAGAAGATTCTCTCTACAAGGACTCTGGAGCACATTTAAGTGCTAGGAAAAAGAGTCAGGCCCATGTAAATAACAGGAATCAATGGCAATGCCACACACAAACTAATCAAGACAAATCGTACATGGGAGAATTCTCAAAGTAAATCAAATCCGAATGTGTAAATATGAACCCTGGGGAATAACAACCAAATTATTTTATTTTATTTTTTTTGTAGAAAGGGATGGAGGAGTAAAGTGATATAAAATATCTTTAGAAAAGTTGGTCAAAGAATCACAGTGAAAGAGAATCATTCATTTCCCCTCTCTTTTTCCATCTCAGAACTCAGTTTTCTTGCTTCTTACAGATGCTGAACTCTTCTATGTTCCAGGCTGGGCTAGTGTTAATTTTCAGTAGAGAATGGCAGTAGCACGCTGAACTACAGAGTTCCAGACTGGGGTTGGGAAATGTTTTTGGCCTGACTTCCAGTAAACAGCTATGTGTCCAGGGCAAGTCAAGTCCCTGGACTCCCCGTGTCTCAGTGTCTTCATTGAAAAATGATAGGGTTGGACTGCATGAACTCCACAGTCTCTGCCAACATGAAGATTCTATGGTTCTATAGCTCATTTCCTTTTTCTCTCTGGCACCAACTGCTCAGCAACTCTGCTTCTAGTCATTTCTCTGCTCTCAGCTACTGATGGAAAAATATCGCCTCCATTCACTACCCAGGATTTGGTATTTGTAACCTTTCTCTCTCTCTCTCTCTCTCTCTTTTTTAAATGCTAGATATTTTGAGTCATAAACATGAACATATCCAGATAGATGCTTTAAATTTGAAAGCATTTAAGGAGAATAGCTTTCCCACGTAGAAACATTTAGTGCAGCTCGGCATGGAGGAAGCCAGGCATCCAAAAGTGGAGCAAAGGGGCCAATTCACAAATGAGAGGAAGCCTTTCATAATAAGAGTCTCCAGACTCTTTGATTTAGATAAAGCTATCAAATTCTAGCTACTTTTCCAATCAATCGCAGACACCCTCACAGACACTTAGGACTACAAATTTGAGGACCAGCACTGGCAGTGATGCAGTTCTTATTTCACCTCCACCATGTATTGCCAAGTAGGATTTAGGATGGCATAGTAATAAGAGCCAAGAGGACAATCTGTCATTTATTTTCCTCCAAACTTTTCAAAATTTCCCATTTGGGCTCTGTTTCCCAGTTTTAATTTGGTAACTGCCATTTTTCAGCATTTCTTTTAACAGGTTACTAATAATTTCTGATACAGGATCTCATATTTCATTTTGTGCTGCTAGAACTGCTGTTAATATTTCATCTGCCTTCAATTCAGCTCTGAATCAAGGCTGCTGGGGTTTTGATACACAGTTAACACTTTGGGTCTGGGGATTTGATCATCAGTGTTCACCCAGCTTGTCCATATATTTTTAGGTAAGAGTAATAGATTGTCTCAGAAATATCTCAAAGTGTGCTATACATTTTAAGGATATGTTACAGTATCTCTTTCTGGATCTTTGATGAAAACAACACAAGCAAGTCTTCTGTGGTATCCTAGGTAGCTCACTATTTATTTCAATATTACTGTTCTGATAGCAGAGGGAAATGGTTCAGAGTCAGGCCTCACAGTCAGACCTAAGCTCAAAACCTGACCCCGAGATGTACTACACAAAGCATGTTAGGTCAGTTCTTTAACCTTTCAGAACCTCTATTTCTCCATTTGTAAAACAAGGATAATAACTGTGTGTGTGTGTGTGTGTGTGTGTGTGTGTGTGTGTGTGTGTGTTAGTCGCTCAGTCATGTCCTGCTCTTTGCAACCCCATGGACTGTAGCCCTCCAGGCTCCTCTGTCTCTGGAATTCTCCAGGCAAGAATACTGGAGTGGGTTGCCATTCCCTTCTCCAGGGGACCTTCCTGAACCAGGGATAGAACTTGCATTGCCTGTACTGCAGGCAGATTTTTACCCTCTGAGCCACCAGGGAAGCCCCATCTACCCCTGTTGCTATGAATTCTCAAAAAACCATGAGAATCATTATTTCCCTAGCATTAATAATCTAAATATTCACATCATAGTGTTATTATTTTGCAACATCTTTTCAAGGCCAACAAATTACTTTTGAGTCCAGGCTTTTGTTGACTGCCTTTTTACAGTTTACATTTTACAAAACTTTCAGTGAGATCGAGTAAAATATTATAAAATCAGATCCTTAAAACCATATGTACAGTTAAAAATAGTACACAGCATCATATTCTTAAGTCACTTTTCAATCTAGCATCAAATTCTCAAAACTCTTTGTTCCTCTAAAAGTGAGGCCGGGATAAAGCCCATCATACTAATGTTAATCCCTTCCATAAAAAGATGATTTACTGCTACCTACTCCCAAATAATACAGATTATTTCAATCTTTTTTAGTCATGGAGCAGTTGTGGTCCATCAGGAGACAGAAACCACACAGTAATTTGAATAGGAGAAGTTTAAGATAAAAAATTACTAACTGTAACAGGGGTTTGGAGTTATAGGGAGTAACTAATGATAAGACAACTGTAAATTATACAAGATGGGCTCAATAAAGGACATAAATGGTATGGACCTAACAGAAGCAGAAGATATTAAGAAGAGGTGACAAGAATACACAGAAGAACTATACAAAAAATATCTTCACGACCCAGATAATCATGATAGTGTGATGACTCACCTAGAGCCAGACATCCTGGAATGTGAAGTCAAGTGGGCCTTAGGAAGCATCACTATGAACAAAGCTAGTGGAGGTGACGGAATTCCAGTTGAGTTAAAAAATCCTAAAAGATGACACTATGAAAGTGCTGCACTCAATATGACAGCAAATTTGGAAAACTCAGCAGTGGCCACAGGACTGGAAAAGCTCAGTTTTCATTCCAATCCCAAAGAAAGGCAATTCCAAAGAATGCTCAAAGTACTACACAATTGCACTCATCTCACATGCTAGTAAAGTAATGCTCAAAATTCTCCAAGCAAGGCTTCAGCAGTACGTGAACCATGAATTTCCAGATGTTCAAGCTGGTTTTAGAAAAGGCAGAGGAACCAGAGATTAATTGCCAACATCAAAAAAGCAACAGAGTTCCAGTATAACATATCTTTCTACTATATTGACTATGCCAAAGCCTTTGACTGTGTGGATCACAATAAACCGTGGAAAATTCTGAAAGAAATGGGAATACCAGACCACCTGACTTGCCTCTTGAGAAACCTGTATGCAGGTCAGGAAGCAACAGTTAGAACTGGACATGGAACAACAGACTGGTTCCAAATAGGTAAAGGAGTACATCAAGGCTGTATATTGTCACCCTGCTTATTTAGCTTATATGCAGAGTACATCATGAGAAATGCTGGGCTGGATGAAGCACAAGCTGGAATCAAGGTTGCCAGGAGAAATATCAATAACCTCAGATATGCAAATGACACCACCGTTATGGCAGAAAGTGAAGAAGAACTAAAGAGCCTCTTGATGAAAGTGAAAGAGGAGAGTGAAAATGTTGGCTTAAAGCTTAACATTCAGAAAACTAAAATCATGGCATCCGGTCCCATCAATTCATGGCAAATAGATGGGGAAACAGTGGAAACAGTCACTGAGTTTATTTTTCTGGGCTCCAAAATCACTGCAGATGGTGACTCAGCCATGAAATTAAAAGACGCTTACTCCTTGGAAGGAAAGTTATGACCAACCTAGACAGCATATTAAAAAGCAGAGACATTACTTTGTCAACAAAGGTCCATCTAGTCAAGGCTACGGTTTTTCCAGTTGTCATGTATGGATGTGAGAGTTGGACTATAAAGAAAGCTGAGTGCAGAAGAATTGATGGTTTTGAACTTTGGTGTTTGAGAAGACTCTTGAGAGTCCCTTGGACTGCAAGGAGATCCAACCAGTCCATCCTAAAGGAAATCAGTCCTGGGTGTTCACTGGAAGGACTGATGTTGAAGCTGAAATTCCAATATTTTGGCCACCTGATGCAAAGAGATGACTCATTTAAAAAGACCTTGATGTTGGGAAAGATTGAAGGCAGGAGGAGAAGGGGATGACAGAGGACGAGATGGTTAGATGGCATCACCTAAGCGACTGAAATGAACTGAACTGAACTGAAATTATATAAGAAAAAGCAAATATAAGGAGGAGCCACAACTTCTAAGGCTGATAGAGAGTGCCCGAGGAAGAGTCCCTTACACCTCTGGACCAGGATCCAGTGTTTACTGGACAAAGTGAAAATGTTACTCAGTCGTGTCTGATTCTTTGCAATCTCATGGACTATAGCCTGCCAGACTCCTCTGTCCATGGAATTCTCCAGGCAAGAATACTGGAGTGGGTAACTATTCCCTTCTCCAATGGATCTTCCTGACCCAGGGATCAAACCTGGGTCTCCTGCATTGCAGGTAGATTCTTTACTCACTGAACCACCAGGGAAGCCCATTGTTGGACAAGGCACAGCCAATGAATGAATGGCAGAGAACCTGCTGGAGAAGTGTGTCAGAAAAACTGGCTGGAAATCTATATTCCAGGATGTCTGGGAAACAGTTCACAGGAAGGCACACTGTTTCATCCGAGGCACACTACCATGTGAACCACCACCCAATGTATGCACGTATGTGTGTGTGCATGTGTGGGGGGTAATGGAAGTAGCTGCTGCACGCTGGAGAAACTACCTGAACTTCAGCTGCTGGGCAACAGGGCAGAAGTGTGTGCTGCAGGAGCCAGGCCTTAGAGAACCATGCACAGTGCAGGAGCTTGCCAGAAGTGTACAGGCAACCTGGAAGGAAATCCTCTTCCTCCTATCACGTCTCTCTGAATCCTCACTGGCAAAGCACACACAGTTAGGAAACGGAAATATTTAAAGGAGCCATATACATTTTTGTTGAGCAGGCAAGGAAGGGTGAATTTGGATTTGAGCGGCAGCACATGGATAACAGGCAGAGTTATTAGATTATACACTTTATGAAATAACTCACTTTGGAGATTATGATCCAGTGTTCTCTTACTATACTACTAACTAGACTTGTTTACCTTTGCTAATACACTGACTCTGTATAATTAAATATGTATTGTCAGAATTAAGGACAATAATATTCTATTAAATAAAAGTGGCACTACTAGTATTTGCATAATGACTGCCCCCCACCTAAGTGCTGCCCATGAGTGCTCAGTCTCTTCAGTCATGTGGGCTGTTTGTGACCCCATGGACTATAGCCCACCAGGCTCCTCTGTCCATGGGATTTTCCCTGCATGACTATTGGACTGGATTGCCATGCCCTCCTTCAGGTGATCTGCCTGACTCAGGGATTGAACTCACATCTCCTGTGTCTCTTGGACTGCAGGAAGATTCCTAACTGCTAAACCACGGGGTAAGCCCCCAATGCTGCCCACATATGTTTTAATTGTTTACAGTTAACAAATTAGGAAAAAGGTAAAGAAATACTAAACCATTGACCTAGATTTATGCATTGGTGATCTCAGTTCAGAATTTCAACTAAGTGGGTAAATCAGGAGAGTCATTATGAACAAGACACAGCTTCAAGTGTGGTAAAAATGAGCTCAACTGTTATCTTTCCTTTCTCTCTCCTTTTCTTTTTATTGACTCTAGAACCCATATTTGCTGTTCTATGATTCATTTTGGGGGAGGCTGTTAACTATGGGTTGCTGTATTTTATAAAAATGTATCACATATTTAGTGTGAAAATTTCCCTATGAGTCTTGTCCTATATTGTTCTACCTTCAATATTAAATAGAAAAGCTTAAGTAAATGACCAATGGGAAGCATTCCTTAAGGTATACAGTGATCACTGACAGAACTGATTTTACATATGGATGAGGGGTATACTTAAATATCTCAGCTGTTTTCACTTAATTCTTTTCTTCATTTTAGAAGAGGGCAGAACTGTTTATTCTATAACTACAGGTAGGGTTTAAAAACACAACCCTTGACATTAGTAAGGGTTGTGTGGTGATAAGAGGCTGAGGGCACAGAAAGCAACTGGGTGAGGAGTGAGTGCTATGGAGAGGAGACTGGCTCAAGACTAAGGCCACAAAGCACCTGTCTCACCCATTTGTCTATTTTCACTGATGCCTGATCATATTAGTACTATCTGCTCTCACTATTATGGCAAGGATCTACTGGCTTACTTCAGTCGTGTTTTCTGAAAACCAGTGGTATTATCAAGCAAAGCCAGCCCTCTTGGGCTGTCTCACGATCATACTGTAGGCATTGCTTTAGGATTTTAGACAAGTGATTGTCTTTAGGATTTTCTTCTGTTTGTGTTGTGTGTGAAGACTGAGGATAAACCTAATGACCTTACATACATTTGATCCCCATCTCCCCAGCAAACAGATATGCACACCTCTCCCCAGCAATTGTTGAGTCCAAAAGGAAATGATGACAAAGGAGAATCATAAGTCCATGTGAATCAGGCAGGCAAGTCCATTTTATTTTAGTGTGCCCTTCTGTTCAGCTGGCTGTTCTGCTCTGACCCACTATATTTACTCTGTCGGCTGCTCTTACTAGCAACATGCCTTTTTAATCAGCCTTCCTGGGGTCTGCATTTGATTACAGCATTTGTGTTCTATTTTGATTCTTTTGTACTGTGCCCTGTGGTGTTAGCTTGAAAGGTGTTATTTATAAAATGAAATTCTATTGTATTGCCACTTGGATTCAAAGAGGACATATAATATTAATGCAGAATGTATTTAATAATATCTTGAATCTATTAAATCAATTTCTTCATGAGAACACAAAATAGGAGGGATGCAAGTGGGTTGGTAACCCAGGTAATAAGTCTTAAGAATTACCTGACTCTCCTTCACAGGCATTCATAAAAAGCTGGCATGAGAATCTTTCTCTTAACGTCACGGTTTCCAAAAGGAGGAGACTACCTTTCCTCAGCCAGACCAGTGAAGTGTGCACCTGTTTAAACATTCAATCGTGAAGACCAAACATTTTCCTAGGCCTTGGATGCAAATTTTTGACTAAGGAAACCATGAGATGAAACACGGATATGACTTTTTTACTACCTAGGAAGATTTAGGTAAAGAAGGAAATATAATCACCTGTTTCCAAGGAGCTGCTGGCAGAATTTGTAAAAAAGAAGAAAATTCATTATGTTCTTAACTTCCCTCAAAAGCAGGTTAGGAAAATTCTAGTGATACTAAGGATTGAGACAGAGTTTCTAGGGTCGCATGATTAGAGTGACACAGGTTTCTTTATGACTGCTGGGCCTACAAACAAATGTCTATGGATCAGATTGACAGAGTCCTCAACTTGTCTTCATTTCTAATTTTAACGAAAACTGAAGACTGGAACATTATATCACTATATCACAGCTTGCATGTCACATCTGTTGTTGTATACATTCCACTTTCCCACTACACCCCCTTTTCTTCCCTGGTGATACAGCTGAAATCATCAGTTACTGAACTGCTGTTTAGATAAAGAATAAGGAAGGATCAGGTGTGGAAGACAGGTTAGCAATCAGACTCTGCAGAATCTGCTAAAAGAAACTGTCACTCACAAGGGAAGCTGGTTATCCAGTCCTGGGGTGAGGGTTCCTAGATTTTTTGCCTGCTCATTTGCTTATTGTATATCTCCAGGAAATCTAGGGTCCAGTTTTCTAATCACTAAAATATGGATAACTATATTTATCTCTTTCTATTTTCATTGGACTTCTTTAGGGATGGATGTGATAATGGTCAGGAAGGCTCCAAATTCTCTGCAATGAGGGTAGGATACAATTGCACAACATAATTAAAATTAGTTCAGATCCCTTTTAAGTTTCTCCAAATTCAGATATGAGAAACATTAACAAATGAATGAATTTCCTCCCCTTTGGGAATAAATCATATGCCTCCATTCATAAATGACATCCCAAACATGAGGAGCTATGACATGTTGGGAAATATACATCTCCTGAATGAAACCAATTGCAAACTCCTTGCATGAAAAAATCATGTTATTTATCTCTGTATCCATCTGGGCTCTACCATGTTGATTTGCATTATATAAGTATTTCATTAATGTTTGTTGAATTGAATTGAAAATGAAATCATACAATTTCAGAGCCAAAAATAGCTAGAGATCATGTAAGTTCATTTGCCTCATTTTGATGAGAAAGCTGATGCTCAGATAAACTAAGTGACTTATTCAAGTGCAATATTAATTATGTTAAGTCTTAGGAATAGTTAAAGATCTATCACTGGAAATATATAACTCAAACAATTAATTTTTTTTTTTTTTTGGTCAAAATAAAAAGTACTCTTCAGCTTAAATAGCCTGAAGTATTCTAATCTAGGGCTTCCCAGGTGGTGCTAGCAGTAAAGAACCCAGCTGCCAATGCAGGAAATGTTAGGAGACCTGGATTTGATTCCTGGGTCAGGAAGATCCTCTGGAGGAGGGCATGGCAACCCACTCCAGCATTTTTGCCTGGAGAATCCCATGGACAGAGGAACCTGGTGGGCGACAGTCCATGGGGTTGCAAAGAGTCTGACACGATTGAAGTGACTTAGCACACACACACATTCTAATCTAACCAAGGAGGCTGAAGCCTAAAGCAATAAGTAAACTTCACCAAATGACCATAGACCATAAGCATGTTAGAAATGCCATTACTAAGTTTACACATTTTAATACTATGCCTATCCCCACTCCACTGGCACATTTTTTGTGTAAAGTTAAGGTCTTGAAAACAAAAAGCAGTTGCAAATCATTGAAATTATGTGGGATTTATGGATGTGCAATTCAAAAATGAAATTACTTTCAGTTATTATTTCAGTTTACTACTTAGCAATATTGTAGATGGTAAGCCAAATTTAAATTCTAGGGTTCAGGAAACAAAAGTAGGACAAGACAGTTTATCCTTGATTAAACAGAAAGTGAGCAAGACTATGAGAAAGATAATTTCCCTTTAGTGGAAGTTACTCATGTGGTATTTGCAGAAACAAGTCTGTCTGACTCTTGCCTGAGTTATCTGGTTGAATTTGTACCATAACAATAAAAACCAGTTAAATTATCCTTTTGACCAACTTAATTGTTTTGAACAGTATTAAATTTCTTTTTCTTCACTTAAAACAATCAAGAGATTTAAATTCTTGGTTAGAATATTAACAATTTGTAGTCAGGTATTTTAATAATCTCCTAAAGACTGCAGCAGAGAGACTGACATAGAACAGAAATTGGAGAAAAGTAAAATGTAGATTTTACAGAAAAATAAAGTAAGAATCTAGGAATTTCCCATGAACCACTTCACATTTTTCCAGAGCTCCTTTCACAGTAGAAATCTCTGATGGTTACAGAGAACAGAACTTGAAGACAAGGGGGACAAGTGACAGCAACAGACTTGATCTTTCCAATACCTGGAGAGTCTGTTGGAGGCTAATATTTGTATATTACCAAAACTTTACTCTGGAAATATAACCAGGTTTTTACAGATTAAGTTCAAATTACTAACTTGATATTTCAGCCTCCATTTCTTGCTCTGCTTCCTTAGATGTCCCAGGTTCCAGTACTATCCAGCAAGTATTCCAGAGTGTAGCCAGACTATATTAGTATTTCCCTTTTCTTGGCATTGCCAAGGGAGTCCTAAATTTTAATTTTCTATTCTATTATCTCCATGATTTATTAAATCATGTCTGGACTTCTGGGTTGGAATATTATGCATTCATTTACTATGATTCAATAAGCATCTATTATGTGTGAGACACTAGGAAAATAAATAGGAATAAGCCTTACTTCCTGCCTTCAAAGAAATTAAGGAATTCACAATGCAGTGTCTACTTCCTATAAATAGCACACGTTCCTTTCTTAAAGCTTTTGTTCTTCTCTTAGTTGGAGTGTCCTAATGTCATTCTTTCATTAATCTAATTGCTTTAATTACCTCATAGCCTAGGTTATGTTCTATCATATCTATAAATTGTTTCCCAGTTTTTGTGGTTCACATTAATTCTCTTTCTTCTTTTTTAGACTAGTACAGCTGGAATAGACACTACTGCCTACTTAATATCCATTCCCCAATTTCTTCCTACCTACAGACTCCTATTTTGTTCAGAGTGGCAATGTGCTCAGTCCTGAATGATGAGTTATGATATTTCTAAGCCAATTATGACAAATCTGTTCCCTGATTTCCTTGCCTCCCTAGCAACCAACGGGGGCCTTGGGATGCAGTTCTAGTCAATAAGATCTATGTGGCAATTTGCTTGAGAAACTGGTTTCTGAGAAAGTTTTTTCTCTTCTGATCAAGGTAAAAAGCAATCCTTCTGCTTACCTCTTCTTCCTTTGAATATGGATATTACACTTCCAGCTGCAGCAGCTATTTTGTGACCATAAAGCAACAAACATGAAATAAGAAATAAAAAAAGCAAAGAGAAACTCAGAGATGTTGGCCCTCACTTTATCACATACCAGCAGCTCTTTACATCTGGACTTGTTATGTGAGAAGCACAAACCTCTATTTGTTTAAGACACTCAGGTCATAACTTTTGCTACAGAACACATTTCTAACCAAGAAATAACTTTCATAAGTTGAATTATCCAAACTGTTCTTCCTAACTAGATGGTAAACATCAGTCACATTCTTGGTATGTAATAAATATTCATTGGCTTCATATCTTGATTATATAGAGTAGACACTCAATAAATGTAATGAAATGCTCACCCTGAAAGCAAAGGGGAAATCTGTATTGAGAAAGGAGGATTAAATCAGGTCAAAACAGAAAAAACTGAGTCTAAAATAAGAAGTTCTATGTCGAGAATTTGTTACAACCTAGTTCAGTTAGTAATAAAATAAAAACAAACTTGTAAAAGTTTTCTAAAAATAGTTGAAATATATTTTAAAAAAGAAAGAAGACATTAGACTAAGTCCCAAAGGCATGGATATTTTAAAGAAGAGATGATACAAATAAGATTTCTATTAAATATAGAGAAGACAATGCAATGCAGTTCTTCTTCTGTTAAAACTAAGTGAGGAGCCGGCACTCGTTAAATAGCATTAAGACATTTTCTCTGTCCCTCAGGTAGCATGGTTGCGACTCATGCAAATGCTCCAGACTCCTTAGCATGCTAACTAGTTTCCAAAATCTTTCACCTGACGTTTGAACCGTGAATGAGGAAACTATTAGAGCATTTGCTTTGGGAGAAAAGGCTACATAAGTTAGGACAGAAACTATTTTCAAGTATTCCAAATATTACAAATAATGGGGAACTGTTGAAGAGAGAAATAAGTAGCTTCGGGTCATTTTAGGTTAGTTACCTTAAATATAAGGTGTGATTTAATCAGAAGCCAGAGTAATCATGGCAGGAGGTGGGGAAAAAGACCCAGAACAGCCTGGAGTTTGGGAGGACTTTGGTGGCAGCTTTCAGTTCAAGCTAAAACTGCGCTAAAACTGCAGGATTCTGTCAGAAGCTCCACAAACAAAGGGCTGCATTATGTAATGTATCTTGTATTCCTTTGTGAACTAGTCCACAAGGAAGTTTCATTAGTCCCCCCCCCCCCAGCCCCGCATCCCCCCCCCCCCCCAGACATTTTACCACTTTCAGGCTGCAACTTTTTGCCCAAAAGGGAAACTTTCTACCTCAAATTAAAAGTTTAAATTGTAAGAAAACTGACATTTTCCCACGAACTTAATCAAGTCAATCTGAACTTCATACAGACCAGGAAAATACCTCTTAGGCAAGGTATTGTTTTGCTTAGTTGCTCAGTCGTATCCAGCTCTTTGGGACCCCATGGACTGTAGCCTGCCAGGCTCCTGTCCATGGCAATTCTCCAAGCAAGAATATTGGAGTGGGTTGCCATGCCCTCCTCCAGGGAATCTTCCCAACCCAGGGATCGAACCCAGGTCTCCCACATTGCAGACGGATTCTTTACCATCTGAACCACCAGGGAAACCCTGGTGGGCCAATGTAATTTCACTTGAAGAATTTCCAAATAACTCAACAATAATTAGAAATAGTTATCAAATTCTCTCTTGAGTTATTAAACTCTCTCATTTTCTGATTGTTATCCTGTTAAGCACACAAGTTCTCTGAGGGTCACTGTTCAGTATAGCAATTTACTGGCAAAATGGGAAGACCACATGTTGCATGAATGGTATATAGCAGTACATTCTCTAAATAATATCTTTTCTTCAAAATAAAATTCATTTTTGTGCTGGTCATGAGGATATTTTAAGATTAAATACAGTACTACATTATCAAATTTAATTTTTGTATATAAAAATCCTTTGTTTAGCAGTTTAATTACTTTATCAATTACTAACGTAGTAGTATATAAAGGAGATCAAACCAAGCAAAGAAGAGAGTGACAGTGGATGAGATGGCTAGATAGCATCATTGACTTAATGGAGATGAATTTGAGCAAACGCCAGGAGATAGTGGAGGACAGAGGAGCCTGGCATGGTCCATGGGGTGGCAAAGAGTCAGACATGACTTAGAGACTGAAAAATGTAGTATTATATAATATTATTTTGATCAACTGTAAAAATGTATCTATTGGATAGATTTTTCCCTCTTGACATTTCAAATGTTTGCTTAATGCCTGTTAGTTAGACCTCTCTGAAAGTGACTAAGTTTTACTGGAGAATACTTTATGAGAACTGGGTATCAGGGCAACTTACTGGTAAGGTATATGTATATAGATTTTCATTCTTCTGGGCTTTGTTCATTCAAAATGCATCACTCTGGAACCAAGAATTATGTCCTATAAGTTGAGTAATCATCTCTCTCCATTTACTCAGGATAGTTTCAGTGGAACAGTGGCCACGTTCACTCTCAAAAGTGCCCTCATTTGGATGATAAATTATGGGGTTATCCTACACATAAGCTTTAAAACAGTTACTTATAACATCATTTATAGTCATAATCATTGTCTTTAGGGAAAGTTAAAATAGTCACTATTGGTCCACTTCTGTAACGTGAAAGAGTTAAACTTTTAAAATAAAACTTGATTACTTTAATCCTGATGCTTCAACCAGAGAGATTTTATGATATGTAAGTTTAAGATAAGAATAATTTGGGGAAGTCATATTTCTATGAATTATTTAGGCAGTACTAGGGTGGCTTAGCCCTATTTCATGCAAGAAGGTATATCTGCCCCTAAAATTTGTTCTAATGAAAAAAGCAAAAGATCCGAAATAAAATTCTTTAACTCTAGGATTTGAATCCTAATTCAACTATTTGCTCAGTTGTCAAATTCAAATGATCTCTGTGAGCATCATCATTATTAATCCCTTCTAAGTCACCTTTAAGGGCATTTTAAAAATCAGAAGTGAAAGAGCTATATATTCTATCAAAACCTGGCATGATTTCAAAGTAGTTGTTATTCTTTTTATAATAAAGACAGTTTTTGGATGGACTTCAGAAAAATTGTCCACATAACAACGAAGATTGAGTCACACGTGTGGCAACAGGAGTCTTTCTCTAGAATCTCCTTCTTTTATGGCTTCATCACATTTCTAGGTAATACCTGTGTGTGGGCTTTGATGGCCCACAAAGATCTAAGGGGGAAAGACGATGGACCCTGTGCACAGAGGCCAGAGGATGAAAGTCTGAAATTTCAAGTGTACAACTCTGATCAAATGTTTTCTTAGTGGTTTCAAGAGTTTCTGATACAGATAAGTGAAAGTGAAAGTTGCTTAGTCGTGTCCAACTCTTTGTGACCCCATGGATCCATGGAATTCTCCAGGCCAGAATGCTGGAGTGGGTAGCCTTTCCCTTCTCCAGGGGATCTTCCCAGCCTAGGGATCGAACCCAGGTCTCCTGCATTGCAGGCGGATTCTTTACCAGCTGAGCAACAAGAGAAGCCACCTGATACAGATAATCTTTCTTCAAAACGGGAGCTAGAGGAGCTAGAGTAGGAATTAGTTTGTGGAGCAGAACAATTTTCTCTTTGCTCTTCACATTTTAAAGACATTCCTGGATCCCTACTGATATGTTCTTCTTTCTTCTTGTGGATGAGTCCCCTCTTTCTTCTCTGAAATATTAAATTCTTTGGCCCAGAAAAAATTCTAAGTGTTCAAAGTTAATTCTCTTGATCTATCAGATATTAAAATTATATGGAAAGTTTTTGTTTTTTTTTTTAGTTTTTCCTCTATATTTATGTAATCAAATGATTTTATTTTTCAACGGTCTCTAACCTTTCCCCCAATTAAAAAATAAGCATTTATTTCTTTTAGTAATTATAGGAAAGTTCTTACAAATTCTTCTTTATTTAAATGATTAAATAGATAAATACACTAAGTGGAGAGTTAATCCTTTAATGTATGGCATTTTTGTGTGTTTAAATGGACTACTGTGAAATTTAGGGCTTTAGTACCTAACTGAACCTTCAGGTTTATACAAAGCTCTATCAAGCAACTCTCTAGTAATTCTGTTTTAAATATGCACTATTTGCAAAGGTTACTGGTAGGATAAATAGAGGTGTGAATGGTAAGAGCTTGCAGATGGAAGAGGAAAGTCAAGGCTGTACTTTGTACCCCCGAGCTGACAAAGAGCACTGGAAATCTTTTCCCCATACCTTAGAGAAAAAAGTCTCTCTTACACATTCCATCTATTAGAAGTTCATTTGTGTTTAACAAATCCCTCTTTTAAAATGCAAATCTGCCTTGTGAAATTGTAAACCTCACTCACACCTTATTGTTAGTTATTTTCCTGTTCTAGAATCTGATCAACACTTAACTGATATTGGCAATCTAGGAATAAACAAATAGTTCAGGGTGGGAAAAGGGAAATTTGGGTAGGGTGGGGCTGGAGGTGGTAGGGTAAGGCTTTCATTTGTGGGCAACAGTGAAGTGAAAGTCGCTCAGCTGTGTCCAACTCTTTGAGACCCCTTGGACTATAGAGTCCATGGAATTCTCCAGGCCAGAATACTGGAGCTGGTAGCCTTTTCCTTCTCCAGGGGATCTTAACAACCCAGGGGTGGAACCCAGGTATCCCACACTGCAGGCAGATTCTTTACTAGCTGAGCCACAAGGGAAGCCCAAGAATACCGGAGTGGGTAGCCTTTCCCTGCTCCAGGGGATCTTTCCCACCCAGGAATCAGACTGGGGTCTCCTCTATTGCAGGCAGATTTCTTACCAGCTGAGCTACTAGGGAAGCCCTTGTGGGCAATAGGGCATACTGATTATTTTGCAGTTTTGTCGAGGGGAGTGGCAGTAGCTTGGTGTACTACAAAACGAGCACTTTTCTTGATTGTCAACGCCTGACTGAGATCAGAACAGGTCTGGAAGCCTGAAAATTTTCAGGTTTCAAATATTTAGCCATAGCAAGTTAGTTGAATTTACTCTTTCCTGAAAAACTTTCTAGCTAATTCTCATTATTTCCCCAACAGCAACCTTGGATTCTAAGACCCATGGTTCAACCTCCCAGATTCAATGCTCAACTGAATTCCACCCCACCTCCACAAAAAGAATTTGAATGCGGTCCAGTCCGTTTTCATTGTCTCACTGATCATTCACAGTTTTGGAGATTATGGTTGGTATATAATCCTAGAATATACTGTAAGCTGTTTCAGAAGAATATAAGATGATATATTATTTATATATCTGTTTTAGTAAGTGCCATTCAATCTGATATCAAAAGGTTGCAAAATTTGAATTAGACTTCAGTTGAATTAAACTGCAAGTCCTAGTTAGACAGAAATTCAAGGAAAAATATTTTATGACATCTTAAACCATTATTAATCACCTCTCCTTTTATATGAAAAATAAATATGCTAAAACCTTCATTGTTAAGAAAGGGGGTCATCTTTCCCGCCAAAATGGCTAATTTTAGTTTTTATGTGGTTGGATACATTTGTAAACTATTACATGAAAACATATGGTTGGAACATGCTGATTCCTTTTGAGGCTGCAAAATTTTCCTTAGTTGTTCCATGTGCTAGTTTGTTGTGCTGATGGCTTCTTGTTCTAAATAATGTTCTTCCTTTTCCACACTTAATGAAATAAATTCTAATAAGGAAAAAAAGAATCCCTTTAAGGAAAATCTCTTTCTGGTAGATGTAGACTGGGAACTGACATAGGTCACAGGGGGACAGCAAACATTATGTCACGCATTCTTCAAGTAATTGATCTCTTTGAGGTTTATTCACCTGAATGTATTTTGAAAAGTAGTGAAGCAATAGTGGGAAAGGGATCATTGGTGTGGCTAATTTTCAGTTACCTGTAAAGTGCTAAACACATTTTTATTTTTATTTCTTACTATCTACACACTTTTTTGATCCATAAGATCAGTGAACTACAATCTTAAGCTATGTCACCAATAAGTAACAGTGAAAAATCCCAAAGATATTAAAATTTCACAGAGCCTGATCTTGGACTTTGAGTATATGATTCTCAGTGGATATATGAGTATAATAATCAACTGTTAAATTGGCATGGTTGAAGTGAAGGTCTCTCAAATAGAAGGGTGTTGAAGAAAAACTGAGATTTCCTCCAACTATTTAATCTGATTTTTTACTTTATATTTTGTCCTTCTGTTCAGTTCAGTTCAGTTGCTCAGTTGTGTCCGACTCTTTGTGACCCCATGAACTGCAGCATGCCAGGCCTCCCTGTCCATCACCAACTCCCAGAGTCTACCCAAACTCATGTCCATCAAGTTGATGATGTCATCCAGCCATCTCATCCTCTGTCAGCCCCTTCTCCTCCTGCCCTCAGTCCTTCCCAGCATCAGGGTCTTTTCCAATGAGTCAGCTCTTCACACCAGGTGGCCAAAGTATTGGAGTTTCAGCTTCAAAATCAGTCCTTCCAATGAAAACCTAGGACTGATCTCCTTTAGGATGGACTGGTTGGATCTCCTTGCAGTCCAAGGGACTCTCAAGAGTCTTCTCCAACACCACAGTTCAAAAGCATCAATTCTTCGGCGCTCAGCTTTTTTCACAGTCCAACTGTCACATCCATACATGACCACTGGAGAAACCATAGCCTTGACTAGATGGGCCTTTGTTGCCAAAGTAATGTCTCTGCTTTTTAACATGCTGTCTAGGTTGATCATAACTTTCTGTCCAAGGAGTAAGCATCTTTTAATTTCATGGCTTCAATCACCATCTGCAGTGATTTTGGAGCCCCCCAAAATAAAGTCAGCCACTGTTTCCACTGTTTCCCCATCTATTTGCCATAAAGTGATGGGACTGGATGCCATGATCTTAGTTTTCTGAATGTTGAGCTTTAAGCCAACATTTTTACTTTTCTCTTTCACTTGTATCAAGAGGCTCTTTAGTTCTTCACTTTCTGCCATAAGGGTGGTGTCATCTGCACATCTGAAGTTATTGATATTTCTCCCAGCAATCTTGATTCCAGTCTGTGCTTCCTCCAGCCCTACCTTTCCTTATACTACTCCTTCTTCCCCATGTGTATTTACTTCCATATACTCTCAATTCTGCTTGATAGAGAGGCTCTACTGTTTTGGCATATGAAAGATTCTCTATAAATGCTTGTTGAATGCACAAATCCACTTGAACAAACATTTTGAAAGAAAAAATAGAAAAATTTTAACCAAATTAACAAATCTACAACCTTGGGGGAAAAAACCCATGAAAGAAACAAAATGATTAATAATCTTAAGTATATTAGGAAGGATGAAGCCAGAAAGTTAAAAATTAGAAACCATAGAATCAGAAAAGAAAAAAGAAATACAGTTTGACACAATTGAAAGCACATGCAGAAGGAAGCTAATATATTGATTATTAACATAATTCAATGGAAAGGCTGAAATTAGAATGCTAGTATTATTGTATCAAAGCAGAAAGCTATTTCTTTCTTTTCCAACTCTAAAGATAAAATAAAATTCTCTAATGTCACCAAGAACAGAATAGAGCAACAACATTTGGGATTTAAGAATTATTGTATATAAAAAAGCTAGTTGTTCAAGCTAAGCCACATTGGGCTGTGAAGTTCTGGCTTCCAACATGACCCTTGATGATCCGTGCTGGCTGGTATTCACACCCTACAACCCCTATCAGGGTTGATTTGTGTAACCAAAACAATGTGGCAAAAGTGATTTGTATTACTCTCAATTTGAGGTTAGGAAATTCATTGCTCCTTCTCTTTCTGCTCTTTGATCACTCACTGTGAAGTCAGCCTCACTGTGAAGGCACTTAAGCAAATTTAACAAATTGGAGGTCCAGATGGCAAGAAACTGAGACAAAGAGTCAACACTGACTTCTGAGTCATGTGAGTTAGCCACCTTGGAAGTGGATCTTTTAGCCCCAGTTACGCTTTTGGATGACTGCAGCCTCTGCTGACATCTTGAAATCAGAATCACGAAAATGAAAGATCTGAAACCAGAACCACCCTGCTAATCGAGCTGCTTCTGCGTTCCTGATCGTGAGAGATTCCTGAGAGACAACACATGTTCTGTTTTAAGTTACTATGGTCTTGAGGTTTGTTTTTTTTTTTTTTTTTTTTAGCAATAGATAACTACGGTAATCTATGTGCGCACCAGGAGACTCCGCAGAGACTGAGCCAGACCTGCCTTTGAATGTTTGACTATTTGAGGTATAGGTCAGCAGTGGTCTGCCACAGGGGCAGGGGCTCTGGGTGAGTAGACCTGGGTGTGGCATAAGCCCTCCTGGAGGAGGTCACCATTAACCTCACCATGGAGTTGCCAGAACTTACATAGGACTGGGGAAACAGACTCTTGGAGGGCACAAACAAAACCTATTGTGCACCAGGACCCAGGAGAAAGGAGCAGTGTCCCCACAAGAGACTAATCCAGACTTGCCTGTGAGTGTCCAGGAGCATCCGGCAGAGGTGGCCTGCTACAGGACTGGGAACACTGAGTGCGGCAGTGTGTGTATGGACCTTTTGAAGGAGATCTCCATTATCTTCATTACCCCCTCCATAGTTTGGTCTCAGGTCAACAACAGGGAGGGATCACAGCCCCGCCCACCCACAAAAGATTGGATTAAAGATTTACTGAGCATGGCCCCGCCCATCAGAACAAGACCCAGTTTCCTCCTGTCAATCAGTCTCTCCCATCAGGAAGTCTCCTACCTTTATCCATCAGAGGGCAGACAGAATGAAAACCACAACCAGAGAAAACTAATCAAACTGATCACATGAACCACAGTCAGTCAGTTCAATCGCTCAGTCCTGTCCGACTCTTTGCGACCCCATGAATCCCAGCACGCCAGGCCTCCCTGTCCATCATCATCTCCCGGAGTTTACTCAAACTCATGCCCATCGAGTCAGTGATGCCATCCAGCCATCTAATCCTCTGTCATCCCCTTCTCCTCCTGCCCCCAATCCCTCCCAGCATCAGGGTCTTTTCCAATGAGTCAACTCTTTGCATCAGGTGGCCAAAGTACTGGACTTTCAGCTTCAACATCAGTCCTTCCAATGAACACCCAGGACTGATCTCATTTAGGATGGACTGGGTGGATCTCCTTGCAGTCCAAGGGGCTCTCAAGAGTCTTCTCAAAAACCAAAGTTCAAAACCATCAATTTTGCGACGCTCAGTTTTCTTCACAGTCCAACTCTTACATCCATACATGACCACTGGGAAAACCATAGCCTTGTCCAGACAGACCTTTGTTGGCAAAGCAATGTCTCTGCTTTTTAATATGCTATCTAGGTTGGACATAACTTTCCTTCCAAGGAGTAAGCGTCTTTTAATTTCATGGCTGCAGTCACCATCCCCAGTGATTTTGGAGCCCCCCAAAATAAAGTCTGACATTGTTTCCACTGTCTCCCCATCTACTTCCCATGAAGTTATGGGACCAGATGCCATGATCTTAGTTTTCTGAATGTTAAGCTTTAAGCAAACTTTTTCACTCTCCTCTTTCACTTTCATCAAGAGGCTTTTTAGTTCCTCTTCACTCTCTGCCATAAGCGTGGTCTCATCTGCATATCTGAGGTTATTGATATTTCTCCCGGCAATCTTGATTCCAGCTTGTGGTTCTTCCAGCCCAGTGTTTCTCATGATGTACTCTGCATATAAGTTAAATGAGCAAGGTGACAATATACAGCCTTGACGTACTCCTTTTCCTCTTTGGAACCAGTCTGTTGTTCCACGTCCAGTTCTAACTGTTGCTTCCTGACCTGCATACAGATTTCTCAACAGGCAGATCAGGTGATCTGGTATGCCCATCTCTTTCAGAATTTTCCACAGTTTTTTGTGATCCACACAGTTGAAGGCTTTGGCATAGTCAATGAAGCAGAAATAGATGTTTTCCTGGAACTCTCTTGCTTTTTCGATGATCCAGCAGACATTGGCAATTTGATCTCTGGTTCCTCTGCCTTTTCTAAAAGCAGCTTGAACATTTGGAAGTTCATGGTTCATGTATTGCTGAAGTCTGGCTTGGAGAATTTTGAACATTACCTTACTAGTGTGTGAGATGAGTGCAATTGTGCAGTAGTTTGAGCATTCTTTTGGGTTGCCTTTCTTAGGGATTAGAATGAAAACTAACCTTTTCCAGTCCTGGGGCCACTGCTAAGTTTTCCAAATTTGCTGGCAAATTGAGTGTAGCACGTTCATAGCATCATCTTTCAGGATTTGAAATAGCTCAACTAGAATTCCATCACATCCACTAGCTTTTTTTGTAGTGATGCTTTCTAAGGCCCACTTGACTTCACATTCCAGGAGTGATCACACCATTGTGATTATCTGGGTCATGAAGATCTTACAGCCTTGTCTAATTCAATGAAACCACAAGTCATGCTGTGTACAGCCACCTAAGATGGACGGGTCATGGTGGAGAGTTCTGACAAAACGTAGTCCACTGGAGAAGGACTTTAGTATTCTTGCCTTGAGAATCCCATGAACAGTATAAAAAGGCAAAAAGATAGGACACTGAAAGATGAACTCCCTGGGTTGGTAGGTGCCCAATATGCTACTGGAGAACAGTGGAGAAATAACTCCAGAAAGAATGAAGAGATGGAGCCAAAGCAAAAACAACACCCAGTTGTGGGTATGATTGGTGATGGAAGTAAAGCCCAATTCTGTAAAGAACAATACTGCATAGGAACCTGGAATGTTAGGTCCATGAATCACAGTAAATTGCAAGTGGTCAAACAGGAGATGGCAAGAGTGAACACCAACACTTTAGGAATCAGTGAACTAAAATGGACTGGAATGGGTGAATTTAACTCAGATGACCATTAATCTACTACTGTGGGCAAGAATCCCTTAGAAGAAATGGAGTAGCCCTCATAGTCAACAAAAGAGTTCAAAATGCAGTACTTGGAAGCAATTGTAAAAATGACAGAATGATCTCTGTTAATTTCCAAGGCAAATCATACAACATCACAGTAATCCAAGTCTATGCCCCAACCAGTAATGCTGAAGAAGCTGAAGTTGAATGGTTCTATGAAGACCTACAAGATCTTCTAGAACTAACACCCCCAAAAGATGTCCTTTTCATTATAGGGGGCTGGAATGCAAAAGTAGGAAGTAAAGAGATACCTGGAGACTAGTGAAGTTGCTCAGTCGTGTCTGACTCTTTGTGACCCCATGGACTATAGCCTACCAGGCTTCTACATCTATGGAATTTTCCAGGCAAGAGCACTGGAGTGGGTTGCCATTTCCTTCTCCAGGGGATCTTCCCAAACCAGGGATCGAGCCCAGGTCTCACACATTGCAGGCAGACACTTTACCATCTGAGCCACCAGGGAAGCCCGATCTGGTCCATACGCCTGTTTTAATAGCTTATGGCAGATAGCTGGAGCTGATTGAGTGAGAAATCTATCTTTAAGATCACTCTTCCCTCTTAACTTTCGGAATCAATCTCTGAATCTGTGAAGGGTTCCTCTCAGTCTATCTAGGAATTTACCAGGAGTTTCCTTCTCCTGCTGTTCCATGTTTGCCAATTTGGCATAGTTTAAAGTCTAAGCATGTAATTGCCTGAGTCCTTCAAGAATACATCTGAGAAAATTACTCTGATCCCATCTTCCTGTAGCCATGTAATACCTGGAGGCAAATTTGACCTTGGAGTACAGAATGAAGCAGGGCAAAGGCTAACAGAGTTTTGCCAAGAGAATGCACTGGTCATAGCAAACACCCTCTTCCAACAACACAAGAGAAGACTCAACACATGGACATCACTAGATGGTCAATACCGAAATCAGACTGATTATATTCTTTGCAGCAAAAAATGGAGAAGCTCTATACAGACAGAAAAAACAAGACTGGGAGCTTATTGTCGCTCAGATCATGAACTCCTTATTGCGAAATTCAGACTTAAATTGAAGAAAGTAGGGAAAACCATTCAGCTCAGTTTCAGTTCAGTCGCCCAGTCGTGTCCAACTCTTTGTGACCCCATGAACTGCAGCATGCCAGGCCTCCCTGTCCATCACCAACTCCCAGAGTCTACCCAAACTCATGTCCATCAAGTTGATGATGTCATCCAGCCATCTCATCCTCTGTCAGCCCCTTCTCCTCCTGCCCTCAGTCCTTCCCAGCATCAGGGTCTTTTCCAATGAGTCAGCTCTTCACACCAGGTGGCCAAAGTATTGGAGTTTCAGCTTCAAAATCAGTCCTTCCAATGAAAACCTAGGACTGATCTCCTTTAGGATGGACTGGTTGGATCTCCTTGCAGTCCAAGGGACTCTCAAGAGTCTTCTCCAACACCACAGTTCAAAAGCATCAATTCTTCGGCGCTCAGCTTTTTTCACAGTCCAACTGTCACATCCATACATGACCACTGGAGAAACCATAGCCTTGACTAGATGGGCCTTTGTTGCCAAAGTAATGTCTCTGCTTTTTAACATGCTGTCTAGGTTGATCATAACTTTCTGTCCAAGGGGTAAGTGTCTTTTAATTTCATTGCTGCAATCACCATTCAGGTATGACCTAAATCAAATCCCTTGCAATTATACAGTGGAAGTGACAAATAGATTCAAGGGATCAGATCTGATAAACTCCCTGAAGAACTATGGACAGAGGTTCATGACATTGTACAGGAGGCAGTGATCAAGACCATCCCCAAGAAAAAGAAATGAAAAAAGGCAAAATGGTTGTCTGAGGAGGCCTTACAAATAGCTGAGAAAAAGAAGAGAGCTAAAGGTAAAGGAAAAAAGGAAAGGTATACCCATTTGAATGCACAGTTCCAAATAACAGCAAGGAGAGATAAGAAAGCATTCCTCAGTGATCAATGCAAAGAAATAGAGGAAAACAATAGAATGAAAAAGACTAGAGATCTCTTGAAGAAAATTAGAGATACTAAAGGAAACTTTTGTGCAAAGATGGGCACAATAAAGGACAGAAGTTGTATGGACATAACAGAAGCAGAAGATATTAAGAAGACATGGCAAGAATACACAGAAGAACTATACAAAGAAGATCTTCATGACCCAGAGAACCATGATGATGTGATCACTCACCTAAAGCTAGACATCCTGGAATGTGAAGTCAAATGGGCCTTGGGAAGTATCACTATGAACAAAACTAGTGGAGGTGATAGAATTCCAGCTGAGCTGTTTCAAATCCTAAAAGATGATGCTGTGAAAGTGCTGCACTCAATATGCCAGCAAATTTGGAAAACTCAGCAGTGGCCACAGGACTGGAAAACGTTAGTTTTCATTCCAATCCCAAAGGAATACAATGCCAAAGAATTCTCAAACTACTGCACAATTGCACCCATCTCACACACTAGCAAAGTAATGCTCAAATTTCTCCAAGCCAGGTTTCAACAGTACGTGAACCATGAGCTTCCAGATGTTCAAGTTGGATTTAATGTAGGCAGAGGAACCAGAGATCAAATTGCCAACATCTGTTGGATCATTGAAAAAGCAAGAGAGTTCCAGAAAAACATCTCCTTCTGCTTTATTGACTATGCCAAAGCCTTTGACTGTGTGAATCACAACAAACTGGAAAATCTGAAAGAGATGGGAGTACCAGACCACCTGACCTGCCTCCTGAGAAGTCTGTATGCAGGTCAAGAGAAGCAACAGTTAGAAGTGGACATGGAACAACAGACTGGTTCCAAATCAGGAAAGGAGTATGTCAAGGCTATATATTGTCACCCTGCTTATTTAATTTATAGGCAGAATACATCATGTTGGGCTGGATGCAGCACAAGCTGGAATCAAGATTGCCAGGAGAAATATCAATAACCTCAGATATGCAGATGACACTACCAATATGGCAGAAAGCAAAGAAGAACTAAAGAGCCTTTTGATGAAAGTGAAAGAGGAGACTGAAAAATTTGGCTTAAAACTCAACACTTAGAAAACTAAGATCATGGCACCCAGCCCCATCCCTTCAGGGCAAATAGGTGGGGAAACAATGAAAACTGTGAGAGACTTTATTTTGGGGGGCTCCAAAATCACTGCAGATGGTGACTGCAGACATGAAATTAAAAGACACTTGCTCCTTGGAAGAAAAACTATGACAACCTAGACAGCATATTAAAAAGCAGAGACATTTTGCCAACAAAGGCCCATCTAGTCAAAACTATGGTTTTTCCAGTAGTCATGTATGGATATGTGAGTTGGACTATAAGGAAAGTTGATCACAGAAGAAATGATGCTTGTGAACTGTGGTGTTAGAGAAGACTCTTGAGAGTCCCTCGGACTGCCAGGAGATCAAACCAGTCAATCCTAAAGGATATCAGTCCTGAATATTCATTGGAAAAACTGATGCTAAGGCTGAAGCTCCAATACTTTGGCCACCTGATGCGAAGAACTGACTCATTTGAAAAGACCCTGATGCTGGGAAAGATTGAAGGCGGGAAGAGAAGGGGAGAACAGAGGATGAGATGGTTGAATGGCATAACTGTCTAGATGGACATGAATTTGAGTAAACTCCAGGAGTTGTTGATGGACAAGGAAGCCTGGCATGCTGCGGTCCCTGAAGTCCCAAAGAGTTGGACACGACTGAGTGACTTAACTGAACTGAAATAAGGTAATGATTGTGGCTTTTTTTTTTCTTTGTACCTCTGCTATATGGAATTAGATGAATCATAATCCTTTATACATGATACATACTCATTACTGGACCTCATGTAGCCTACTTTACTCACATAGTTTTTTTTTTTTTTTCAAATTTAATTAATAAACACTAGCAAACTATTTCCCTGAAAGAAGAGTTAGGAGCTTTTTAATAACCTACATCTATCCCTCTAGCTCTGCTCATTTATACTCTTGCCTCTTCCACCCAAGATAGCCATTAGTCTGATTCTTAAGTCTATCATTTCTTTGTTTCCTTTTTCATGTAGTCTCATCTCATCTATCGGTATTCTTAAATTTATGTTTGTGTGTGTATATAAGTATACACACATATATACACATATATACATATATGTGGGCTTCCCTGGTGCCTCAGTGATAAAGACTCTGCTTGCAATCCTGGAGAGGTAGGAGGTGCAGGTTCCATACCTGGGTCAGGAAGATCCCCTGGAGGAAGAAATG
Source organism: Muntiacus reevesi (assembly GCF_963930625.1). Taxonomy (NCBI): domain Eukaryota; kingdom Metazoa; phylum Chordata; class Mammalia; order Artiodactyla; family Cervidae; genus Muntiacus; species Muntiacus reevesi. The sequence continues at coordinate 38,335,214 of NC_089256.1, forward strand.
GCAATCTACTCCAGGATTCTTGCCAGGAGAATCCCATGGACAAAGGAGCCTGGCAGACTACAGTTCTTGGGACCACAAAGAGCTTGACACAACTGAAGCAACTGAGCAAACATGCATGCATACATATATGTACATATATTATGTATGCAATGTGTATATGGTTCTATTGCTTTTAACTTTACGTGTATGAGTGCTCAGTTATGTGGGTCTCTTCACAACCCCATGGACTTTAGCCCACCAGGCTCCTATGTCCATAGAATTTTACAGACAAGAATACTGGGGTGGGTTTCCATTTCCTACTCCAGGAGATATTCCCCACTGAACCTACATCTCCTGTGTCTCCTGCATTGGCAGGTGGATTCTTTACCCCTGAGCCACCTGGTAAGCCCACTTTTAGCTTTATAAAATGCTATTATGCACTATATAATGTTTTGAGATTTAATTATTTTCACTTAATATTACAATGTTAAAATTTATCTATGTTGCACATCACTTCAGGGCTTCCCAGGTGGTGCTAGTGGTAAAGAACCTGCCTGCCAATGCCAGATTCATAGAGACACTGGTTCAATCCCTGGGTGGGGAAGATCCCCTGGAGAAGGGCATGGCAACTCACTCCAGTTTTCTTGCCTAGAGAATCCCATAGACAGAGGAGCCTGGTGGGCTACAGTTCAGAGGGTCACAAAGAGTTGGAGACAACTGAAGTGACTTAACTCGCAGGCAGGCTCACATATCACTGCAGTTCATTCATCCTGTGTCTAGCTATCCATCTATCGATGTTGCTAAGGTGGTAAGAAAGCCATAAAAATGAGACTAATAAGCCCTTATATTTTGGAATTGTATAGTTTTGAGTAGGCAGGATAAAGTATACTTAGGATATAATTTAAATGAATTCACTAGCTCTAGAAACTAAACAATAATCAGAAAATTAATACGAAAATTAAAAAATCTTTCTCTATGGAAAATGGATATTCAATAGCATATTTTTTAAACCCTACACACATCATAAATATAATATAGTTTGTTATATACAGACATGTGGGCCCGACAGTTGTTTGCTGAAGTGATTATTACAAATATCAAAGGCATATGAAAATATAGTAAAAGTTCCCTGTATAAAAGTAAAATGTTAATGTTCTAAAGAACTCATTGCAGGAGACTATATTGGTGAGTGAATATAAAAAAAATCACCTACTCTTATCTTTAAAAATTCGCATAATATGTTTTTATGTAAATAATAAGTATGTACAGAAATTTTCTTTACTACCGTTTTCAAACACATACATTATCAAAGAATTCCTGTATATGACTAATTAATAGCCCCCTTAAACCTTATAACTACAATCCAAAGCATTACTGACAAATCTAATTAGATATCTAGCCAAATGGTGAGGATCTCTCAAACTCACCTCTCACCCTTTTCCCAATCACTCAAAGACTATATTCCTTTGTCTTGATAGCACTATCTGGAAGCTGGATTCATTTGTTAATTCCAGAAATGTTTCAACTATATTTGTTTCAGTCAGCTGTTTCCTGGTATCTTTTAGGCTAGCATTAGTTTACAATGAATAGTATTTTTGAAATTCAACGTTATTTTATTTTAATATTATTTTTAGTTCCCCCACATTCCTCTCTTCCCCACCCCCACCCAGCGCCTCAAGGAGGGTTGTTGAGTCATAGCTATTTAATGACTCCTAAGCTAAACAGGGAGAAGGCAATGGCACCCCACTCCAGTACTCTTGCCTGGAAAATCCCATGGATGGAGGAGCCTGGTAGGCTGTGGTCCATGGGGTCGCTAAGAGTCGGACATAGCCAAGCGACTTCACTTTCACTTTTCACTTTCATGCACTGGAGAAGGAAATGGCAACCCAGTGTTCTTGCCTGGAGAATCCCAGAGACAGGGGAGCCTGGTGGGCTGCTGTCTATGGAGTTGCACAGAGTCGGACATGACTGAAGTGACTTAGCAGCAGCAGCAGCAGCAAACTAAACAGACTTCTAATACAAATAGATTTTTATTATGGAGTAGCCAAATTAATTTTATCCATTAAATTAGGATTTATATAGCCACTTGGCTTTACAAAATAGACACAACCACTTTATCTGACTTGATACAATCACAAAGAATGTGTATGAAGACTATAGAGCAGGAGATATTTCATTGTCAGTTCTTCACTGAACAAATTATTTAGATGGAGGACTAGAGGAAAAAAGATTGATGGAATAGAATCCTCAACTATGGTATCAAGTTCAGAGCATGGTCAGAAAAGAATGCAGAAGATTAGCAGGATTACTGAAGGTGATCAGAAAAACTGAAAGAAAAGAGTCACTTTTTTATCCTTAGTCATTTTCCTAAGGCCTTTTATAAAAAAAACTAAGGCATAAATATTTTAGGAACAAATTTTTCTCAAATTTCTCAGTTTTCAAAAAATCTCTACACAAAAAAGACTATATGAAAAGCAGCTAAGAAGGAAGACAGCAGAAGTCTATAGACCAAAAAGGAGGTTACCTAAGCCACCCCTTGCCATGATACCCTGTCTCATAGGATTATAGTGAATGGGAGAAATTAGGAAAACATTGATGTGGAGATGACAATAAAAAGTGGAAACTCTAGTTTAAAGAGAACAAAAAACCTATCTTTTCTCCCTTGTACTAGTGTCTGTATTTGGAAAAGGGTCTACTTTCTCCTGATGAAAACTACTTCCTAATGAAAACTCCACTAGAAACATTTGCAATAGTCAAGGCATGAGGCAATGGCAGTGGACAAGAGAGATCAGTTTTAAGATCTTCTTTTGAGGTTGAATTGATAGAATGCACTCAAGCTACATTGAACAATAAGCCCAAAACAGAATAATCTCTTTCTTCCTTTCTATTGTATATTGGAGAGTTAGTTGACTTTTACAGTGCAAATATAAAGAAAACAAAAGTTTCATTCAATCTTCTGCAATCATGTCAATCTAATTTGCTATTAAATTTCCATTCAAATGTTCAATTTTGTTTAGTTACGAGGGATATGACCCTCTTAAACGTTCCCAGACAGTTTGTATGGAAGTCAGTTGATAAGGGTATTCCTAAGGGAAACTGCAAAATGTTGGAAGATAAGTAAACTCAGTACAATACGCAGATTAAGTAGAGGGGAAGGCTTAAGAGTTACCTTTAGTAAGCAAAAGAAAAGTCTTAGAATTCTGGCTAGAGTTGCTAATCACTTACTAGAAGAAACTTTGTCAAGGTAGTTATACACGTTTATCCTCTTAGGAATAAAGGTAAGAGTTATCACGGAGGAAGCTGAAGAGGAATGCTCATCACTCCCCACCTTACAACGTTCTTTTTCTTCTTCCCTCTGCCTCTAAAGCTCTTCCTTTGGTAACCGAGAATAGGAACTAAGAATAGGAAGCTTAGATGACAATTGGAGGTCTCAAAGTCTAAAGTGAGGTTAAACTTCTAGGAAAAGCTTTTGGCAATTTACTAAGGTTGAGTGAAAAAAGCCATGTGATGTGCTAAGAAAAGCACTGGTTTTGGGTCAGACAGCTGTGAATTTGAAACCAACTCTACTACTTATTATCAGCAGGACCTTGAGCAAGTTAACCAGCCTGTTTAAACCATAATTATCTCTAAGATGGTGATTACCTATATGTTATACATACTATGCAGGTACTCAGTAAGTACTAAGTACTTCTCTAGTATCTCTCTAAACCAGATATGGAGTAAAGAGCTAGTAATCATGGCATTTATGTGACAGAAAGAAAAGATGTCTAGTTCTGAGAGCACTCACTGTCTCTAACAATCATTTGACAATTGACCAGATGGCACTTTGTTGATATCCCTTTATTTGCTAATTGATAAAATGTTAGAAGCAGAAGAAAAAAGATTAACTTCCATCATTTGAAAATAAACTAAAGATCAGAACTAAGAAACAGAAAACAGTACTAGATTATTTTTAAGGTTAATCCTTTAGAGATTTTTCACAATTATATCATGTTTAGGGTTCCCACATTACAGAATATATTTTCCACTTATACTTCAATACGGTTGTAATATCAGAAGAGTAAAAAGATGTACATTTAATGTAAATATTCCCTAAATTTTGTGCTATGTTTTGTAGTCATTTTACCTGTATTAATGAACTTGTTATGATAGTCTTTCCATTATTGCTTTAGCACTCCAGTTAATAAAAAAAGTTTGCTAAAGAAATTATTAGTTAACATAACTAATATTTATTATTTGTTACATACTAGACATTGTACTAATCACAGTCTTATTAGTATTTTAATTCTATTAACAATTATGAACATATTATGTATAGTATAATAAACATAGGAACCATTTATTGAATGATTATTGTGTACCACATTTTGCTAAGCATTTTATATACATTTTAAATTAATATTTTCACAGTTAATAGTTTTCATTAACCTAATGGGTTAAGTATAGTAAGATAAACGAGGAGACATGGTAATCTTTTATTAAGGAAAAACTCAGCACATCCTATCTTCCAAGCACTGATAGGCTAGAATGGTAGTATCTTAAATTTGAAAGTGTCAATCAAAAAAGTGTACTCTTAACTACTTTATTAATTTGTGTTCTATACAATAGCAAAGTTATGTTACATAGGACTGGCTTCCCCCTAAAAGATAGCACTGATAAATTATATACAATAAATTATTAGAATAACAGCTTAATAGAGGGATGAAATTCTATCTAAACTACAGAGAAAATTTAGAAAATCCAAATACTTTAGGTTGTCTAGAATTTGTCCTAATGTATTTTAAAGTTCATAAATATAGTTGGCAAAGGTCACTGACACTGTCAAAGGAATTACCTTTAAGTTTCAACACAAAGGCAACAAATTCAAACAATGAAAATACAGAAAGTAATGCTTCCAAAATAAAAGTAGAGCAAATATTATGATGTACTCCAGCTCTTACGGGAGTAAAGGGTTGATGAAACCAGAAGGCTCAGCTGTATTGTTTTAAAACAATACAACTTTAAGCAGTTGACCAGTACGTTACTAAATAAATGATTCCAATTACATTTGAAGTGTCTCCCAGTTCAAAAATTTAACCTATATTCATCTGTTTAATGGCAACTCACTCCAGTATTCTTGCTGGAAAATCCTGTGGACAGAGGAGCCTGGCAGGCTACAGTCTGTGTGGACCTGAAGAGTTGGATATGACTGAGCACACACACACACACATACACACACATCAACTTCCTATCTCCCTAGATAATATAATAATTTACTTATACCATAGTTTAATCTGGCAGAGGAGCCAAAGAGGACATGATATTCTTTCATAGCTGCTTTACTTCAGTGCAAGGAATACAATATAAACCATATGGAAAACCTTACTTTTGTGTGTATGTATGTATATGTGTGTGTGTGTCCCCACAAAGTTAGAAACATTCAAGCGAAATTAATAAATTTAAAAAGATAAATAGATTCCAAAAATGTAGTTTTTGAGAAGCTAATTACACATAAAACGGCTATTAAAAATGAAAGAGTTAGAAAATCTTCTGAGAATTTTAATAAGAAAATGTGGAATTCCAGCTGATTTTTTTCTAAAGAAACTACTAACAATGTTGTAGATCTACAAAACCTAAAAGGGTACACAGTGAATTCGAGTCTCTCCTTTGTGACACATAGGTATTTTTATCAGGTAGTACTCCATCTTTCACAGGATCATATAGGTGAAAGAACTGACACAGTTTATAGAGAGAGAAGTCCATATGTGTCATGGGGATAAAACAGATTTGATCTCAAGTTCTATATACAGTAAAAAGTATTTCTAACCCAAAGTTAGTGGTGTTTTGCCTCTAGAACGCCCCCTTCTTTTGCTTCTAACTCAATAACTCAAGTTGTTTTAAATTTACACTAGCTAGATTATATATTTCTGAAATCTTTTATAAAAAGATAGGCTTAATGAGAGAACTTCTAAAGGCAATTTGGAAATATTCTTTTAAAAGTAGCAATAATTCTATAAAAAATAAAAAAAGAAATAAAAGTAGCAATAATAACAGTAGCAATACTAATATATAGAATAATAATGAACAACTGGATGCACACTGTGTATTAAGCCCTATGATTAGAGTTTTATATGCATTCATAAACTAATAAGGCAATCAATACTTTTGAGATCCTACTCCAGACTACGAACAGAATGTGTCACACACACACACTCACAAAAGACAGACGCAATTTTAATTACACAACAGAGCTAGAAAATATAATGGATAATGGTATCATGGGAGATTTTTGGTAAATCTGAATAGGTCTTTTCATATTTCACTGTTTGAATCTTTCCAAATATCCCTAATGTCTGCTCTTAAAAAGAAAAAAAAAAACATAATAATTTTGAAAAAAATATTCACAGAGAAAAGTCTCAACTCTTTAATATAAAGCTCTTAGTCTTAACTTCTTAAGACACACAATATTCTCTACTGTTTCTGAAAAGTCATTGACAAATATCCATAAAAACTTAAATAACTTAAAATAGTCTTCAGGGATTAACAGGCCAAGAAGAATTCTTAGAATATGCATTGGCCTCCATGCACATTTTTCAAAGCCATGTACTTTCATCTGTTTCTTTTGTTGTTTTTATATTCTTAGATTGAGGAATATCAGCATTTGTTTACTGAGGGTGCTTCCACAAATGCATATTCTTATGAAGACCAAGAAAATATGAGAGTCATAGTATTCTGAGGTCATTTAGTCTTGTTTCATATTACTATCACTATTATTAGGCCTACTTGCCTATTTCTAATAGGCTGAATCTTTCATTAGACCCCAAATATAGCAGTTTTTATTTAGGACTTGGGCATAAATATCAGTTGCTCAGTTGCTATTTTCATAGTCATTTTAAGTGATTTCAACCTTAAATGCTTTAATTTCCTGAATATCCTAAAGCAGTCTAGGTACAAATATACTCCCACCACATTCTTCTATGCTAAAACAGTAGTGTAGCTGGAACAAAGTTTCACTAAAATATGTGAGGTAAATTAGTACATTACTGACATTTAAAAATGTAACAATATACATGATAGTCACAGGACGTAACATGTAGTCTGGATTTTAGAATTTCTGAGGCATAATTTTAAAACATCTTTTGATCATTTTGATAAAGCTGAGGTCAAGTTTCTAAAAATGCAACTTGTTAAAAGCAGGAATAAATGAATGAGGGATGAGTCAGCTCATTTGATGGAAAGGGTAAGAAATACTTCAAAAGCACATCACATGACTTGGTAAATATTCAGTGTATCAAAATGCAGTTGCCATCTGGCATTGATAGACTGGGCTAGAATATGTGTTTACAAAAAAACAAGAGAGGATAATTCAGCCAGGTTAATATGCTCTTGTCTATGTTTCATAATTCAGGTAGTAGGTGGTTTAAAAAATATTCACTACAAAAGAAAGACTGTACTACAGTCAGACTTGTACAGTCAGATTTGTTGGGGGTGGATGAAGAGGAGTAAAATAAGACAAGACCTGATGACACCTATGTAAGCTAAAAACAATAGGGTTTAGATAAAGCATAATTCTCAATCATATGATAATATTGCCAAAACACCAGCTTTAAGGTTAACTGCAGGTAAATGGTAAGCCTACATTTGTAAAGAAACTGAAATCTTGCTTATTGTCAGTTTTGAATATTCAATTGCTTTTTCTTTGACTATGACTCTTTAAAAGTATAGAGTAAACCAGAGAATAAACAAAACTTTTCATTGACAGCAGAAAGAAAAAATTTAAAGCCCTGAAATTCTTCGAAGTTTTTAAGCTTAGAGTTTGCTAATAACTTTGCAATATGTAATCAAACAAAAAGTACATGTAAAGGACTTTATATCCCTTTTGCTCAGAAATAAAGCAAATCTAGAAAACAATATCATTAGTAAAAGAAAACTGAACATAATTAGTGAAAATTTGCTTGAAGTAGCAATGCCTAGCCAAGGCTATATCTGGACTTATTAGATTCCTTTTTTCTTAACCTTAAACATTTCTTGGGTTTCCAAATCTTGACAACTTATATTTTACCATATCCCTTGGAATTAAGACAATAGGCAAAAATAAATGTTTTAACATAGCTTTGAAGGTTAATTAGGACAGAGTCCAGGGAAACCTCTGGCAAATATGGATGAAGCACTTCAGGTGAGCGTTGATTAGAGTCAAGAATATGTATGCTTTTTTTTTAATTGAGGTAAAATTTACATGAAGCAAAGTTCATGGATTTTAAAGTATATATAGTACAAATTGTAATAGTTTTGTTAAAGTATATACCTGTGTAACCACTGTCCCAGCAAAGATAAAGTTTCTTTGTACCCTCTTCCAGTCAATTCTAATTTCTCTTAATAACCAATATTCTGATTTTTATCACCATAATTTTGCCTTCACACAAATAGAATCATACAATATGCAGTCTTTTGGGTTCTGGCTTCTTTCGTACAACCTATCTCTAAAATTCATCTACATTGTTGTCTGTGTTATAGTCCATTTTGTTTTGTTTGCTTGTTGTGCATGCTTAGTTGCTCAGTCATGTCTGACTCTTTGTGACCCTTTGGACTGTAGCTCTCCAGGCTCCTCTGTCCATGGGATGTTTGAAACAAAAATACAGGTGTAGGTTGCCATTTCCTCTTTCAGGGGATCTTCTGGACCCAGGGATTGAACCCGTGTCTCCTGTGTCTCCTGCAGTGCAGGTAGATTCCTTACCATTGAGCCATGAGGGAGGCCTATTAGTAGTTTACTCTATGAATATGCCACATTTTGTACACCATTTTCTATATTTGGATATTTCCATTTTTAGGCACTTCTGAATAAAGTTACTATAAACATTCCTATGAAAGTCTTTTTAGGACATAGTTTTCACTTCTCTTTGGTAAATATCCAGGAATGCAATTACCAAGCAATAGGGTAGGTTGATATATGTTTAACTTTATAAAATATTAAGTGTCCCAAAGTGGAACATTCCCAGTAGTGATATAAGAATGCCAACTATTTATTCTCCATCCCTGCCAATGCTTGAATATGCTAGTCTTTATTTTAGTCATTCTAGTAAGCATGAACTATGATCTCCTTGTGGTTTTAATTTCAATTTTCCTGATGACTAATGATGCTGAGTTCCTTTTAATGAGTTTATGACCGTTTTTAGATCTTCCATTGTGAAGTGCCTATTCATGATGTTTGCTTATTTTAAAATTTCATTTATTTATTATTGCTTTTTTTTGTTTGTTTATACTTTAGTTACATTATGATCAGGGAATATATTTTGCAGTATCTCAATCTTTTGAAAATGTTTATAACTCATTTGATGGCCCAGATTCTAGTCTACCTTGATAAAAATTCCATGAGGAGTTGTAATGAACGCATGTTTTGCACTTGGGAATAGTGTTCTATTCAATACAAATAGGTTGAGGCTTTTGATGGTGCTTTTAATATCTTTGTGTCTACTGATTTTCTATCTACTTATGCCATCATTACTGTGAGAAGGATATTAAAATCTCCAGTTTTCTTATGAATTTCTCCATTTCTCTTTATTTTTTGTCAGTTTCCACATATATGTTTATTACTTATATCTTCATGATAACTACACACATGTCATTATGAAAATCTCTCTTTATCTCTAATAATTCTCTTTGTCTTAAAGTCTCCTCTGTCTAATATGAATATAGCCAATCCAGCTTTTTTATGCTTACTCATACTGTATGTTTATTGTATATATCACCCTATTCTTTTACTGTCAGTATAATCATAACTTGATATTCAAAGTGATTTCCTTGTAGACAGTATATAGTCAAGTCCTACTTTTGTTTTTAATCCAGTTTGACAGTCTCTGTCTTTTAATTGAAGTGTTTAGGCCATTTACATTGAATGTAGTTATTGCTATGGTTGAGTTTATATTTACCATTTCATTATTTGCTTTCTATTTTTTTCCCTTTTTTGTTACCCTGCTTTCCTTTCTGTTTTTAATTGCTTAGCAGGTAATTTATTATTTCATTTAAAATCCACTATTGGTTTTTTAACTGCATTTATTTTGTATTACTTTTTAACAATTATTCTAGAGATTACAGTATGTTTCTTTATCACTGTCTACTTAGATTTAATATTGTATCACTTCATGTAAATATGTGAGTCCTACAAGAGTATAATTCTGTTTATCATGATTCTGTCCTCTATGGTCTTTTTATATATTTTTAAATTTATAAATATTATAGATCCATGATAAAGTTATAATTTATGCATTAGACAGTAGTTTTAAATTACCAGTATAAAAAACATATTCTTTTACATGTACTTAGATTTACAACTCTTAGTGTTTTTAATCACCTTTTTAAAACAAAATTTACATCTGCTATCCTTTCAGCCTAAACAACTTCCTTTCACATTTCCTGTATGAATTCTGCTGACAAATTTTATTTATATGAAAATTTTTATTTTTTTGTTATTAAAAGATATTATTACAGTAAATAGAATTCTGGGCTGGTACTTTTTCTTTCTAATCATTGTTTCTAGCCTTCTTCATTTATGATCAGGTGTCAGCTGACATTTATTTAATTGTTCCTCTAGTGTGTAAGTGTCAGTAGCTCAGTCGTGTCCGACCCTTTGCGACCCCATGGACTGCAGCCAGGCTTCTCTGTCCATGGAATTCTCTAGGCAAGAATACTGGAGTGGGTTGCCTTTTCCTTCTCCAGGGGATCTTTCCAACCCAGGGGTCGAACCCGGGTTTCCTGCATTTCAGGCAGACTCTATTATCTGAGCCACTAGGGAAGCCCATTGTTCCCCTATAGGCAATCTATTTCCCAAATCCCTTTGGCTGCTTTCAAGATTTTCCTTTTTTATTTGGCTTATCCAAGCTTGAAAACAAGGACTACATGTGGTTTCCTTTGTATAATTTTGCTTTTCATTTAATTTTAAACATTTTTAGCTATCATTTCTTCAAAATGTCATTTTTGTCTCATTTTCTCTTCTGCCATCTCCAATCTGCTGTTAAGTCTTCCCAATGAATTATTTTTATTTCAGCTATTGTACTTTAACCCTTTGGCTCTTCTTACTAATTCAATTGATTTTCTCTTTTCCTGAGATAGTCCAAGAATATTAGATGGTTTAATGTTGTTCTACAGATCACTGACACTCTGCACATTTTCAGTTTCTTTATATTAACATTTTACTTTATCTTCTTTATATTAATTTTTTTAATTAATCTCTATTCAAGTTTACTGACACTTTCTCCTGCTTTCAATATGCTAAGCCTTTCCAATTATTTTTTGTTTGTTTCTTATATTGTACCTTAGTTTTTTGGTTTTTAAAAATCATTTCCATTTCTCTGCTTATGTTTTCAACTGTTTCCTCATTATGGCTATATTTTTCTTGAGTCATGAATATATTTATAAATTCTGCTTTAAAGTTCTTGTATTCTTATTTAAACATCTAGATTACCTAGGAATTTATTTCTATCAATTGTCTTGTATTTTAGGTTAGAAGTCACATTTTCCTGTTTCCATGTCCAATGTCCAATCATTTATTTAAGTGCATATTTACCTTATGTATAAGACCCTTGGTTCTGTTATTTTTCTCTAAAGAATTTTTTTTTTTAAATTCTAGTAGGCAAATTACTGGTTGACAACCTTGACATTGTGGTGGCTTAGATTTGTCTTTGTTAGGCTTTCAATGTTGCAGTTTTGTCCCTTTTTCTCAAATTAATGTCTTAGTCCTGATTTATCCTCTGTATTTGTATAGTGTAGCTCTTCTGTGTTTTAAGTAAAGCCTTAGACATTTACCAAACCCTTACAACTTAGTTAAACTCATACTCTTAATTTTATCTTTCTTTCATCAGATACTTTCTCAGCTCTTTTAGCCTTTTAGTTGTTACTTTTCTCCAGGCTTCCCTGGTGGCTCAGATGGTAAAGACTCTGACTGCATTGCAGAAGACCTCAGTTCAATTCCTGGGTTGGGAAGAGCCCCAGAGAAGAGAATGGCTACCTATTCCAATATTCTTGCCTGGAGAATTTCATGGACAGAGGAACCTGGCAGGCTACAGTCCATGGGGTTGCAAAAGAGTCAGATACTACTGGGCGACTTTCACTTTTTCACCTCTTTTTCCAAGTCCTTATAGACTCCCCTCTACTTGCACAGTTCACAAATCAGCTAAGACATTAGGAGACATTACATGAAGACTTATGGGTTCCCTCCCTCTGTGGCTCTATCCTTTCCAAAATTTGCTTCCTCAAATTCAGTCACTCTGCCAGCTCTGAACTCCATCCTCGGACACCTCAATCCAATAAGATTTTGACTTGCTGTTTCAATTCTAACTGTCCCACATCACACAGACTGGGGAATTCCTTGAGGGAAAAGGCTATCATAAATGTGGATTTCACCCTGCATGTTTCACTTCAGATTCTGTCTGCCTTTGGTCACTTTCCAGTGCCTTCAAATAATTGTTCATTAGTATTCAACTATAGTTGTTTTTTTTTTTTTAATTGTAACCAGAGTTTAAAATTTTTATGTGAGGATATGTTTGTCCTGAAATAGTTCAAACTACTCCTCCATTAACAAAATCAGAATTACCAAACATGTTTTATGGTAGATATTGTTTAGAAATTGATTTGGAAAATCATATCATAATTAAAGTATCAGCAAATTTTCCTCTTTCAATAGACTGCTTCTTCCTTATAAGAAAGGTCATAATTTTTTCATCATTTAAAAAAGTAATTCACAGTGCCTAGGAAAATGGTATGTATTCTACTTACTAAATATGGCTAAGAAATAGTTGTATAATTAAATTCAACAGAATACTCTATATGAGTGAAATGAAATACAGTTGCAGCTAAAGAAAGGGCCCTGAATGAGCATGCTTAGGAGATTAGTAGTGTGAGATATTTCTGATCATGACAGAGAATCTGAACATGTGGTACAGTTGTGATGGGAAAATGGGTAACTTCATCCTCACTATTTATAAAGTCTTATTCTAAGGTAGGCGTTTACTACATGTCTTATATAGAGAATTTATAAAGTGGCCCAGGTAGTCAGACTCCAGAGTTAAATTTCAACCATTCTCTCAAATTTCCTACTTAGAATTGAGATCAAACTCACAGTACTTATCACCTGTTCTAACAGTATGCATTTCCTATTAATATTTTTACCATCTCCTATATTAGCAACTTGCTCTTATATCTTATAAACTTGCTCCCCATCCTTCCCAGACAATTCCTGCTCATTTCATAAAGCAGCAGAAAGATGGAGATCTCAGATTGAAGCAGTGAATGGTCAAACAATACTTCTGGAATCAATGAACCTGAAACAACCTGTCCAGTTCTGTCCTTTAGAAATCAGTTTCAAATTCCTCTCTTTCAGATAGCCTCCAGTATTTAACCTGAAGTAGTTAACCTACTACTCTATCTCACCAATTACCATGGCAAACTGATACAGCAGATCAATTATTAATTATTTATTTTTATATCTCAACAACATTCCAGGTGCTCTGAGGAAAACAAATTAAAAACAAAGACAAGGTTCTTAGCTACAAACAAATTACACTTTGGTTAGGGAAATTCTTACCCATCACACAGTCGGTTACAGTGTAACCTTCATCCATCTTATTTTATCAATCTCTATGTATGTATGTATTCTAACATGTTGTTTCATTTTTCTTTCTTTGTAACAATTCCATGCACGCTATTCATTTCAAGAACTTGATTGACTTTCTATTGGTACCCATCCCTTAAGCCCTGAGACCTGAGGGCCTAGTAGAGCCCTGTGGAAATTATCAGGTCCCTCTGGAGGAATTCAGTCCTTGCTGCCTCATCCAGCCTTCCGCACTCGGCTTGTAATCAACTTAACTGTTAAAGTCTTTGTACACATTAGGTAATATTTGTCCTCGGTACTCCCAGGGGACTGTGGTCATTGCCCAGCTAGGAAGCCCTACCCTTCATTATTCAGCCACAGCTTGAAGAGTATTCTAATCCTAACCTTCCGCCATCTGATGAACCAGCTGCATCAAAGGCTGTGTTCCCTTATTTGTTTGTTTTTTCCTAAAGCAGAATCAGTATTTCAAACTAAGTCATTTATTAGAAAAGTAAGGACTCTGGGTCCAAATTTTCAAAACATGTCTCTTCTGTGAACCATGACAAATCTAAACTGAATTATGCCTCATATTAGAGTCAGGACTCATGTGGTCCCTTTTTCTCTGCCCCTCTGGATCCCTGTATGCTGTTCAGGGGAAGTTGCTGGCTTTTGAACTGACAGTTTGAAAATGAAGGCATTTTTCTTTTAGGGAGAATAGTCCTTCAGTGATTCAAACAACGAGCCTTGTGATCAAAATAATTCATAAAGGAAAAGATTTATGAAGTGACTTCACTAGCACACAATGCATTTTTTAAACTTTGTTTTTTAAATAAATCTGTCAGTACACAAGCCAAGACAACACATCTGAATGCAATATCAGACACACCCTGAATCTCTTCTCCTTCGCTTGTCCAAGACTGTGGCAGAAAGAGAAAATGCTTCTCTTTGTCTTTTTAAAAAATTTAGCATTAGTTTTTTAATTAAAAACGTGAGTTCTGTGAAAAGACTTTTAAAAAGTATGTGTACTATCATTTCCTACATAAAACCTGCCTTTAAAAAATGCAGTTTCCATATACCACTTGTGTTTGTTTAAGAGAATAAAAAATAAATAAAGAAGTCTAACTTATAATGAATCCCTCTGGCATAAGGAAGCTTGTTCTAATCTCCCTTTATCAGGTTTGAGTGATAGTTCTGCTCAGCGAGTATTGACAAGGCTGTCCTGTTTCTCAGGGTTTCGTCTCCCTCAGTTGGAGAAGGATACAGAGCATTTTCACATTCTCAAAGTCTGCAGTTGTTTTTATATATGAAGCAATTTGCTTGGGTCACGTCAGGTCGAATGGGATGCCTGCCCAGCTCTTGGTTTTAAAGGAAAAACATACAGAAAGACACAAAAACACAGCAGTTTCCTTCATTAAATTCCACTCTACCTGCCATGGGCTTCTAGCCACAATGGAATTTCCCACCCTGGCCTAGACTAGCCTAACTTTTATTTTTAGGGATTTTTTTTTTTTCCCCCTCAAATCTTATGAGCTTTCTTTCAAGTGAACTTTGAGGTAAGAATTATTAAATGATAAGAGTAATTGCCTGGTTTAAAAAGAATCAGATGTGAGAAACAAATGCCTGGTGACTTTACATAATATTACTGGATAACTACTCCCTAGATAACAGCCTTTCAAAAAACAGTTCATAATCAGCACAAGGCAGGTAACATAATTCCAAATCAAAACTTGCATCATGAAAGAAGAGGGGAATGGCACCTTCTCAGTAATACTCTCTGCTTACCATTACATTGGATAGAGAGAATTTTAAAGAAAAAAATGTAACTGAGTAACTAAAAGAAACAAAAACAAAAGTACATAGACAGAGAGGAGAGAGAGAAACAGGCCAGCTTTTGGACCATTCTCTCCTGAAAACCATTTATGCTTTTGCCTATTGCCTTGGGGCAACTGATTTAATCAGGGTTGTTCATGTGGATTATCTAAACTATGAAAAGCAACAGGGAGAACTTCCCAAGAAATCCAGACTGGGTCTGCTGCAAAACACTTGGTTTGCGGCCTGGAGCTAAGTAGTCTGTTCACATTGTACTCAGGGTCTTAAGGAAAATGGATCAATGCCTCTATAATTCTTTGTCCCTTTGATGTATCTCACCATTTGGTGTCTCTTGGCATTAGGAAAGCTCTTGAAAATGACCCTGCCTAGTTAAATGATTTATAGTCTGGGGACAAAGAAAGTAAAGAAAGAAAAAAGGTCTGGTAATGAGGGAGGAACAATGTACCTTCTTGCTATCTTTTCTCAGCATAAATAAAGATTGAAAGATGTGATTTTGGGGGATTGTGAATCCCACTCTCCCCACATTAACAATAGCCCTGTCAAAGCCAAACTGAGGCCTTATCTCAACCAACTCTCTTTAAAACATATCAAGTTGGCCCTCTCATTCATTATTTTCAAGTGGATTTTGCATAATCTTTCTTTAAATCACGAAGTTTACTTTTCAGGCATGTCATTTCCTTTTTGTAGTTCTTCACTCATTTTAGCTTCTTATCCTCAAACCCCTGTTTCCCTTGTTAAAGTTGATTGTTAATGCAGCCGTCCCATTAGCATCACAGTACGTTTATAAACCAAAGACGGGTTTGTTCTACCTGGTTTCCAAAACCATTTGCTGGTTGAGACAAATTCATAGGTTTGTCTACTCATGTGAATAAACAAAATTTTGTCTATAATGTGAATTTGGAGAAGGAAAGAGCAGATGCATGGAAAAAAGTCTACAGATGCCAAAATTACTGCCACAAGTTTCATGGCCTTTCCTCCTGCATGTGCTATTCTACAGTAACTTCTTCTTAGATATTAGGATTTTGCTGCTTAAATGGATTCCATTTACTTCCAGTAAAACCAAGTGGTTTACCCTGACATTTAACAGTGATTTAGTGATTTTAGAGTTTCTTCTAACTCTAAAGTAAATGTTCATGAGACTTGTGAACTTGTATCTTGACAATTAATCTGAGCTTTTTAGCAGTTCCCTGAGGCTGCATATGGTCTCTCACAGACCCTTGGAAACCCTGAGATTTTGAACCACTGTCTAGTTTGTGGTTGTGCTGCCAAGGAGTAAAGCAAAATCATTACTTATGGTGACACTCCCTCAAGCATAGTGAACTGAAATACAAGGAAACCTTTACTATACTTTAGACAGAACATTAGGATTAATGCTGAAAACCAAGGAACTAAGAGCCTGTAAATATACCAACTCAAGAAGGAGAAGACAACAAAACAATATTGGGGTTTAGAAATCAGAGTAGTAGTGTATCAATATGTCATTATGCACCAGTTGTTACAACAAAACTAACTGAAGGACAGCCTCAACGCCAATGGTGCTATTTTTGAGTAGAATTCTTGAAGCACAACTTGAACTGGATCTGTATGAAATGTTCTCATAGGTCTGTTCTCCCCCTTCTCTTTCTCTCTCACACACACATACACATATACATACATGTAGTAGTAGACTATGGCTACTGTGTTAATTTGCATCTATGAAACAGTAAGCAGCTGCTTTATAAATAAATACACCACAGAAGAATGAAAGTGAGAAAACGGGCATAGCCATAGTTTTTGGATACTATCAGAAAGAAAGAAAATAGGCTTAGAGCAAGTTAAAGGTAAATGGACAGTCATGAGTATAGAGAACACGTGAGGATTCCTTAGGCACTGAAGACGGGACTAACCTTACTTAAAACCTGTATAAATTACTTGCTCACCCCAGCATCTTGCAGTAGGCCTGGCATATAGTGGAAGGTTAATTAATACTTGCTGAATTAACCAATGAGTAATCTGAAACTAAAAGTGCACAATAAATTATCCAAGTATGTGGATGGAATTAGATTTTCCTGAGCAGGATTAAGCTAGCTGATGCAGCACAGCATTTGTCCAGGTGTGCAGAAAGGTGGCAGTATGAACATGGACAACCAAAATATTCAAATATATGAAAAAGATAGCTTTAAGTCTTAACCAGGAAAGGGACTTGAAGGTCACTGAATTCTTTCAGGCAAGCAAACAAAAACAATAAAAACAGTACTTCAAAAACTTGGTCATTATTAAGGAAAGTATTAGAATAAAAGTTATACTTCCTTTATACTAAACTCTCTGCACTTAGGTAAAACCATCTGCACTAAGAATACAAAGTTTCTCTGACATAACATCCCAAAGTCCCTTCCACGGGGCAGTCATTAAATTCAAACTAGATTAGTATAATGTAAGCTAGTAGAGGACAAATTATTTTGTGATTTCATAACAATTCATTGACTATGAGAAAAATGCAAACAAACATGGTTGTTAATAAATGTTATTTAGCTGGCTGATGTCACATTGACATTTCTTAGTAACTGGCTACCAAGTCAGTTTCCTAATAAGTCCAATTTCCCCTACTCTCCGAGCTTATGGACTAGTGATTTTGTAGTCTGGATGTTTATATTCATTTATCCATTCAACAAACTTTTACTGAGTGCCTTCTCTAACTGTACCAGTCTGGTAAGATCAGATTGGGTTCTTTAGGTATTGTCACTATCCTAAATGAACACCAGGGAAGCCCCATACTTGCTTTACCCCTTGCATTTTCTGCTTTTATTGGAGACTCTCTCTCATGATTGCAAATTCAGATCCTTGATCCTAGTTCCTTTCTTACTTTTTAAAAAAATTTATTTCCCTTCACCATATGTCTTTCTTCCTATGAGTAAATAAGAGGCTGTACAATCCTTAGCAGTGGCCATGGTGCTTCTAGTGTGGAACTCCATCAGTCCCAAACACATTGCCTTGTTAAAGAGATATAATGTACTTTCTACAGTTAAGAAATGATTTGATTTCCTTTGCTTAGGTAGAAATATTACAAGTTAACAGAGGTCTCCTGTTATAAACCACAATAACTGGTCTGCTTACCAACATCAGTTGCTAAACCGTATCCTGATAGAATGCTAAGAACCATGTTAAGTTTTCTTTCTGCAAGTCACCCATTTCCTCTGAATACAGTTAATTCACCTGGCAACAAAGATTAATCAGCTGCTTCTTTTTTGTATGGAAAGAGAAAGAAGTATGATTTCTCTCTGCTTATTAGAACTTCTGGTAAGTGGTGATAGGTTTCTTTTCTCTTTTGGCAACCACGGTTCAATTATAAAGAACTCCAAGTTTAGAACTGAAGAACACTGGTTCTGTTCTGTGATTTTACATCCCTGCTAGGGATTAGTAAATTGGTAAAGATTTCCCACATGGAAGATGAGACACTGTTCTCTTCACTTGCAAGGGACAAATAGGCATATTAAAAGGGGTTTTAGAGTATCTAAAATATGATAAACTTGGCTTTCTTTTAAAAATCTATTCAAGACGGGAGGAGCCAAGATGGCAGAGGAGTAGGATGGGGAGACCACTTTCTCTCCTACAAATTCATCAAAAGAATAACTGAATGCAGAGCAAACTTCACAAAACAACTTCTGATCGCTAGCCGAAGTCATCAGGTGCCCAGAAAAGCAGCCCATTGTCTTCGAAAGGAGGTAGGACAAAATATAAAAGATAAAAAGAGAGACAAAAGAGCTAAGGACGGAGATCCGTCCCGGGAAGGGAGTCTTAATAGAGGACGTTCCCAGACACCGGGAAACCCTCGCACTGGCGGGTCTGGGGGAAGTGTTTGAATCTCAGAGGGCAACCTGACTGGGAGAGAAACAATAAATAAAACCCACAGATTATGAGCCTAAAAGCAACTCCCAGCAGAAAAGTACCCCAGACACCCGCATCCGCCACCAGCAAGTGGGGGCGGAACGGAGAGGAGTCGGCGGCATTACTTGGGGTAGGGTCTGGACCTGAGTGCCCAGAGGACAATCGGAGGGAGCTTTTGTGGGTTCCCAGCTTGAACTGTGGGAGAGCAAAGAGAGAGAAAATTAACCGGCCCGAACACACTGCCGGCCGTTCGCAGAACAAAGGGACCGAGATTCCGGATGGTCGACATCCGCCAGGAGGGTCGCGGCGAGACACAGGGCGCAGGCACCCAACTGGCGCGGGTGGGGACTGGGGCTGGGGATGCGGAGGGCAGAAAGCGCACGCACCGGACTGGCGCCGGCGGAAACTGAGACTGGGACCGCGGAAGGGAGTGGGCGCGCCGCACCCGGGGTGAGTGCGACCGTCAAGCATCAAGCCCCTGGCTGCCTGGACCGCTCTGACGGGGAAGGCACAAAGAGCAGGCGCAGCTCTTTGTTTGGAGCTTTTGTGGAACACCCGAGGGCTGGAACCGCGCGCAGCGCGGGGCGACTCCATATAGAGCAGGCGGGAGCCTGAGCAGCGCCAGCCCCTCCCCGCAGTGCGACGGAACTAGCTACCTGAATAAGAGTCCACCTCCACCCGCCTGTGTCAGGGCAGAAATGAGACCCTGAAGAGACCGGCAAACAGAAGCCAAATAAACAAAGGGACCCGCTTCAGAAGGGACTGGTGCAACAGATTAAAATCCCTGTAGAAAACACTGACTACTCCGGAAGGGGCCTGTAGGTATCGAGAAGTGTAAGCTGGAACGAGGAGCTATCTGAAACTGAACCGAACCCACACTGCCTGCAACAGCTCCAGAGAAATTCCTAGATATATTTTTACTTTTTTTTTAAGTAAGAAAAAAAATTTTTTTATTTTATTTTTTCTCTTTTATTTTCCTTTAAAATTCCCTATTACTCCCCCATTACTCCTTAACTTGCATTTTCATAAATTTTTATGATTTTTTTAATTAGGGAAAATTCTTTTTTCTCTTCTTTTTTTTTTTTCCCTTCTCTTCTATTTTCTATTTTTCTTTTTCTCTTATTTCTTTTGAAGTCCTCTAGTACTCCTCTACTACTCCTTAATTTTCATTTTCAATACACTATAAACTTACAAAAAGAAAAAAAAGAAGAGAAGCCCTATTTTTAAACCGAACGTCATATATATTTCTAAAATATTTTTTTGGGTGTTTTGGTTTTTGTTTTTAATATAGTATTTTTAAGAGTCTAACCTCTACTCTAGATTTTTAATTTTTGTTTTTCAGTATATGATATAAACTGTGAACACTTAAGAATCCAATATTCAGTTCCCATTTTTATTCAGGAGTGTGTTGATTATTCTCTCCCAATCTTGACTCTGTTTTCTACCTCAGAACACCTCTATTTCCTCCTTTCCCCTTCTCTTCCCAATCCAATTCTGTGAATCTCTGTGGGTGTCTGGGCTGTGGAGAACACTCTGGGAACAGAGGACTGTGTAGATCTGTCTCTCTCCTCTTGGGTCTCCCTTTTCTCCTCCTGCTCATCTCTATCTCCCTCCTCCCTATCCTCTTTTTCATGTAACTCTGTGGACCTCTCTGGGTGTCCCTATCTTTTCACCATTAATTTAGAAGTTTTATTATCAGTGCTGTATAGTTGGAGAAGTCTTGAGACTACTGGAAGAATAAAACTGAAATCCAGAGACAGGAGACTTAAGCCCAAAACCTGAGAACACCAGAAAACTTCTGACTACACAGAACATTAAGAAATAAGAGACCGTCCAAGAGCCTCCATACCTACACTGAAACCAACCACCATCCAAGAGCCAACAAGTTTTAGAGCAAGACATACCACGCAAATTCTCCAGCAATGCAGGAACATAGCCCTGAACGTCAACTTACAGACTGCCCAAAGTCACACCTAACACATAGACCCATCTCAAAACTCATTACTGGGCACTCCATTGCTCTCCAAAGAGAAGAAATCAAGTTCCATGCTCCAGAACACTGACACAAGCTTCCCAACCAGGAAACCTTGACAAGCCAATCGTCTAACCCTACCCACTGGGTAAAAACTCCACAATAAAAAGGAACCACAGACCTCCAGAATACAGAAAGCCCATTCCAGACACAGCAATCTAAACAAGATGAAAAGGCAGAGAAATACCCAACAGGTAAAGGAACATGACAAGTGCCCACCAAGTCAAACAAAAGAGGAGGAGATAGGGAATCTAACTGAAAAAGAATTAGAATAATGATAATACAAATGATCCAAAATCTTGAAAACAAAATGGAGTTACAGATAAATAGCCTGGAGACAAAGATTGAAAAGATGCAAGAAATGTTTAATAAAGACCTAGAAGAAATAAAAAAGAGTCAATTAAAAATGAATAATGCAATGAATGAGATCAAAAACACTTTGGAGGGAACCAAGAGTAGAATAACAGAGACAGAAGATAGGATAAGTGAGGTAGAAGATAAAATGGTGGAAATAAATGAAGCAGAGAGGAAAAAAAGAAAAAAAAGGATCAAAAGAAATGAGGACAACCTCAGGGACCTCTGGGACAATGTGAAACGCCCCAACATTCGAATCATAGGAGTCCCAGAAGAAGAAGACAAAAAGAAAGGCCATGAGAAAATACTCGAGGAGATAATAGCTGAAAACTTCCCTAAAATGGGGAAGGAAATAGCCACCCAAGTCCAAGAAACCCAGAGAGTCCCAAACAGGATAAACCCAAGGCGAAACACCCCAAGACACATATTAATCAAATTAACAAAGATCAAACACAGAGAACAAATACTAAAAGCAGCAAGGGAGAAACAACAAATAACACACAAGGGGATTCCCATAAGGATAACAGCTGATCTTTCAATAGAAACTCTTCAGACCAGAAGGGAAAGGCAGGACATACTGAAAGTAATGAAAGAGAATAACCTACAACCTAGATTACTGTACCCAGCAAGGATCTCATTCAGATATGAAGGAGAATTCAAAAGTTTTACAGACAAGCAAAAGCTGAGAGAATTCAGCACCACCAAACCAGCTCTTCAACAAATGCTAAAGGATCTTCTCTAGACAGGAAACACAGAAAAGTTGTATAAACGTGAACACAAAACAACAAAGTAAATGGCAACGGGACCACACCTATCAATAATTACCTTAAACGTAAATGGGTTGAATGCCCCAACCAAAAGACAAAGATTGGCTGAATGGATACATAAACAAGACCCCTATATATGCTGTCTACAAGAGACCCACCTCAAAACAAGAGACACATACAGACTAAAAGTGAAGGGCTGGAAAAAATATTTCACGCAAACGGAGACCAAAAGAAAGCAGGAGTCGCGATACTCATATCAGATAAAATAGACTTTCAAATAAAGGATGTGAAAGGAGACAAAGAAGGACACTACATAATGATCAAAGGATCAATTCAAGAAGAAGATATAACAATTATAAATATATATGCACCCAACATAGGAGCACCGAAATATGTACAGCAAACGCTAACAAATATGAAAGAGGAAATTAATAGTAACACAATAATAGTGGGACACTTTAATACCCCACTCACAACTATGGATAGATCAACTAAAAAGAGAATCAATAAGGAAACACAAACCTTAAATGATACAATGGATCAGCTAGACCTAATTGATATCTATAGGACATTTCACCCCAAAACAATCAACTTCACCTTTTTCTCAAGTGCACACGGAACCTTCTCCAGAATAGATCACATCCTGGGCCATAAATCTGGTCTTGGAAAATTCAAAAAAATTGAAATCATTCCAGTCATCTTTTCTGATCACAGTGCAGTAAGATTAGATCTCAATTACAGGAAAAAAATTGTTAAAAATTCAAACATATGGAGGCTAAATAACACGCTTCTGAATAACCAACAAATCATAGAAGAAATAAAAAAAGAAATCAAAATATGTATAGAAATGAATGAAAATGAAAACACAACAACCCAAAACCTATGGGACACTGTAAAAGCAGTGCTAAGGGGAAGGTTCATAGCATTACAGGCTTACATCAAGAAACAAGAAAAAAGCCAAATAAATAACCTAACTCTACACCTAAAGCAATTAGAGAAGGAAGAAATGAAGAACCCCAGGGTTAGCAGAAGGAAAGAAATCTTAAAAATTAGGGCAGAAATAAATGCAAAAGAAACTAAAGAGACCATAGCAAAAATCAACAAAGCTAAAAGCTGGTTTTTTGAAAAAATAAACAAAATTGACAAACCATTAGCAAGACTCATTAAGAAACAAAGAGAGAAGAACGAAATTAACAAAATAAGAAATGAAAAGGGTGAAATCACAACAGACAACACTGAAATACAAAGGATCATAAGAGACTACTACCAGCAGCTCTATGCCAATAAAATGGACAACTTGGATGAAATGGACAAATTTTTAGAAAAGTATAACTTTCCAAAACTGAATCAAGAAGAAATAGAAGATCTTAACAGACCCATCACAAGCAAGGAAATCGAAACTGTAATCAAAAATCTTCCAGCAAACAAAAGCCCAGGACCAGATGGCTTCACAGCTGAATTCTACCAAAAATTTAGAGAAGAGCTAACACCTATTTTACTCAAACTCTTCCAGAAAATTGCAGAAGAAGGTAAACTTCCAAACTCATTCTATGAGGTCACCATCACCCGAATTCCAAAACCAGACAAAGATGCCACAAAAAAAGAAAACTACAGGCAATATCACTGATGAACATAGATGCAAAAATCCTTAACAAAATCCTAGCAAACAGAATCCAACAACATATTAAAAAAATCATACACCATGACCAAGTGGGCTTTATCCCAGGAATGCAAGGATTCTTTAATATCCGCAAATCAATCAATGTAATACACCACATTAACAAATTGAAAGATAAAAACCATATGATTATCTCAATAGATGCAGAGAAAGCCTTTGACAAAATTCAACACTCATTTATGATTAAAACTCTCCAGAAAGCAGGAATAGAAAGAACATACCTCAACATAATAAAAGCTATATATGACAAACCCACAGCAAGCATCACCCTCAATGGTGAAAAATTGAAAGCATTTCCTCTGAAATCAGGAACAAGACAAGGGTGCCCACTCTCACCACTACTATTCAACATAGTGTTGGAAGTTTTGGCCACAGCAGTCAGAGCAGAAAAAGAAATAAAAGGAATCCAGATAGGAAAAGAAGAAGTGAAACTCTCGCTGTTTGCAGATGACATGATCCTCTACATAGAAAACCCTAAAGACTCTACCAGAAAATTATGAGAGCTAATCAATGAATATAGTAAAGTTGCAGGATATAAAATTAACACACAGAAATCCCTTGCATTCCTATACACTAACAATGAGAAAACAGAAAGAGAAATTAAGGAAACAATACCATTCACCATTGCAACAAAAAGAATAAAATACTTAGGAGTATATCTACCTA
Organism: Muntiacus reevesi; assembly: GCF_963930625.1. Lineage (NCBI taxonomy): Eukaryota > Metazoa > Chordata > Mammalia > Artiodactyla > Cervidae > Muntiacus > Muntiacus reevesi. The sequence goes on from NC_089256.1 coordinate 38,359,945, forward strand.
AAGAAACAAAAGACCTATACATAGAAAACTATAAAACACTGATGAAAGAAATCAAAGAGGACACAAACAGATGGAGAAACATACCGTGTTCATGGATTGGAAGAATCAATATTGTCAAAATGGCTATTCTACCCAAAGCAATTTATAGATTCAATGCAATCCCTATCAAGCTACCAACGGTATTTTTCACAGAACTAGAACAAATAATTTCACAATTTGTATGGAAATACAAAAAACCTCGAATAGCCAGAGTAATCTTGAGAAAGAAGAATGGAACTGCCTGACTTCAGACTCTACTACAAAGCCACAGTCATCAAGACAGTATGGTACAGGCACAAAGACAGAAATATAGATCACTGGAACAGAATAGAAAGCCCAGAGATAAATCCACGAACCTATGGACACCTTATCTTTGACAAAGGAGGCAAAGATATACAATGGAAAAAAGATAACCTCTTTAATAAGTGTTGCTGGGAAAACTGGTCAACCACTTGTAAAAGAATGAAACTAGAACACTTCCTTACACCATACACAAAAATAAACTCAAAATGGATTAAAGATCTAAATGTAAGACCAGAAACTATAAAACTCCTAGAGGAGAACATAGGCAAAACACTGTCCGACATAAATCTCAGCAAGATCCTCTATGATCCACCTCCCAGAATATTGGAAATAAAAGCAAAACTAAACAAATGGGACCTAATGAAACTTAAAAGCTTCTGCACTACAAGGGAAACTATAAGTAAGGTGAAAAGACAGCCCTCAGATTGGGAGAAAATAATAGCAAATGAAGAAACAGACAAAGGATTAATCTCAAAAATATACAAGCAACTCCTGAAGCTCAATTCCAGAAAAACAAATGACTCAATCACAAAAGAGGCCAAAGATCTAAACAGACATTTCTCCAAAGAAGACATAAGATGGCTAACAAACACATGAAAAGATGCTCAACATCACTCATTATTAGAGAAATGCAAATCAAAACCACAATGAGGTACCATTACACGCCAGTCAGAATGGCTGCTATCCAAAAGTCTACAAGCAATAAATGCTGGAGAGGGTGTGGAGAAAAGGGAACCCTCTTACACTGTTGGTGGGAATGCAAACTAGTACAGCCACTATGGAAAACAGTGTGGAGATTTCTTAAAAAACTGGAAATAGAACTGCCATATGATCCAGCAATACCACTCCTGGGCATACACACCGAGGAAACCAGATCTGAAAGAGACACCTGCACCCCAATGTTCATCGCAGCACTGTTTATAATAGCCAGGACATGGAAGCAACCTAGATGCCCATCGGCAGACAAATGGATAATTAAGTTGTGGTACATATACACCATGGAATATTACTCAGCCGTTAAAAAGAATTCATTTGAATCAGTTCTAATGAGATGGATGAAACTGGAGCCCATTATACAGAGTGAAGTAAGCCAGAAAGATAAAGAACATTACAGCATACTAACACATATATATGGAATTTAGAAAGATGGTAACGATAACCCTATATGCAAAACAGAAAAAGAGACACAGAAGTACAGAACAGACTTTTGGACTCTGTGGGAGAAGGTGAGGGTGGGATGTTTCGAAAGAACAGCATGTATATTATCTGTGGTGAAACAGATCACTAGCCCAGGTGAGATGCATGAGACAAGTGCTCGAGCCTGGTGCACTGGGAGGACCCAGAGGAGTCGGGTGGAGAGGGAGGTGGGAGGGGGGATCGGGATGGGGAATACGTGTAACTCTATGACTGATTCATGTCAATGTATGACAAAACCCACTGAAATGTTGTGAAGTAATTAGCCTCCAACTAATAAAATAAAATTAAAAAAAGAATAAAAATCTATTCATGAGATTCTCCTTAGAAATAGGAGAGACTATCTCATTTCTATGAGTGGAGATCCCATCTCTAACAGTGTTTTGCAAAGAGACATGCTACCAATGCCTTTTCCAGTGAGATGCAGATAGTAAAATCTTATATAAGCTAGACAAGATAATTTTATAATACAAGTAGAAAACAATAAAATCTACTGTGATAGCCTAGATTACATCTGAAGTGTGTAAAAGAATAAAATGAAAAGGTCTCTAATTTTTAAGAAGCTGCAACAGAATTTCCCTTCCACTGTAATCTTGCCTTTTACAATGTATATCAAAGTAACTTTGTTATGTTCATGAAGAATGACCTTGATAAGGATGGCATAACTGTAATCAAAATAATTTTTAAAGGATGAGTCTATATATATAATTTCATCATTTCTAGAAACATGGATGTCATTAGACTTGAAGATAATCAGTGGGTTAAACCAACTTATTCTGATATTAACCAAAATGTGACTTAATTATAGATTACAGTGATTAAACATATTTGGAAAGAAATGAGTCTCTTCTCTATTCCTCCATCTGCCTACACCTCTTTTCCTCTTCTACCACAGACCTATGACAGCCTAACTTCTACCTAACAAGTTAGAAAACTAGATGAAGCATCAGTTTGGTATTCTTTTTTAAAAAGTATACATAACCAAAAGAAGTGACAAATGTTTTAGTGTTTACTAAATATTTAGTGGGTATCAAGGTGTAACTGGATAATTCAGGGTATTAATCTGCTGACTAATATTGATACTTAGAAAACTAGAAGTGTCAAGACATTCTTTCAACCACAGTATTCCAGATCTAGTAATTTTTTAGTGGGCTTAGTATAGGAGAAAAGATGCTTAGATATGCATATTCAAAAATAATGACATCTGATTTATTTATCATCTAAGCCCTTGTGTTTTCTGAAAAATGTATTAATGAGAGAGGGGCATTATCTGACAGTTAAGAAAGGAAAATGGAAATCATCTGCTCTATGCCAACTAGGCTTATGAAGAAAACAATATTCTCAATCCTTGAAAGGAAAGGAATAATATAAAATAATCTGAGACTCTAGAAAGAACTGAAATATTGTCTGAAAACTTTGTAAGTGCTATAAATTTTAAAAATAGTATAACTAACATAACTGATTATTAAATGTATAATTTGTTTCTTTCTAACAACTCCTCTCCTTTAAATCTAAAGGGTTGATTAATTTCTTCATCTACTCTTTTGGATAAATACCATGTTCAACAGATGCTTGAAATCTAGCCCATCAGTTTCCCTTTAACATATTTTAAGAAACTTTAGAAGATCATGAAGTCTGGAGTACTGACTAACTGGGAACCTGCCTCCATCTCTTACAGGCTGTGTGATTTTGATCAAGCTACTAAAATTCTTAATAGTCCAGTTTCCTGCCCCGTTGAGAATGGCATGAAAACCATACCTATCTCCAATGGTTACCAGGATGATTAAGGAGTTTCATATAGCCGGTGTGAAGTCGCTTTTCTGTCTTTGGAGGTGTTTGAAATCAGGTTGACTAAGCTTTGGTGTTTTTGTTTGGTAAATTTACTTCCAAGTCTTGGATCAGTGGGGCAAAGAGCTGCTTGTGTAATTGCCATCTTTCTGCCTCAAAGCCAAGATGGATTTACCTGTTAGTTTTAGTTTTCACTAAAGATCTCTCTTCAGCTGTGTGCAGTAAAGGTGAAATATCAACTATTAAACTCTTTGAAGCAGGCAAATGTTGAAAGGGGAATTTAGCTAAGTCAATAGAAGTGTGCTAGCTTGGTCTGCCTCTCAGAAAGATCACTGTAATAAGAAGACCAATAAATAAATTAAAGGTATAAAATATACATCTATGCAGAATCTTAGAAACCTTTCTCTAACACGTAAGTCATTAAAGGAAACGTTGTGTTCTTCCTATTTTTTCAATATTTAAAATAGAACCTATCATAGTTCTATGAAAGAAATTCATAGATGAGAGTTACCAAGTTTCTTTGGATCAGATTTTTCTGTATTTCATTAACAGTAACAACAACAACAACAACAACAACAAATGAATAACAATAGTGGTTCTGGTTGTATGTATAGTGGTTGTATGCGTACTACTATTCTAGTGGTTCTTAACAGGGGGACAATTTTGTCCCATCCTTCCTTCAATCCCTAGGGGACAATAGGCAATGTTTGAGGACAATTTTGATCAATGAGGGGTACCACTGGCATCTAGTGGGTAGAGGCCAGGAATACTGCTAAACACCTTATGGTGCACAGGATAGTACCAATCTGCCCCTATCAAAGAATTTTCTGGTCCAAACTGTCAGTAGCACTGTGCTGAGAAACCCTGTCTTGATTTGATATCACAAAGATACTGGCCTTGAACTATCAGCCACTTCAACATTTAAGATACTCAGTTTATGGAGTAGTCTGATAGTTGAAGGTTACACCTAGAAGGAATACCATCTTGAATGTATAACTGGCAGATCTGGATACAGTGCTAAGGAAAGAACCAGTAAACCAAATAATTGTTTGGTAGCTACTTATGCCAAAAATTATAAAAAGATAATTTTACATTACTGAGTAAATCAGACTAATTTTTTTCTTTAACCCCAAGAAGTCTAACAATATGAAGTTATGCACTATGCAAATTTATCCTGACACAGATATTTTGAAACAGTTTATAAAAAGCAGTAAATATATTTTTTTAAAAAAATGATAGCCCAAATGAGGTATGAAGAATTAGAAGTCATTTTTCTACATTAGATTTTTTTTGCCTACTGATTGTATTTTTCAAATATATTGCAAGCATTCATTCATGCAAATCACAAACTATACTTCTAACACTATTTCTCTCTGATGGCAAATAAGGCTAAAACTAAGTATTTAAGAACCATTTCTTTACCAGAGTAACTTTCAGCTAAGAGAGCACAACACAAGCTCTAATGTAGGTGTGAAATTTATTTTTAAATTAAACCACAACTATTCTGCAAACATTACCACAGAACCACACCACTGTTACAGAATGTTGACTCCATATGAAAGGAAGACCAACATAAATGAAATTTGAAAATGAAGAAGATAAAATATGTGAAAGTTATTTTTAACATGGCTAAAATTCAAATATGGAATTTGTTAAGGACTTCATTGTTAAAGAAAACAGGTATATTTTTCCAATGAAAGAGGGTGACTGAAATCAACATTCAGGTGAGCATTTGGACATTACCAGTGTGTGATATTGCACACAATTATTCACCTCCAGAATTACCCTCATACTTCTGAATTTTATTTTGGTCCATGGTACCAGGAGTTAAAATGAATTGAGGGTCGCAGAAAAATTGACTTTGATTTATTTCCACTTGGAACCCCAAGAAGTTGCTTTCTAGGCAGGCACTTCTTATTGATGATGAAATCCAAGGTGAAATAACCAGCTTAGCCACAAAGAGAATGAAAGGAAGGTCACTGATTTCTGAGCTGCCAGTATCTTTTCTTCTCCTTTTTCTCATTTTAACTTCTAGATTTAGCTCCAAAACATTTGCTCTTTCTCCCTTAAGGGGAAATTCTAGGGTCAGAAGGTTAGTGGAGGGGAGGGTAGAGATGGTTTTAGGTTTTTATAGTAGTTTAATTCAAAATTGTTAAGTATCTCCTACCAAGAGACCACCACTAAAAATTGTTTCTTTAATAGAACAAGGCAAAGGGAGAGATTTAAATACGAGTAAAAAAAAAATTGAAAAGAAACTACAAAACTCTGGCACTGTGAAAGATTCAGGAAAAAAAAATCCGATATCTGCTCTCAAGATACTTACAATCTTCTTCTAGAGGAAAAAAAATGAATTTCACTTTAAATAGCTAAATAACAAAAAGAAACAGTACAGGTAACAAGGTGTGGTAGAAGCAAAATGCTATGGGGAAGTCATGTATTTTACATCTTTTCCAACTAGGGGAAAGAGACACTGGGTCAAATGCAAGCTACTATAGTTTTTGATATTAGTTTTATAATACAGCTATAATCCCATTACAAAGAACTTCAAGGAACTGATGACATTTTTTTTTCTGCCCTGTAGTTTATTGTCTCAAGTATTGCTTGAAATACCAGGCTACATGCAGCGAGGTCTCCTCTAATGGTATTTGTTGACCTGCATTAAGTTAGGGTCAGCCTGAGATGTACACTACAGGGAACCCAGTCGGATGGTTTGTAGTTAGGCTTTCACTATTTTTACAATGTTTTATTATTAATATTTTTACCCTAAAGAATAGACATTATTCTCAAATAATCTTGCTATTATATGAAACAGTAATATTTATTAAGGGTGCTTCTGGAAGTCTCCAAATGTGGACATGCAGAGGTGGATTTACTACGAATTTAATGGAACTTAAACTTCAGGGTCCCTCACTTGCACAGTCCTCGCCTTTCCCCCACAAAGGCCCTGTACTTAATTTTTAATCATACTTCTGTATTCTTTTCTTTTAAGGGTCTCTAATATAGTTTAAGTTTCTGGCAAAATCTTGATCCACCTTGGGTATAAAATAGTCTTGAAGGAGTCAAACCTGACTACCCTGAAAGGTCAATTCAAAGTGTGGTACAAGATGTACTTTTACAAGCATATACAAATGACATTTCCAAATGTATCCCTCCTATTGTTGTCATCTTCCACCGCAACTCCCCTGCCCCCCAGGCAAGGGATAGATGCCATCTTACTGTTACAAGATCTCTAGACTCTTTTAAATAAAATCTGTCTGTGCAGTGATTGGGAATGATCATGTGTTTCAGTAAAAGACGAAAAATTCAGAGACATAAGATAATTTCTAAGAGTAAAAAGAGAGACAGAAAATGTTTTTATGTAAATAGTAATAGTTATTATTCATAGCTAAGGGATACATGCATTTGAGAAAAGGAAGGACGTGGAAACTCTCTCAATACAATTTACAGTGGCACCTACTGAAAAGCTTGGTGAGTTTACACAGAGTGTGGGAATTTTTACCACGAATAACACCATGTGTCTGTTTTTTTGGTTTCTGAAAACCCCAAATAAATCCCACAAGCACCTCTAAAGCGCACTATGGAATTCTGACACTTTTGAGTAAGAAGTTAGAAGAAAATAAAAACTTTGGATGTACTATGTCTGTCTACAGCTTTTCCTATAATGCCCTGTCCTGCTTGTTAAAGGAAACTGAATAAAAGAAAATTAAAAAAATGAATGAAAATATCCCAAATGAAATATTAAATTGAAAAATAATAGTTAAATTGTTCATGACTATTTCCTGTTATATTTTTTCTTTCACTCTTAGAAATGGAGTTAAGAATGCTTCAAATAAAAAATGTAAAGCCCATCCCATCCCATAAAAGGGCTAACTCATGTAAACAGGAAGCTTATTAAAAGAGCTTTTCTTGGCTTCCTGGCAAAGCCTACTTTTTATTTTGGTGGCAGCACCTATTTAAGTAGAGGTCTTTTTGTGGGCAGGGTGAAAAATTAAACATTACAATCCAATAGGCACCCACAGGATTAGAGTTAGTTGAGGGTCTTGTTGACTAGAGGACAAGGCTGCTCTATTAAGGAACAGGCTTTGGTCTAGCCCTGCCCTGTGCATGCTGGGCTTCTCCATCCAGGCATCACAAATCAACTCCAAGTTCCAAAGGAGCCAGTAGACACCAGTTAATAACAGTGCAAAATGTTTCATATGCACTTCAAACTATTCTCTTCTCTCCTTTACATTTAAATGCGGTTTTATCTGTTTCTCTCTTTGCTTTCCCTTTCTGGGAAGCACTCTAATGGAAAGTTTTGAAATTTGAAATCTTGCTTTCTAGTCCCTGTCCTGCCAAACACTGTGACAGCTTGCCTTTCTGAGCCATCATTTTCTAATCTGTAGAATGGGGACTAAATTCTTCTTTAATTAGCTCAAGCTTTTCATAGGTAAGCATCACCCATCTCAAAAATCACCTGAGGTGAAAATATGAATTTCTTGATTCTCTACAAGTTAGAAAGCCTTGGAATCTGTATTCGAAGCCCTCTTCCCAGAGGACTTTTGTACATGCTAAAGTTTTTGGACCACACCCTAACTCGTCTGAATCAGAATCAAATTAAATCACGTAGAAGAAATTTATCCGTTAACTGCAAATCAAGATGTGTGTGCTTAGTTGCTCTCATTTAGTGATATTTTCCAAGGTAGCTCAAAGAATGAAAGCAAGGACCCAGGACCATTTTCCCAAAGATCTTGCTTCAAGCTATTCCTGCCATGCCAATTGCATTCCGCTTTATCTTCAGTTAGACAGGTAGGTTCACTGGGGGTTAGTGGGGGGAGTAGAGCTGAGGGCTGTGACACAGATGGGACTTCTGTGGAATTTCATTTATGTGACTATAGCTACCCCACAGGGTGATATAAGGATTAATTCCTATTTGGTAATTTACTGTGTGTAAAATGGCTTGAGCCCCTTGGAGGAAAGTGCTATATAAATGTAAAATAATAATTATAATAATAATAACCTCAACTATTTAACTGATCAGTGAATTAGCCAGAAGATTTAGGCTGCCAAGGGACAAGGCTGAAGTCATTATAAGCAGGAACATTTTACATCATCATATCTCATAACTGTTATCACAAAAAAGGGGAAACAAAGGGTGAAAATTAAGATAAATCCATGTTCTCCACTGATTTAAATGACAGAGGATCACTAGTAACAGCTCATGAAAGCCAGGAAATGTAAAAATGACAGCTGCATTGTAATTCTAACTCAGTGTCTAAAATCCTGAGATTTTATACACTTTGGTCTTTTATCTGTAGAGAAAATATCTCATCAGTGCAACATCTGGAATTTAGCATTATTAAGGCATTTGACTGGACTTACCTGATGGCTCAGCTGGTAAAGAATTCGCTTGCAATAAGGGAGACCTGGGTTTGATACCTGGGTTCAGAAGATGCCCTGGAGAAGGGGACCGGCTACCCACTCCAGTGTTCTGGCCTGGAGAATTCCATGGACTGTATAGTCAATGGAGTCGCAAAGAGTCAGACAGGACCAAGTGACTTTCACTTTCACTTTTTAGGCACTTGACTGTGCTTTTGTTCAGTTGGAATATGTTCACAATTCACTCCTATTGGTAGATAATGGTTTTCCTCTCTGAAAGGTATTGATGTTATTCTATGAAATTCCAGGTAATATTTGAATCAGTTGTTTACAAACAATTTGATTCCCGTGTATCTTCCTAGGAACACAAGATTTAGTTTCCTTCCTAGGAAACTAAAATGTATTGGAGATAACTTTTCTTCCCAGCAAGAAAACATTTCAGTACATAAACTTACATGAGTTCAACTGTCCTCAGTTCTTACATTATTCGTTTTATTTATTTGATTCATTTCATGCAGATCTTTCCACTAAAAGCTCAAGGGGCTGAACTGAGAACTTTCATATACTGAGCATGAATCACTTCTTAAACCACAAAAAGCAAAAGAAAGGGCTATAGAAATCTTAATGGGCAAGCTTCAGATGCTCAAAAGCAATTGTTTAGTTACTCTACTTAGTTATGTGTCGTTCAAAACACTTTCTAAATCGGGCAAGAAAGGTTCTTTTGTGAAGAATAGGCTTTAGGGCCTTGGACAAGTTTTAATTCTAGTTGTTTTATAGCTCACACACACACAGCAGTTTCGATGTGTATGTAAGGAGGTACTGTACTTCATGTGACAAAGTTTGCAGTTGAGTATTGAAAGGAGAAAGGGAAGAAACAAAGGTAGGAGGGGAATTGAGCATGTGGTACCCTGTTCTATTTTTCATTATTAATTCCAACCTCAAAGGTTTACGCTTTTAAATTATTCAACAGTGAATGTGTAAAAACAGGTGTAGACTAAGGTGAATGAATACCAGAAAATAAAGTTAATCAGTATAATTTCAAATTATCTTATAAATACTAAAATTAAGCTTTACTCTCTCAATAAGGAGAAAGGCAGAAAAAAAAAAAAAACCCAGAGTTTATGATGAATTTTCTTAGCCTAAATTAGTTATTACATCCCTGGTGGCTCAGACGGTAAAGCTTCTGCCTACAATGTGGGAGACCTGGGTTCGATTCCTCGGTCGGGAAGATCCCTTGGAGAAGGAAATGGCAACCCACTCCAGTACTCTTGCCTGGAAAATCCCATGGATGGAGGAAGTAGTTAATGCTAGATATACCTTCTGATTTATAAGAAATCATGTGATACATAATCCCTAAGATTACAAAATATTCCAAATGTGATGTGTTTAAACACATAAATACATAAACACACATGTGCACATATCCACACATACATCAAAGATACGGTGTTTTAGTATGGATTTCTCACTTTAAAGAACCTCTAAAAAGGGGAGAAGAAAACGGGTGTACAAAAAAATGAATCAATTGGGGTCACCAGCAGAGAGCAAATCTAGTTAAGTGCTGCCAATAATCATTTCTATTACAAACATTTTTAAAAATCCATCTTTTATTGACAGATGTCCTTTCCTTCGGTATAGCTAATATGGTGGCCAGCGCCCTGATCTAGTCACACTGGCATTTCTTGCCCTTGCATCACAAGCTCAGCTGTACTCATCAAAGTGGAGAAGCTGACAGCATTGTCTGAAAGACACAGCTTGGGATAATTGCTCCTTGTAGTTCCCCTGTCAATGAATATTATCATATTCTTCTCACGAATAAGTTTACTGTACTTTCTTTCTTTTTTTCTACACACTTAGCCACTGAGCACACTGCTGTTCTTTCAATGAGATGGACTAAACTTGACAGCATGAGCTATGGCCTAACAGTCTCAAGATTCTGTTTTGAAGGCTCTGTGTTCATATTTTTTTTTAAATGATCTTTGTCCAGGAGAAATAAAAATTACACGAAATTTTTACTTGATATTACTGTTTTCTTAAGAAGGCTAACTAAATATTCAATGGATAGGCATGAAGCAAAGAAAAAAGCACATGAGGCTAGCAAACATACTTTCTTACTGAATTTCTTTCACTTAAATATATAATGGAATCCTCTGCACAATATGTTTTCTTTTCCCATCATGTTAGACTGAAGGATAGTTCTTGGGCAAAAGTAGAAAAAGCATGCTTTCAGTCTCCTAGTGATCTACACCTTTGAAATGTTAGCCTCTCTTTAGATTTTAAATGCTAGCCAATTATGAAGGAAAACATTTCAATGTACTGCTGTCATTAATAACAGCAGCAGCAACAGTAAGGCTAATGATATTAACATCAACATTTATTGAACTCTTAGATGGCTCAGACGGTAAAGAATCTGCCTGCAGTGCAGGAGACCCTGGGTCAGGAAGATCCCCTGGAGAAGGAAAGGGCCACCTACTCCAGTGTTCTTGCATGGTAAAACTCATGGACAGAAGAGCCCGGTGGTCCATAATCCACAGGGTCACAAAGAGTCAGACACCACTGAGCAACTAACACTTACCTTAGATGCCCTAGGCACCACTATCATCATAGGAACTGACTCATTAAATCTTCACAACAACTCTACCAGGTAATAGTATTATTACTCCCATTTTTTGGATGAGAAAATATATGCACAGAGAGATTAAAATTTATGCAAGATTGCACAGCCAGTAAGTAGAGTCAGGATTCAAATGGAGGGAGCCAGAGTCTGCCACTTGAGCATTTGACCCCACAGGGCCACGTGCTCCTTCTTCTCCTGAAGCTCTTCCCCAAGTGGCCAGTGATCAGTGTTTACTTCCTTTGCTGAACATTTATGTATGTGTTGACACATAGCCTGTTGTGAATAACACTCATGGTTAAAAGCTCAGTATCTGGAGGCATATATAAGAGATTTATCCTATATATCAGCAGTGTTTAACTCTACCAGTATCTGCCTCGGCTTCCTCCTATGTAAAATTGTAATAATAATACCAATTTCATTAGTTGTTGTGAAGGTTAAATGGGATAACACACATTTAAAGCTCAATGGAAGGTCAATGATTAATAAATGTTAACTTCATTATTACTGAGCTTAATCTCTTAATATATATGTAATCCCTTTCCCCAATTAGATTGCATTTCTTTTCACAGAAATTATCATTATGAATTCTCATTGTTTTGTGTTGGGCTTTCCAATTGTTGCCAATATATGTTTCCAACTGTTTCCAAAATATGTTGCTGAAATCTTAGTTGTCTTAGGCATCACTATAATAATATAGGTGGCATAGTGGTAAAGAATCTGCCTGTTAATACAGGAGACACAGGAGTCCTGGGTTTGATCCCTGGTCAGAAAGATCCCCTGGAGGAGGAAATGGCAACCCACTCCAGTATTCTTGCCTGGAGAATCCCATGGACGGAGGAGCCTGGTGGGCTACAGTCTGTAGCGTTGCAAAGAATTGGACACAACTGAGCGACCAAGTATACACATACACACAACTCCTTAAATTTCATTAACAATTCTGTCAGGTAATATATGTATTTATAATATTATAAGTAATAAAGTATTTAGACCAATATCTAAAATCAAGTGAGCACTTACTATCTGCCTGGAACTCTGCCAAGTGCATTATGGCAATATCTCATTTAATTCTCCCCAAACCTCTGAATTATGGACTTTTAAAATCTCCATTTTACATAAGAGGAAACTGAGGCCCTCAGGTCACACAGCTAAGCGTTTCAGAATGTGAATCTTTAACCACAACCCTATACAACTGGTAAAGAATGAATGCAAGGTAGGTATTCAATAAATATTTGGTCCTGATGATGAACTGACTATATTCTTAATTATTTCTGTTACTGGAAAACTGGGCATAAAGCAAACTAATGTGGCCTAGATAATATCATTCATTCATTAGTTAGCTATTGAAAAGAGATTACTGTGTGCTAGGTACATGCCACATACTGGCAATAAAAAAAATACTATGGATCTAAAATTTTCTCATCAAAAGTAATTAAGAATTTAATATAATTTCACTTACCATCATTTTCTATGTCAATTCTTATAAAAGTCAAACTTCTTTCTCTCTCCTATTCCCTCCCTGCCCACTCTTTCTTATTCTTTCTTTTAAACCCATGTTTCATAGTATTAAATTTATATAGATTTTCACCAATAAGAAGCTTATATGGCAAGGCAAGGAACCATTTTAATTATATTTACTCTTCATTTTGAGGATATTTCTTTTTCATATCTGACAAAGACTTTTGAAGTGACTAAATAAAGGCAAAGCAACCTGATTAAAAGAAAATTCTTTCATGTACAATCTTTTGTCTGTAATATTCTCATAAAAGCTTCAAAATTTTAAAAGAAGGTTTTAGCTGTTTTTGTTCTTTTCAAATTGACAAAATTTGATTTTTTTTCTTCACGTGTTTGGATTTCCTTTAAAATCAACAAACAGGAAAACAAGAGCATATTCAATTTTTAAAATACACTCGGCATTGGTGCCTTGGCATCATCAACTAATATCAGCATCACTCTGAAAACTGTGTTTCAATTCTTTAAAAAAAGAAAGAGTTGAAAATGTACCCATAGAACTCACCAAAACCAAGACTACTATCAGGAAGAGAAAATGTTTAAGGGCAATGGGAGACTATGATCACTGATATGAACAAACTTTGTGAATATTTCCTTCAACTCTGCACAGAAAGTATTTCATTTATCTGTGAATTAAAAATAAATCTATTTAAGGATTTAAGTGGATAATTCAAAAGTCAATAGGCTTCAGGTATACTTTGCAGAATCATTATTTCTTATGTATGACTTTAAGTTATATTGAGTTTATAATAAAAGAAAGCCTCCTAAACTTCTGTCATTAAATGATTCACCTAGGCAGAATTATTTAAAATGTAATAATGAAGAAGAACATTCTCTACTTATCTGAGTGCATACACATGAGAATGACCTTAGGATATTAAATTCATTAATTAATTAAAGCTACATTTATTGTGTATGTACTATGTACTAGGCATTTAATGGACAATGAAACTACAAAGAATAATCAAATTGATCTGAAAAATAGTATGGGGTATGTAGATGGTGCTGGTGAGAGAGAACAGAGATGAGATAATAAAGTGATTATAATCATAGCTGTCATGAGCTGAGGTCCTATTACATATCGAGGGCATGTACTAGGACTTTATAAAAACCACTTCCCACCATCACTCATAATCTTCTCAGAGATGAGAAACCAATGGTTGGTGGATGATAAAGGACTTTGTAATGACATACAACAAATTTTATATTTTATTTTGTATGTAAAAGGAAACATTTTCAAGATGAAGAATGACAGAATAAACCTTTTGTTTTAGAAAGATAACTTTAGTGTTGAGTTCATATTTGATATAGGATCACTTTCACTAGCTAAAATGTCCACCATACAAAGGTATGATATTTTGGGTAGAACTGTGTGATTCTCTAACTAATCCAGAGTTCAGTGCCTATAAAGCCCGGTATGGATTAAATACTGTATGATTTCTGAAAAACATAGATTGGATATCACTATTCTTTATATTTTTTATGGTCATCTTTAATGATTCCCATTAATTAACCAATAGAACTTCATTCTGAGACATCTATGATCAACTCCCGAAAACTGAACAGCCTTGTCTCCCACTAAATTCCTTAAAGCCCTAAAGTCTTGCTACACCAGTCTCCTCACTGTTTCTGAACACATCAGATTCTGTCACAGCTCTGGACCCTGGTTCTCCTGATGTTCCATCTAATTAGACTGCCTTGTTCTTTTTTTCTACCAGGTGAAAACCTCATTCATTTTCCAACATCTACTTAAAGATCATTTTCTTTCCAGAGTTTTCCCTCTCACTCATCTTAGATCAACCACTTAATTTTTTTCCCCTGACTTCCTTCGTTACTTATTTTTACTCCTTCTACAATAGCACCTTTTCATTCTGCTTTATATTGAAGCTATTTGTTTCTGAGTCTCCCTCCTTCTATTGACAGAATCTATTTGTTAAACAGCCTGAGAGTAGTGGTCTTGAATCTTTCATCTAAGATTACAAAAAAAAAAAAAAAACCCAAAAAACAAAAAATCAAAATCCCAGAAAAGAAGCAAAGTGTATCGTACTGTTGGCCAAGTAATGGTGTCCAAACAATGCACTTCCAGAACCAATGCTCAGTAACTGACTGGTGAATGAGACAGTCATTCATTCAATCATTTATTTTCACTTTTTCATTCAATCAACAATTCTATGTGCTCATATTTAGTAGAAAATATAGGCTGCTTAATCTTCCCTGGTGGCTCAGACCGTAAAGCGTCTGCCTACAACGCAGGAGATCTGGGTTCAATCCCTGGGTCAGGAAGATACCCTGGAGAAGGAAATGGCAACCTACTCCATTACTCTTGCCTAGCAAAATCCCATGGACAGAGGAGCCTGGTACGCAACAGTCCATGGGGTCACAAAGAGCCGGACACGACTGAGTGACTTCACTTCACTTAAAGGCTGCTTTGGTAAAAAAAAAAAAAAAAAGAAAGAAAAGTTTCTGTTCATTTGAATAAAAGTCTTCTACAAATCAACAGGCTAAGAAAAAAATCCATTATAATTACTATTATTGAATCCAACAATGGGTCATCTGAAGAGTACATATCATCTTAGAGGCAGGAAAACTTGTGATAAACGGAGAATTGCACCAGCTCACTGTTTAATATCACTGCCTCCATACAGCCTGTAGATATTTATTGACTGGCTTAAACTAATATGTACTGTGGTACTGGCAGAAGTATATGAATTACCTGCCCAGAGATACTAATAGACATACATAGATATTAAAACAAACAAAACAATTTCATAGCACCACAAGAGAGAAAAGGCTAATGTTTACAAAACTATTGTCCAGGCAAGACTGTAGAATTCAAACATATTATCTCACTAAATCCTATTAAAAATGCTAAAATGGCTAATGTTTACACACTTTAAGTAAAAATATAACTGAATATGAGAATTTTAATCAAATTATTAAGAGGCTGAAGAGCCAGAATTAAAAAGCATAGAAACCTTAATCTTTTCCATTTATGTTACTTGTTAGGATTGACTTCTAAATCAAAGAAGTTGAAATCAATGTAGGTATATATTTTAATAGAAGCATTCATGGAACAGTGGGATCTTAATGTAAAGATTAAAAGATAGATTAATAGGGAATATTTATTGAGTCTCTCTTGCAGGAGATACAAGAGATACATTCTGGATGTATTAACTCATTTAATCCTCACAGCATTTTTTGGAGGTGATTAATACTATTATTAATATTATTACTACTAAGCTAAGATTATGACATCTGGTCCCATCACTTCATGGCAAATAAATGGGGAAAAAGTGGAAACAGTGACAGATTTTATTTTCTTGGGCTCCAAAATCACTGTAGATTTTGTGGATTGTGGATTTTTTTACCGCAACCATGAAATTAAAAGATGCTTGCTCCTTGGAAGAAAAGCTATGACAAACCTAGACAGCATATTAATAAGCAGAGACATTACTTTGCCAACAAAGGCCTGTATAGTCAAAGCTATGGTTTTTCCAGTAGTCCTGTACAGACATGAGAGTTGGACCATAAAGAAGGCTGAGCACCAAAGAACAGATGCTTTCAAACTGTGGTGCTGGAGAAGACTCTTGGACTGCAAGGAGATCAAACCAGTCAATCCTAAAGGAAATCAATTCTGGATATTCATTGGAAGAACAGATGCTAAAGCTCCAATACTTTGGCCACCTGATGCCAAGAGCCAACTCATTGGAAAAGACCCTGAGGCTGGGAAAGATTGAGGGCAAGGGGAGAAGAGGGAGACAGAGGATGAGATGGTTGGATGACATCATTGACTCAATGGACATGAGTTTGACCAAACTTCTGGAGATGGTGAAGAACAGGGAATCCTGGTGTGCTGCAGTCCATGGGGTGGCAAAGTCAGACACAACTTACGACTGAAAAGCACAACAATATTTTTAGCGGTATTGTTAATCACTTTTCAGGATGGAAACTGAGCCATAGAGAAGATAACTTTCCCATGAAGTCACTAAGCTGGTAAATGGCTGTGTAGTAAAACTTCTTTTTCTATAGCCCATAGAATTTAACCACTATGCCATACTGCCTTATTAGGCTGTAAGGGTATTTAACCTGACGGTTTGAATAAAGTTGCAAGCAGGGGGCTATTACCACCACATTGGAAGTTACGGCTTCTACATATGAATTTGGGGGAGGGGTACAAACATTCAGTTCATAACACTAGCACTTTCCAAACATTTTCATGTCATGGCACACATAGAAAAGGGTAATATTTGTTTTGTGTACTTGCTGGGATAAACTGGGAGGGATCTGGAGTCTTGAGCGAGGCTCTGCTGGGACAGATATGACTAGCTCTGGAGTTCCAGTTGCCCCTTGGCCTCCCCGAGGGGATCAATAAGTATCCTACAAAGTTTGGTAAACTACACACCTTACAAAACTATAAACTATTCAGAACACAAACAGTATCAGCCATTATAATCACTGACTCAGAGCCTCATTTTGGATCTTTCATGATTTAGCTGATATTTTTCTGGAAGACATTAGTGTGGAAAGGGGTTTCCTAGGAAGCAGATCAATAATCACTGCAGAAAAGATGAGAACATTTAGAAAACTATGCTGCAAGGGACACATCTCACTTGATTGAAATAGAGTATTTCATTATACGAAAATAAAAATCATTGTGTAGATTATGCATCACATCCAACTAACACTGAATACTTACTTACTTGTGTCAGGGCAGTGCTAGAGATGGGAGACCTCAAATGAATAACCAACATCTCTCCCTCCAAAGGTTACAATCTATTGATATGAGTAAAGGGGTTTCTATCTAGCTTTGGGAACCAGGCTATAAATGAGCAATAGCTCATTGAGGGTAGTATAAACAGTAGAAAAGAAGATGTTGTTAACTGACCAATTAAACAAAAAGTCATCTGACTACCTGTCTCATTATGGGCTCTTTCCAAAGAAGGGTCTAGGACAAGGACTTGGTGCAGATAGTAATTGAGAAGGGGACCTCAGAAGGCAGGAGTGAAGCGGTGATGAGAGTGAATCAGTGAGAAGAATTAGCAATAGTAAAGCTATGTCAAAGAGGCCACCAGCAGTGCAATATCATCAGGATCTCTGAGATGTATAGACAGTGCCTCGAAAGATATACATCTGGTACAGGCTGGAATATTTCTTTTCCAGTTCTGTTCCTCTTTTGGTTAAGAGTTACCCCTACAGGGAAATATGTTGCCATGCTAGTTCCCCAAAATCCAATGTAGATTTGTTGAGCTCTCCCAGCACCAGAAAAGACCCTGGGCCAGAATGTGGAAGAGCACTACAGAGGCTGGAGTCTGGGCTAACACAGACTGTTTCAGTGTGGTTAAAATTAGAGGTGAGCTGAGGGATAACAACAGAATGCTCAGTACTTTGACTAGAGTAACCATCTGTGGATGGGGCATAGACACTGTGAAATCTGATCTAGCACAATCTGACCTAAAGAATGGTTGAGGAAAGCTTAGATGGACTTACTAAATTATATTCTTAGGTGGGATGCATGAGTCAAGTGCTCAGACCTGGTGGGCTGGGAAGACCCAGAGGAATCGGGTGGAGAGGGAGGTGGGATGGGGGACCGGGATGGGGAATATGTGTAACTCTATGGCTGATTCATATCAATATATGACAAAACCCACTGAAAAATAAAAAATTTAAAAAAAAAAGAAATAAAATAAAATAAAATAAAAAAAGAATATACTAAATTTTATTACTAAATTATATTCCACAGAAAGTGTCTCTGGTTCCTACAAGCAGTCAAACTTTGGGGTAATAAATTCTGATACTGTCCAGCTAAGAAACAGAAAAATGATGATTTGCTCATGGGCCTATCTGATTCTCTGGCTATGAGGTCAAGATTGGACTCTTAGCAGTTCTTATGAAAATCCTGACACTCATTCACCAATTATCTTCTAGGAATTGATGTGTATTGATCTCCTTGTGTTTCAGGAGAGAAACCTTTGAATTACTTTGGGGAGTTTTTCCAAAAATGGTGATGTATTTTTGCATCATTTTGTCATGACTGGGCCTACTGAAAATTTCCTGACATTCTGAATTCATGGCAATAATATTTGTGCTGTTGTAGCTGGTTTGTATTTTTTTTTGTTGTTCCTGTTTTGTATTAAAGTAGAGGAGAAATAAGAAAAGGTTAAGGATTGCATCTAAATGTATTAAGCTTGAAGGCTTCAACATAAATGAAAAGATTTATAGAAAGTTATTAAGACCTTTAAGCTTCTATAAAAATTTCATCATTGCTGACAATATCTACTTTCATTAACTCTGCCCAAGCAGTTCTTGTGTTGCTGTAAGGCTGAAGGTGAGTTTATTTTACAATTTACCAAGCAGTATAGGAGTTTTCTGGAGAATTTTGGTTGGAGGCCCAAGGTTAAACAATAGATATTTTTATGGTTACAAGAGAACATATATATACCCTTCTCTCTTCTATCATAACATATAAGGAAATGACTATTCTTAATCCCTAGAAACTATGGTGGTGGTGATGTGAGTACATTACGGCCCTTTGTATGAACGTGTGTAACTTCCCTTGACCACAAGTAGACAAGTCTTTTCAAAAGTTCTGGCGGGTGGGGAAGAGCCCCAGGGACCACTTGGGCTCTGTCAGTAAGTTCCAATCTGAGACATCAAATCCAGTTGCACAGAAACCAAACATTGATATTTACAAAGCTCTTTCCATCTTATATCCTGCTTCATTTTCTTTTTATGCTTTCTCTTCCCCTTTCTTTCCTCTCTTTTCTTTATCCTCTTCTTCAAGTCTATTCCATTTGCTCTCATTTTTCTCATGCCCAATAATCAGTCCACAGTCTGTACATTCTGAAAGAGGATTCAGTGATGGAAAAGAAAGGGCCTCAAACAAAGCTGTCCTCCAAGACAGAGCGCTCTGGAGGGTGGTGACTGGTGATTGGGGCCAAGCCCGAGGACTAGTGCTCAGGGCTCTGAGACTCTCAACCCAAAGAAGCATTAGGCTTCGGCAGGCTTGATGGCTGTATGAAGCCTCCAGATTTCAAAGCTTTCCTGGGCTGACAAGGACTTGCTGATTTCAAACATTATAACCAATTACTATTACAAAGAACTCTGGACAATAATCAGAGGAGAGTGCTGGGGAGGAATGACCCTGCAGGTTTCACTCTGCTGCTCTGCCCCTCAACATGCAGTCCAACTCTGCTCCATGAGTAAATAAAAACACAGTGCAAAATACAAATGTGCCCAATGGGTGCTCCTGGCTGTCTTGTTCTCAATAATGGGGTACATAGAGACCCTGTCCTGCATTTAGTCCAGTAATTTCTGATGGTGTTAATTAAAAACTTTTGATGCTGATTTGAATGGAAAATACCTCAAAGAGTATTTTCTTTATTGAAACACAAAGTTCCAAGCCATGGATCATTAGGTTAAGCTCTGTCATCAGTGAGACCAATATAAACACTTTTCATACCATCTGCTTTGACAAATAATAATAGCGATAAATGAAAAAGAAGAAGAGAAACCATTGGATTTAAACTCTTTTATTTTAACCTGTTTTTTAAAGGACTAAATTGAAAATCTGTGTCCCTGAATGTGGAACATATGATTTTTAAAAAATCTTTTTTTTTCAAATCCTTGCAGAACATTCAAATCACCCAATGTTCCAGGACCTGAATTTTTTATATTTTAAAATGGGGAAAGCTGCTTAAAATAAGTGAATCAGCTGCTAAGTGATTTCTCTCTGTCTATTTCCCTACTCTCCCTTTCAAAAGGCTGGAAAAATACTTAAAATGGTGTATGCAGTTGATACGTGCTGTTTAAGAAGCTTAATATAATTATTGAGGACTCAGACTTTCTATTTAAATACAAGATAGGCAAGGGCAATAGAGGCTGAGATATGAGTATGTATCTCTTATGAGGTATGGGGAATGCTTCCAAACGTTTAATCCATTGAGCAAGGTAAGGGGTGCAAAGCAGTTATCCACAGGTTTCTCTGTCCTCCTGGAAACCTGAGAAATCCAGAGAGCAATGTAAGTGGACTGTGTGACAGATGCTGTGCAGGAAGCAGGGGAGGAAAAGTCCACTCTGCGACCCAGAGCTTTTGTGAAGCATTAAGCACATCACCAAAACACCTTGACTGGTTTCTGAGACTCACCTCCAGTCTCATTTTAATTTTCACTTTACACTAAGGCTTGAAGTCTTGGACACCTAATCTGAGAGTTCCCTTGAATATTGCCTCACAGATGACATCTTTTTTTCCCCTCTTCTGTGTTTCCATATACCTATCATTTTCCATTTCCTAATCTGTTTATTCAAACTGTCTGTAATATTATCTGAATCCTTGAAAGACCACAAGACTTTCCTTCTTCATCCTGAAGGTCTTCATCACTCATGCTCTTGTTTTGATTTACAGATCTCTAAAAAGGATGAAGTTCTCTATAAAGGCAAATCTCCACTCTGGCAAATCTTCTTTCCTTCCCTCCCTCACGGCAGGCTGCATTGACCTCACCCTCTTGGAAGAGTCTGCAGAATTGGCCTCCTAGCCTGGTGGGACATGATATGATCCTTCAATAATAACAAAGACAATGATAAAGATAACAGAAAATACTCACAAAGCAGGTGAAGCACAAAGCAGGTGAAGGGAATGCATAGGGCAACAGAACTAAAACTCCAAAAGGGAAACAGGCCTGAGCAAACCACCACCCGAACTCCTTTGTTCACAAATTTATGATTTTGCTCCCAGAGAAAATTGATAGGTGATATTGTCTATAAAGAACTAGTAAATGTAAATTAACAGATATGAGGCAAATGAATGCACTGCATGATGATTTCCAGCTGAAATGATTTTTTTTTTTCCTAGAGACCAAGTTTTTGTTAAACTTAATCCTTACTCTCTTCCTTCCCCAGCAGCAGAAACATCTGGTCGGTTTTAGATTCCCCTTGGATTTCCAACTTCAAAGGGAATTATAAAGAATAACAAATTCATGTACCAGCAGTAAAAAAAAAAAAAAAAAAAAAAAAACAGAGCAGCAGGAGAGAATGGTAAAATTGTCCTTATTTGACTGCTAGTGACAGGCGCCACAGGCAGAACTAGGAGGAAAGACAAAGGCAGGCTCACAGGGTGACAACCTGAGTTCCTGGAAGAGACTGAATCTTTGGCTATACTCAAATATGCACGGGCTCTTGCAAACTCAAAGGAATTTTCTCCTTGCATAAGTGAAAAAGTATAAAGAGTTAGGAAGGTTAAAAAAAAAGAAATGGGCTCACATGTACCTGTCACGTAGTAAGTATCAACAAAAGTTTGCTGAAAGGGTGATCAGGAGACAATTTTAAAGATTCACTTAACCTCTGAGTTTTTAACTTAATTTACAGAAAATAGTATGAGTTCTGATTCCACAAAAGGCTGGATAAGCCATCCCAGAAATAACTCAGGCTCCTAAGAATCCACTAGACCGATCATGTCCTCATAGAAGATCAGATCTCCCAGGGTTTCCAAAAAAGTCTGCTTCTTCCTTGCTCTGGTTCCTTATTAAAGGATGGGCAGAAATCAAAGTCCTACCAGAGTGGAGGAATAGAGTTTGAATGAACTACTGATAACTGTAGTTGTGCCAACTTATGCTTGACATCACTTTATAGAACTGGATTTATCTTTCTCCTCTGTCATTTTCTTAGCAAAACTGAAATATACTTCTTAGAGTGTAGGTCTTGATGTAATCAGACATTAGAAAATGAGAACAATTAAAGAAAGTACAATTTTGCCATTGTAATTACCTGTTACAAATAGCCTTTCCTCTTTCCTGTTTCATGTGCATTGTGTACAACAACAATAAACATATACGATTATCCAATCAATTTGTTTGTGGATAAAGAGAGAGGAAGAGTTAAAAGCTAACGTGTCTTTATGTAAGTAATTATAAAAGTCTTTAAACTTAGCATTCAGTGGTTATAGATCTCCACACCACAAATACATCAGGTTGATTCATAGTGAAAGCGTTAGTCACTCAGTCAAGTCTGACTCTTTGTGACTCCACGGACTGTCACCCACCAGGCTCGTCTGTCCATGGGATTCCCCAGGCAAGAATACTGGAGTGGGTTGCCATTTCCTTCTCCAGAGGATCTTCCCGACCCAGGGATTGAACCAGGGTCACCAGTAATTTCTGCAGGCAGATTCTTTACTGCCTGAGCCAGTGGGGTTGGTTGATTCATAGAATGGCTATTAAAAACTCAAAAGCAAATGACTTTTGATAAAAAAGTATACATCAACAGCATCTTAAGAATATTTCGTAGCATAGGATAAAATAAATAGAATCAGTTCTCTATGGAGCCCAGAATGGTTTGCTAATGGAATAGTCCCCTCAAAAGCAGACCATCTCAAAGGAAGTTCTATATATCACAGACTTTGAGTAATCTCTAGTGAAGGGTAAAACAATGAAGACTTCTCGGCATTTCCAATGTAAAAGAACTGAGCTGGCTGCAAAGTTTCTCCTTAAATATCTTTGCCTTGAATGGAGTCTTCATCCTTCTCTCACTCCTCCAGGTAAGGGAGAATCACCAAAGTTATCTCAGTAAAAGCATGCCATAATTCCCATCCTTGTGTTAACTGCGCATGATTGTATGTTATAAGTCTAATAAAATTTATCCAAAAAATATGCCAGCTTCTTGAAAGATGGGTCTGATGGTATGAACAAAACATTTTTTTTTTTCCTTTTGTAACTATCTGTATTTGAGTCTAAATTAAAGTCTTGGCTTGATGGGGGCATTTGCAAAAAATTTCCAGCCCTATTTAAGCAGAATCATCCAACCATGATTTTGAACTATACTACAGGGAAGGAGGTAGAGAATATGGAATACTACTTTATTTCAAGAAGAGTCGTTTTATAGCAAATGTAAGAATTTAATAAACACCAGACCCCAAGGCCAAGCATAAGAAAATGCTACACACACACACCAAGAATCAAACACTATCATTAAGCATAGTAGTAACAATAATAGTATCTGTTATTGTGATGAGACACTTAAGGTTCACTTGGGCATAATGAATAATATTTTAGCTAGAAAGAACTATGGGTAAACTTCCTCTTCTCTTTAAAACCCAGTTTATATTCTAGGTTTATATGACATGAGCTACATAATCCAACACCACATGTAAGAGAGAATGAAGGAAAAAGTGAAAAGTTATGCCTTTATTTCAGTTGTTGTGTTGGCAATATCAACCTTAAAATAATGATGAAAAGCTAATTCTTTCCAAATACGGGTATTTTGGGTTATGGTGAAATAGTAGTAGCTTTAAAACAGTATAGTAGCTAGATCCTACCTATCTTTTCCTGGAATGCCTGCTTCAATGCCAAGCTGTCAGGTACATTCCTGATCTTTTGAGGACATTATAATGATGGTAATGCCAGGCCAGGATAAAGAAAAACAGAAATGATCAGAAGATTGAGGGGAAAAAGACATGAGATGGAAAAAAAAATAGTTTGTATTGTGACACCATCCAGTCTAGCAATTTTTACAGATGTTTTCTGTTTGCTTGAGACAGTTTATTGCTTATGTTATTTCTTCTGTTTCTTTTTTTTTGCCATGTGCTTTCCTCCACCAACTTTGTTCAAAAATATTCTGTATGTGTCCATACTGCAAACCCTCATATCTTTCTAGATTTAGTGCAGTGAAGGAACTCTTTTTTTTTTTTTTCCTCTAAGGGTTAAGACACATTAATATTCCAGCTACTCACTTTCGAGGCCAATGGAAAATGTGCTCCTGAGATTAAATAGACCTGAGTAACACATAAATCCAGTTTATACTGATGCAGGATGGTATGCAGTTACTCACATCCTGAATCTCTGATGAGTGGAATACACCTGTTGGAACAGTCACTGACCTGCAGGTCAAAGACAGCCAGGCAGGATAAAACCTTCACCACTGGTTCTCTGTTGACAGCCTAGTTGCATGAAGCATTCGTTCGTGTGGATTTGGGTGTATAGGAGGTGGTTTAGCCATCAGAAACTGACTTGAGGATCTTTAAATATTCTGAGGATAAACTAGAGTAATACACACAGGCACAGAGGCAATGAGCACCCTTTGTTCTGCAAAGCACCATCTCCCTCTATGCTCACTTTCCCAGACATAGTGCTTTTTTTTGAAAAGTTATTCATACCATTAATGTATAATTCCTCCCTTTACAGATTTCTTAAGTGTCCCCTTAGGAAGAAGCCTTTTGTTTTGGCCAATTAAAACAAATAAAAAAAAAACCTATAAATGTTTAAATCCGATGTTACATTTGGTTTAAGTAGGTTCGCCATGCTTATCTAGGATGTGTTGGGCGCAGCCATGCTGGACTTCTCAGTACTCAGAGGGTTATGTTTCCTTTCACCTCAAATATGGAATTATATACAGCACAGAATATATCCAATGATGAGCGTAGTTAATGCGGCATTGATCTAACATGTAAATCATCATCCTAAGTTTGAACCAAAGGAAACCCCCGCAAAAAAAGCTCCCCAAAAACACTCATCCAAGAAACCTAGCCAAACTTGTAAAATATCTCTGTAGTCAACTAAATTGCCCTTTGGCTTACAGATGTGCATTAAAATGTTGTGAAGCACATGTCTGTGATTTTATGATCAATGTTTACATTTCAGAAAATATGACAATAATACTCAGAAGAAAAATACTCCTCTATATAATGATCTGAATTGTTTTTAACATTAAAATGTAGAAGGTTCTAATGGACCTGAAATATTGATGGGTTAAATGCTATAATGACTGGGGTTTGCTTCAGAAAAACATGGAAGTAGCACAGGAAAACAATAGGTCATGGGTATCGTCACTGTGCAAGCTGGGTCATGAGTACATGGGATTCATGGCAGCGATCTGCCTACACTCATGTACTTAAAAATTTTCATAATAAACAATTTAAAAATTTATACTGATTTGAACTTTCATTTACTTATTGATTGATTCATTTACTTTTTATATATAAGATTAGGGAAACAAAACATAAAAACAAAAATAAGAAAATACTTTGGACATTTAGGTTAAGTAAGCTATCCTTCTTCAGAAACAGTATATATTTATTTAAAATGATGGTTTTAAGGACTATGTAATTACATGTAGAATTCTTAGGTTAAATTTTGAAAGCAGGACATAAAATTATATGGAAAGTATGATTACAGCACGTTTTAAAAAATATATCCTCAGGGGAAAATGAGAGTAAAGAAATATATCAAATGGTTATTAATGGTTGGATTTAAATTATAGAAATAATTACTTTAATTTTTCTTCATTTTACTCCAATGTGTTTCTTCAAATTATTTTTAATAAGCATGTATCATTTTAAAATGAAAATAAATATTTATTCATTAGTGGATAAGATGTGCTCTCCTTTCCGAAGGAGCTTTTCACTTACTAAAACAGAGAATCTACAAACACCCAGAATTGCCCTGATAGTTTAAATCTTCATACCTAGATGTCAAATACATTCATCAGATTTTATCTGATCATAGAAACATAAAGAGCTTTCTGTGTGTTGGATAGAAATAGGAGAGGAACTGGCTTCTTTGCAAGCCAGAAAGAGTGTGAAATTTAGGCCATTTTGTGATGAGATCATTTCACAATGAATGCAACGGGAATGACTAAAGTTACCCAATGAGCCTCTCCCTTGAGTTCTAAACATTCACACTGATATGAGTTTCTTTTCGGGCAGCATAACAAGCAAAGTTTGAAGTGAGAGTAGGGAGTTACAACTTAAAGGCTTATGACCTTCACTGGCAAGGTGGGTACCTTCAGAGAGACAGATAGCTGTACAATAGAACTAGAAACAAAAATGAAGAAGAAACAAAAATGAAGCATTCATCCTTGTGGATCCGGGTGTATACCAGGTGGTCTAGCTATGGGAAACTGACAAAACGGAGTAACACACACAGGCACAGAGGCCTATCTAGTGTACAGACAGACAGACGTACAATAGGACTAGAAACCAAGATACAGTGACATCTGTAGATTACGTGCAATAGACATGCCAAGTCTCTGCTAGAAAGCTGTCTTTATTACCCAAGAGATTATTTTCCTCATCTTATGCACATTCATATAAATAGAAGTCAACAGTATAGGTGCTAAAATTGTGGAGAATATGATGTTCATAACTAAATAGGCCTGGCCGGGGCCAGGCAGAATATATTCAGATGCCAGGCAAGTCACCCTTTCACTCTTTCCTCTCTGGTGTAACTGTCAGTGCATTTCTATGCAGGCTAATCTCTAGCACACTCAGCTCTTTCAGGTTTTGTCTTGATGATGTTCTACCAATATTCCCTGCACTCTCCTCCCAGCCACTGAACTCTCAAGAATCCTTGAAACTCTGAATTTTAAAACTTTACAAATTCTCACCACAAGACACATAGACCTCGTTTCAAACCTAGGTTCCCTTGCAGCCTTGATGTTGATCCTCTTACTTAACTGGCAATGTTGGTGATAGTGGTGAGGGTTGTTCATGTCCCTTGTGTTTGTGGGTATACACAGGAGCAATCATTGATTCACATGAAGCAAATACATTTCACATTTGTAGCATATCATCAAAAAACAGCAGGTAATTCAAAACATCATAAAATATGTTTGGAGAATTTTGTCTGCATAAGGCAAAAACACCCAGTGTTCCACATGGAAACATCCATGCTCAGCTTCACCAAAGCACCTTCTCTGTCCTTTGGAACTAGACTCCTTTGGAAATAGACATATATTATCTCTGGAGAGTTTTTCAAGCAAGTCTTTTGAATACTTCCTCCCCCGTGCAGCAAAATCAGTGTAAACTGTTTGCTGAACTCTGTGACGATAGGTTCTTAAGACCATGTTTCGTATCATTCTAAATGATGGTATTTCAAGTGAATAAATAGGAATTGGAACAGGTACCCTTCATCAATGTCAAAATGCTTTCTGTTCAAATTTAGCACTTGAGGTGGTGGACTCGCCACTGCTTTAGGTCTAATTCTTTCTGAGGTTGGGAGAAGTATACTTGACTTCTGTGCACCTCAATATTTTGGGCCGCCGTTTAGAGATGATGAAAAGATGCTTACCAGACAGCAATGTCACAAGGAATATCCAGTTAGTGATGGTGAAGCATTCTGAAATTAAAAGAATACCATTAGTGCTAGGTATTGGTAAAATGTATGACAACATGGCAATCATAGAAAATAACACATTTACTTCTCACTCAGGACACTGACATACTGACATTATATAAAAATAAAGGATGCTCCCCTTTGGGAATGAAAATACAACTGCACCCTGAAAAAGGGCTTTTTTATTTGCCTGTGTGTTTTAACTT
This sequence comes from Muntiacus reevesi, assembly GCF_963930625.1. NCBI lineage: Eukaryota > Metazoa > Chordata > Mammalia > Artiodactyla > Cervidae > Muntiacus > Muntiacus reevesi. The sequence continues at coordinate 38,388,054 of NC_089256.1, forward strand.
TAAGGTTCTAACCAGTTGCAACCAGTTGTGAATGACTTGCTGCCTATTTCTGTAATTCACTGTAACTTGTGTTGAGAAAGTTATGTTTTATGGTTAATTATCCATGGTCTGTTTAAAAAAATAAATCAAACCATTGTGAACCACCAGGATTTGCAGCTCCATTTGAACTTCACTGTACTTTTGATTAAACATTTTGTAAATAAAAACAAACTGGTTTCTCCTTGTTTGGGGTTGTTTGTTACTTGTGTTCTGGATATAAATATTGTGGCAAGAGTGGTGGAACAAGCTATGGATTATTTACCCCTGGTTTCATGAGTTGTGAGTTACTGGCCTTATCCTTTTTCATGAGTATAAATAAATGTATAGCATTATATTCCAAGTCCTGTAAGACAACTAGAATGAGTGAACTGAAACCTTTTAAAACCAAAACCTTTTATGCTAAGTCACAGAGCAACAAAACAAACCCCAAATTAACATTTAAAAAGCTTCTACTGTGGAGCAACAAAATCCCCAAATATTATATAATCTGCATTTTAAAAATTGCTTCCCTAACAAGCAAGTCTATCAACAATTCCACATGGAGGTCTTTCCACTGCTTTTATAATGGAGATGCCACAGACAGTTTTACCAGAGATCACCTCCCACCCACAATATCACCATCAGAATGAAGCCCTGAAAATAACCAGAATGATAACTTGAGCCAAAATTGATTTAGAAAGATCAAGAGTTACTGTAGCTAAAGATAATGAAACATTATAAAAGAAGAATTCTGTATAAAATCTGTCATCATCCTACGACTTATATAAATAAAAGAAGCCTAAAAAATAATTGCCTAAGGAAAATGAGTAAAGTCAAGATTCAAAAGACCCTGTGGCAGAGTATAAGAGGAGTATATTTGAGACCCATAATCATATGGCCCTAACACATCTGCATATGAAACTCAATAAGGATCCCTAAAGTACCTTGCTCAAAATTATGTTTGTTAAACGATCCAATGGTCTGTGTATCACTGACCATTAAAAAGGACCTCCAGGAAAGATATAAAATTTCTTTCTGCAATTTGTTATTTTTTAAGAAAAGATAGAGACAAGATAATAAGGGCTTTCTTGTAAAATGGGGTAACCACCCCTGACTGAAGTCTGAAGAGCACTGTATTTGATCTCACCTGACCCCTTTACTACTATCATGGCTTACTGCTTACTTGCATAAAGCACTAAGAGGGGACAGTCACTGCAGCTCACCAAAACATGGTAAAATATTCCTAAAGCAGCTACTATGTGCTGGGCACAACTGGAGTGATTCTTGATGGAAGAGCAAGTTAGTGACTGAGGTTCTTGTTGCAACATTTAAAATATCTATTACTATTGCCAATAGCAAAGAGAAGCCAGGTTAAAAGAGTTGTGAAGGACTTCTGAAAAATTAGAAGTTTAAATCTTGCCCTATCTTCCTGTATGCCTGAAAATAGAAAGTTTAGGCTTGTCAACCCTTCCTAGGCCTGGATTCCATACTGCAGAAGAAAAACTAGAAGTAGCTTACAAGTTCCCAGGGCCGTGGTTACAACCAAAAAAGCGTGCAGTTCAAAAGCAACTGGAATTCATGGGGCATTGAAAGGTCAATTTTGCCCTAAGTATGGTTTAGAGAGTGCAAAAATTGACTGAGAGGGAATTGAAAGTTATTCTGATAAACTGAGGCAGGAAAAAGTCCAAAGATGTTTTACTCAAAGACGTTTTCCCTACTCTTTTGATAACCAGATAGCTCCAAATATTTTTGACAATCAAGAAAATGCTCCTCCATAAAGGAATAAGGTTTCTTTTAAATTTAAGCAAACCCATTTGAAAATTAGGGTATTCTAAATGATTCCCTGTATACAGAACTGTAGACCAAAACTAAGTGCTTGGCTACAGATGATTAATCATGCTAAAATTACATTATAAAGAAACATTTTACATGGTGCAGTATTCAATTTGATAAACAAGTACACACATACAAAACTGCCTATTGGAATCCACACTCAGTTACAATTGAGAAAACCACAATTCAAAAAGATTAACACACCCCAATGTTCATAGCACCACCATTTACAATAGCCAAGGCATGGAAACAATCTAAATGTCCATTGACAGATGAATGGATAAAGGTATGGTATATTTATACAATGAAATACAACTCAGTCATAAAAAGAATGAAATAACGCCTTTTGCAGCAACACGGATGGACCTAGAGATCATCATAGTAAGTGAAGTAAGCCAGACTGAAAAAGACAAATATATGATATCACTTATATGTAGAACCTTAAAAAAAAATACAGATGAGTTTATATTCAAAACAGAAATAGATGCAAAGACATAGAAAATAAACATGGTTACCAAAGGGGAAAAGGGGAAAGGGATAAATTAGGATTTGGGGATTAACATATATATATATATGTTATACATATAACTACTATATATATATAAAATAGATAACCAACAAGGATCTACTGTACAGTAACAGGCAACTATACTCAATATTTTATAATAATCTATAAGAGAAAAGAGAAAATAATCTAAAAGAGAAAAGAATCTTAAAAAGAATTATATATAACTAAATCACTTTGCTATATAACTGAAACTAACACACACTGTAGCTCAGCTGTACATTAATAAAAAAGATTAAAAATATGAAGGACACAGAAAAGATATATGTGTAAATATATATGTGAATATCTTGCTTAAAGACTAGAATATTGTGACCAATTTTCATTATGTTTACACAAACAAATCTGTCTGAACTATAGATTCTTTCAAGGAAAAAAATCTGAAAGGAAATGTATTTACAAAATACTTTAAAAACATATGCTAGCTTAGTCATTATTCATATTCAGACAACAAAAGATGTGCCCATGTCATCACACATACAGAGATACTATAACCCCAGTGATCTTGATCATTCAGTTGTTACAACAGTGAACCACATGTTTAGATAATGAAACCTGAAAAACCAGACAAAACTCTCCTGGCTTTGATTTTTATCTTTATGCACCAGGCTTTTCCACACAAAAGGAATCCAAAATTCAATAGCTAACATATAAGAGAAAGTCAAACAAACTAGGAAATAGCCTGAATCTTTTATAAAAAGTAGAGAAAAATCTACCTCCTTCCTTTAGTAAATCAAGTGAACCAATTCCATACAGCCTTACCATCCAGAAGTAAATATGATCTAAAGGAATGATACTGATCCCGAATACACAGTGATCAAAAGCTTCAGTAGTTTCTACTCAGATCCATCCTCTCCGCCTGGTTTCACCTACCCTGATTGCATTAAGAACCCTCAGAATTACTAGCACACTACTCCTTACATACCTGATCTTACTTTCCTCTAGCATAAACCTCAGAGTGCCTAACGCTGTGCTCTCTAGCATTTTGCATCCATTTTAAGACCATTTGATAGGCAGAAGCTGAAAGGGAAGACCAAAACAAACCTCCAAAGACCTCTAACCTCCCTCATCAGACAAACGTCTGGTACCCAGAGGACATCAGCCAGTTAAGGGAAACAAACTATTGTAACAGGGAAGGAAGACTAATCAACCTCATACAAATCTCACCATGTTCCCATTTGGGAAGGGAGTTACTTCAGTGAAAAAGTAGGGGGTGTAGGAAAGAAGTGAAGAACTACAAAGTAAAAAAAAAAAAAAACCAAAAAACTTTTATTATACATTGGAGACTTAAAGGCAGTGCAATGAATCCAAAGGTGTTTCAGGGAATAGTGCGACAGAAAGTTTTAAATGAGAATTCCAGAAACTACAAGTTCTTAAATGGATCTGTTGTTTAAGGGATGAATTCTGTAGGGAGTTTGAATTAAGTGTCTGCTGTAGCATCTAGATTTTTTCTCTTTCATTAAGACTTTTGGGTTTGAATATACTTTGTCACGAGAAAAAAAACTGTAGGGCTTTATCCATCCCTCAAAGTAAAAAGCAAGAGAAAGACAGGGTTTATATAACCAGCTTTTTACATAAATATTACATCAGGATACATTTCAAATGAAAACACACACATACACACACACAGCTGTCTTCCTTATCCTTTCTATTTTAAAATTCATTTCTTACTTTAAATGTTGTTGATTTTTCACAAAATAAGTAAAAACCAAGTCAGCATTAAACACCTCAGAATAATTTTAGTCTTATGTTACCTGGAAAATTTACCACATCATGGAGGGTCACAAAATCTTGTTTTAAAGCCAGTGAAGGCACTGATAATTATGGGATGTTTTGTTGCAGCTCAGGGCAACTAGAAATGTTCATGAATGTTAGCTAACTCCCCTCTCAACAGTCTGAAAAAAGGGGAAAAAAAACTGTAAGTTTTCCCCATCTGTTATTTCCTTTTTTTTTCTTTTTGGCTGTGGAAAAGTAAAATTATGCAAGAGCTTTTGAATGTAAAGGCTGTGTGTGCTTTTTCCCTTTTTGTCTCTGTGTACCGGTTATGCGATGTTGCGTAACTGAGTACAGAGTAGGCGGTTAGCGTTTACTATTGATTTACACTATGCCATCTAATGAATTCAGAACACTAAAAAGAAAGGAGCAGGAAGGCAGGGAAGAAAAAAGATAGAGAGAGAAACAGGGAGAGGCAAAAAAGACCAAACAGAGGGGAGAGAGTAAGACTCAATTAGAGAAACAATTCTAATATCTGGAATAGTTTCATTCTTACTCCCTTTAGCTCTGATTTTCAGTTATTGTTCAGGTCTCAAAAAAACGGATTTGAGTTACTGACCCCAATATTCTGATCTTATTTCTAATGAGGATTACTGGCAGGAGAGTGTCTGAAAGTACTAATGTGTAAAATCACTTGAAAGCAATTCCACTACACTGTCAGCCTTCTCCATATGCTCCTGTTGTCATTCTCTCGATACCTTAGGGAATCCATACCTGTGCTAGCCAATGCTATGGTCTAACTAGTTTACCTAATAGCAGATATCATTTGAAAAACACACAGAGATATCACCAGGGCAAAGAGAAATATCTTCAATTTTACCCTTCCCCTTTAAAAATGCATGAAGAATGCATATGGAAATCTTTGAATAGATCACTATTTTACTTTGGAAGAACGTATAAGTGAAAGTTGCTCAGTCATGTCCGACCGACTCTTTGTGACCCCATAGACTATACAGTCCATGGAATTCTCCAGGTAAGAATACCACAGTAGGTAGCTGTTCCCTTCTCCAGGGGATCTTCCCAACCCAGGGATCGAACCCAGGTCTACTGCATTGCAGGCGGCTTCTTTACCAGCTGAGCCACCAAGCTGAGCCACCAAGGAAGCCCTGGAAGAAGGTATATATACACATTATCTGACTAAACAGAATAGCCCAATATAGGGCAATGAAAGAGAAATGGTCAATGAGAAAAGATTCTAAACTGATGAAGATGCTTATAAGAGAAATTTCAATAATTTCTAATATTGTGCTTATGGAGAGTGCCTAAAATTAACTTTTAATCTGGATGACTACAGACAGCTCCAGTCCTCTGAGCCTGTCTGATGCTTCTTGTGCCACATAATGAGTTCCCAGAGCTGAGGCTAGAAAGTATGGGTGATGTTGACTGTGCTGCTAGGCACAGGACCATCCTGTACCTGAGTGCCCTCCTATGGCTGAGGACAATCACTAAAGTGATAAAAAGAAACAGAAATTCTCTTTATTAGCAGCCAGTTAGAGAGCAAGGCAGGGAGCCTGTACCCTTTTTGAATGTGTTTGCAAATGGTGACTAGAAAAAAATCACCAGAGGTCACCTAAAGGAAAGAACAAGAGTTTGAGGTTACATTTCTGATCTTCCAAAGTTAACTTTTCTCCCATTTCAGCTTAGGAAATAAAAATAGATGCCTACTCCATCCATTTTTCAAGGATGATTCAATGACTGGCAGCCATGTGCACACAGTTTATACCTAGCACCTAGCACAGTGCTTGGCACATTCTCTATGTTCAGCAATACTTGTTGATACAGTAAAATGATTACGGAAGAAGCGGCTCGGTAGGAATAGTATAGTAGAAAAGCTTCAGAAAATATATGCCAAAGATTTACAGGAAATCTTAGGCTGTGCTTAGACTGTAGACACAAAATAATGATGCAGATAAACTGTCAAACAGTTATTTGGGGATCAGCTGACTTTAATTTCATTTTATTAGAAACAAAGCTTAACAAAATTGTAATACTAGTAATATCAGCAAAGTTTTGTGTTCATTTCCACCATCCCTTTGGACTATTTTTCATTTCAGTCTTGAGCACAGAAAAATCCATTTTAATTTCCATGGACACATTCTAAAGGAAAAGTCATGGGATAGCAACATAATTCATCTTTTAAAAAATCCTGAGAAGAATGTAGCCATTTAGTAATGGGGGAAAATATAGCTTTTTGTTGAAGGGCAAGGCAGGTTGAGTTTTGATTAGGTTATGCAAATTTAAATTAATAGAAAGGCAACCAAGAATGTACTGATTTCCATTTTCTTGGTTACACAGGAGTTTTAAATTTCTGGATTAGAAAGTCAGAAATGCCATCTTTCAGCTAATTGGTGAATAAGACCTTTAGAGAAAGAGTTGCAAGTATAATATTCCAGTTGAAGATTTAACTTAAAGTGTGTTTGGCAATGGTAGCCATAGTACTTTTTATAAAGTGGAACTACCTTCTTGTTAACTCATCTGGGACTAAGCATGTACAAATCAGTAAAAACTTCCAAAAGGTTTTTTTTTTTTTTTTTTTTTTTGATCATTAGTATGATCTAATCTAATTCAGAACTTCCTTCAACAAGCATCCAAGCAGCAGGTCAACAAGATCATTCCATGTACTGTTTCATTTCATGGATTCTTAAAAGTGGATGAGAATATGCCTGTACCCCTTACTTTGTATGTGAAGATTACGAAGCTCAGAAGATAATTTTCTCAGGAGTTTATATTTTGAGACAGAGCTGAGACTTGTACCTAAGGTTCACAGTTCATTTCTCCACAGGACAGAGTAAGTCAAAGTTGCATAAAGTGAATCTTATTTTAAATGCTATAAAGAGAGCTTTCAAAAGTTTTTTTTTATAAGATAAAGACTGCTTACATTATGTAAAATGTTCCCCTCAAAGCTATCTTATAATTTTTCATCTTTAACCTGAGTCTCCTCTTCCTCCTCTTTTTCTTCCTCCTTATTCTTTAGACCTTTGGATTGAGTCTCTCTTACTCTGTTTCTCACTCATTTATCTCTATACCCGGCTTTACCTGGTGACTCAGATGGTAAAGAATCTGCCTGCAATGCAGGAGCCCTGGCTTTAATTCCTGAGTTGGGAAGATCTCCTGGAGAAGGAAATGGTTACCCACTCCAGTCTTCTTGCCTGGAGAATTCCATGGACAAAGGAGCCTGGTGGGCTACAATCCATGCAGCCGCAAAGAGTCAGACGCGACTGAGTGACTAACACACTGGCTTAAAATTCTTCCCTTTTCCTCACTTTTTATCTGCTTCTACATTTATTTATTAGTCTTCATAAAAATAATTTTTTTTAAATGTGTTTTGAGAGTCTCAGAAATCTTAAAGGAAGAAGAGGTTTGGATTTAGCACTATACAAAAAATAGGTATTTGGTATACATTTAAATGTTTTAAAAACTAAAACAAGGTGCTGACAACCTGAGGGTAAGCTACAGCTGTAGGCTCTGCCTGTGTTACAGCTGTCTAGACCTCCAAACTGCCGGGGAGGAAACTGGGCCTTGTGCTACAGGAATCTCATCCAAGACAGAGGGCAAAGGCTCACAATCTCCAGACACGACCACTCATTTTTCTACCACATCAGGTCACCTTTCTGTTTCCTTTTCTTTCTTTTTATTCCACAGTCACAACTATTTTGAGACTGATTGTGGCATAGCAGGAAGAGATCTAGAGAAATCCTAGTGACTTAATGTGGTTTAATGACATTGGCCAAACTCTGAATGCCAAAAAAAGACAGAGAGTTGCATACTAAATCTGCAGTTACACAGAAAGTGAAGTCTGAGTGAGCTTAGATCCGATAAAGAGATCTCTGTATAACAAGGACATTGCTGCAAGAATCGTTTAGACTGTGTCATTGTTTCCTCTATAAAGCTTAACTCCTGTGGGCTTTACAATTAAGTTAAAATGATTGGCTCTAGGCTGAAATGCAGCTCTAGATATCTTAGAGTGGGAGGTGTTTTTGTGTTTTTGTTTTTTTCTCCCTGCTTATTCCTTAACAAAGAAGGTATACAGCAACTATTTAGCCATTTCAATGACATCTCTAATACTGTGGCCACCTGATGTAAAAGAGCCAACTCTTTGGAAAAGACCTGATGCTGGGAAAGATAGAGGGCAAAAGGAGCAGGAGGCAACAGAGAATGAGACGGTTGGATGGTATCACCAAATCAATGGACATGAACTTGAGCAAACTCTGGGAAATAGTGAAGGAGAGGGAAGTCTGGCATGCTGCAGTCCATGGGTTGCAAAGAGTTGGACATGACTGAGCAGCTGAACAATAACAATGCCATCTGGATTCTGACTGCACATGCATGTGCGCTAAGTCACTTCAGTTGTGTCCGCCTCTGTGACCCCATGGATCATGGCCTACCAGGCTGCTGTGTCCATGGGATTCTCCAGGCAAGAATGCTGGAGTGGGTTGCCATTTCCTCCTCCAGAGTTCTTCCCAACCCAGGGATCGAACTCGCATCTCAAGCTTCCTGCACTGGCAGGCATGTGCTTTACCACTTGTGCCACCTGGGAAGCCCTTTCTGGTCGCACACCTCGCCCTAAAAGAGTAGGTGCTAATCAAGGAGACTAATCTATGCTGAGCAAAAGTGAGTAACATCCACTGTGGAAAGAAGGATATGAAGTTGGTACAAGGATGGGCAATAAGTGGATGTTTTATTATTTCAAAAGACTTAATGTACATCACTTGGATAGATATTTCATTATACTTTATTGATATGAATAGGATTCTGGCAATACTTTGGTAAAAGTCTACCATTTCTATTTGTTGACTAGAAAACATTACAATTACAGGAGGCAGAAATTCCTGGTGGTTTCCTTAGATCTCCTTCTTTGTAAGCCCATTACCAGGGTAGCTATAATAATCAATAATTTTTTAAATGCCTTATTCCTATGTCTTTAGCATTGGTTAATGTCTATAGCATGATGCTAGCCACAATGGTGAGAAGGGTTAGGAGGAGGAAGTCCCAGACAGAAGTTAAAATTAATAGGCCAGAAGCAAACTAGCATTTATTGAATACATATTATGTGCTACATCCTTCCACGATATCATTCATTTAATACAAATCCCCTGTGAATTAAGACTGGCCTAAGTTTCATAGATTAGTAACCTAGTTACAGAGCTGTTAGCTTAATTTGCTTAAGGATACAGCTAATTAAAAAGTTGCGGTGAGAAGAGTTAGGACATATTGGACTCCCATAGTGGTTCATAGATAGCGTAATGTACCACAAGGCCAGGAACAGAATATGAAGCCATCTAACCAAAAAAAATTCTCTACACCAATGATGAGAACCACCAAAAGTCCCAAGTAGGGGGTGGGAAGGATAAATGACTCCTAAAAGAAAATAGATTCTAGCTTTGCTCTCGGCTATGACAAGTCTTTGTTTTCCAAATTCATATCTGGAAAATGTTCCTTATCAAAGGTAAAGAAATGCACAATTTCTCAGGAATCTTTCGATCACACCAGCTATTTGAGTGTTTCTAAAAATTCCTTTAAAGATTTATACTGAATAAAGGTAAAAAATATAATAAAATTTGATTAAAATTTGACGATTAGCATATTAACAATTGATTGTATCTATGTATGTATATTTGTGTCTACGTGTATTACATACATTTTTTCTTTATGCCAAAGCTTATGATAATTATTGTACTATGAAGTACTTGACAGAGTCTAAACAATGGATCTGTTAAGTCAGGAGGAAAGGAACGAAACAAAGAATAAGTAAAGGAGAAGCATGTGTGTGTGTGTGTGTGTGTGTGTCTGTGTGCGCATGTATATGTATGTGTATATATATACATATATATATAATTATATATATATATTATATATATATTATTATATATATATGTATATATGTATTGTATATATATATGTGTGTATATATATACATATATATGTATATATATATGTATTATATATATGTATATATGTATATATACATATATATGTATATATGTATATATATTATGTATATATGTATACATATATACATATAATTTTCTTCAGAATTTTAGTCCAAAAATATTTAAGCTAAATAAGCCATAATGCTGTAAGTCTACATTGTGTATACATGTTTGTGTGCATACATTTTTTCACTCCTTGTCAAAATTTTAATTACTATAAAGTACTTGACAAAATCTAAACAAAATCTGAATATGTTAGGCCAGGACAAAGGGAAAGAAGCAAAGAACAAGAAAAACGGAATGTGCGTGTGTGTATGTGTGTGGGTGTGTGTAGACGAAAAGTTTTACTATGTTAATCTGGCAAACAGTTATTTTTCAAAAGTCTGCTTTTCTATAGTGAATCTTTTATATGTAGACATATTATTTTACACTACTCATAAATAAACACTTGTTGAAAATAACATTAGAACACATCAAGTAAGTAAGAGCAGTTTTGAAAAGTCTTTAGTTTGAAGTACTATTGAGTTTACCAACTTTATACATTGCTAGGAAGTATTCTTTCAAAATAATTAACAAAATGGAGAGTATGCTCCATTTTTCACACACTATAGGTTTTTGGAATGAATTTTTCACAACTGTATTAGTGTGTGTGTGTGTGACATATTATTCTCAGGACCTCTGGGACATTTTTCTTAATAATTTTTTAACAGCTCAGCTTTTTATTGAATGTCTTACTAAAGAGGTTTAGTCAAAAAGATCAAAGTCCATGTCATCATCAGACTCTTCGGATTCTTCTTTCTTTGCTTTTACTTTCTCCTCCTCAGCTGGGGCAGCAATGGTGGACGGGGCAGGACCTCCTGCTGGTGCAGCACCAGCTGCTGGGGCAGGTCCACCAGCCCCCACACAGCAGATGAGGCTCCCGATGTTGACATTGGTCAAACCCTTTGCAAACAAACCTGGCCATAAAGGCTCAACATTTACACCGGCTGCTTTAATGAGGGTATTGATCTTATCCTCCATGACCGTCACCTCATCATCGTGCAGAATGAGGGCAGAATAGATGCAAGCGAGCTCCGAGACAGAGGCCATGGTGCGGGTGAGTGCTAGGTAGGGGATGCTGGGTGCGGTGCTAGTCACCGGATGAAGTAAGGGCCTCACCCCAAAATGGCCTAAGCTTCCTTGGAAGAACCGAGCACCTTAGTGGCAGCGGAGGAAAGACTTAATAAATTTTTAAAGTCAAAATTTGGTAAGGAAGTTAAAGTAACAGCAGCAAAACAGGTCTGAAAGTAAGAATGAACAGTTCTTAGGCAGCGCTAATTTATTTCTCAAGTTTTAATGAGTCCTTGCTTTGTCCTTCCCTCCTCTTCTTGCTCAAGTCTGAATGTGTTTGAGAGCAAAGAGGAAGAAACAGTGGCTTCTGGCTTCAAAGAAGCAACAAAAGAGGAGAGAACTAGATCACCTCCTAGGCTCCCATTTCCTTCCTTTATAAGAAAAAGCAATAGTAAAATGATCAACAGGAAAAGTGATGACAAGGACTTTGACAGTTCTGTGGTGTGAGGCAAAAGCAGGATTTGCATCTGCATAATTTCAGGGACTTTCTTCAAAATTGAAGTTCTCTGGATATTCTTATAATAATGCTGAAAAATTCACATGATCTGTTGTGGAAATAGGTGAGATTTATGAGAAAGAGGAGGCACTCTTTATTTTCATATGGTATTTAAACTCATGATCAAGATGTAACTTTCAACATTAAAGAAAATTACCCAGTTAACTCGAACCTACTCAAAATAACTCACAGTACCCTCCCCACTAAAACAAAACAAAATAAAGCAAAACTCGCAACCAGTTATTTTGACTGGTGCAAACAGTGACATGAAAGTAACAGATGGAAGCCCAGTTTTACTCACACAACATACTCACTAAACACAATCACACGCAGTCCCACGAAAATAACTTAACAATGGTGACTATGGCCTTATGCTTCAAAATATCTCTTTTAGGTGAGTTTCCTTAAAGACTTCAGGGGGCTTGTGAAAAATAACATAGAATGAAACTAACTCATCTGTCCATACCTTGAAACGGGAAAGAGCTGCCAATCACAGCCTGCAAAGAGGAATCTTGTCACCTTTGTCAAGTCCTTTCTGAGGATTGGAACAGGTGTTCTTTTCTTATGCATTATTTTTTTGTTGTCTGGTAGTATTTTTAGGAAGGGTGATGATATATCTGTACTTTTAAAAACACCACATTACATAGCATCTAAAAACTTTCATAAATCAAATAATTAAAAGTAACAAATCTTCCTGCTAATTGCTCCTCAAAGTTGAAAGAAAGGTTATTTTCTTACCTTACACCATGCCTTCCGATCTGACAGTGTCATTCAATGGATAATTTCAATGTCAGTTACTGATTTTCACCTCTTTTATTACAGAGACTTCCAGCAATAATGAAATGGTGCTGATCTGCTTGCATTCACTCTATATAAGGTCTATATTTATATACTTTGCTTCTATTTAGATCTATATTTATCTGCTTTATCTGCCTACAGTGCATCTGTTTCTCATACACACAGACATATATTTATATATATACACACATACTGTATATATATATATATATAGGTTATATATAAACACACATACCCACAAAAATGTATGAATGTATGCTAGTGTGCTTATTTCAACAAGCATGCAGGTGCATAAATACTCAGACACATGACAAATACACAAAGAACATAAATGTACATGTAAACAGAGTTGCACGGCGAGAAGGATACCTCAACAACAGGCCTGTCTCAATACTTGGCTCTTGGCCTCTGAGGCTTTACACACTCTGAGTGACAGCTATGTTCAACTCTGGGAAGAAGAAAAGTCTTCAGAAGGAAAAACTATATAACTAAGTAGAGAGCATTCGTTCTGATTTATTCAGTTTTAAGATGAGGAAACAGACACTGCGAGGCTAAGAGCAAAGATTTTACAGCTTTTTAGTGGCAGAGCTGGAAACAGAACTGGGGTCTCTGTCTTCTAGACACTCTTTTATTATTCTGAATGGAAACAATGAAAACATTTTGATCAAACCCAATATCATCTTCTAATTTCCACTCTTTTCTAGTTTCCCTTTTCCTTGCTGCATAAAATCTAAGCAACCAACATTCACTGAGGGTCAGGCACTGTACCACTGTACCAAATGTGCTATTTCATTTAATCTGCACAATATCTCTATAAAGTGGGTATTATTATTCATGTTCATCTTACAGATAAAAAAAAAAAAAACAACTGAGGCTTGGTGGGTTAAATAACTCATTCAAAGTGACGCAGCTCATAAGAAAAAGAGCTGAGCTCCTGTGATACTCTGAGGCCCATATTTTCTCCACTATATAAGAATGCTTATCTTAATACACACCTCAATATCCTATGAACTTCCTCTCCTCCCCACAGTCTAACCATCATACAAACCTAATAACTGGCCTGTCTCAGACACATAACAAGCCTAAAGCAGAGATTCTCTCAGACTAAGAAAACAGTAAAGAAGAATGGAATAGGTATAAGTTACATGTCTCCAGTATGCAGCACATATCCACTAATGCTAGCTGAAACATACAAAAAGCAGATCGAAAAATTATCCCATGGGTAGTCTCATGTGATTTAAAGTCTTAATAACTTCTAGTCTATGAATGATGTCATTTTCACCAAAGGATTATAGCAAACTGATGAAGGAGATCAGATGGGAAACAGAGGCAGAAGAAAGCAAAGGGAAGATAGCAAAAGGAAGAAAGCCACCCTCGTCTCTTTCTCCTCTCCTGGGGCATTGCTTCTAAAACAAACACCCATCAAGATGTACAGAACTAGATTCTATGTATATGTGTTAATATACGATATTTGCTTTTCTCTTTCCGACTTACTTCACTTTGTATAATCGACTCTAGTTTCATTCACCTCATTAGAACCAACTCAAATGCATTCCTTTCTATAGCTGAGTAATATTTCACTGTATATATGTACCACAAGATGGTACTGATGAACCCATTTACAGGGTAGCAATGGAGATGTAGACATAAGAGAACAGATTTTTTGGACACAGGAGTTGGGGACGAGAGGGTGGGACGAAAGGAGAGAGTAGTATGGAAATATATATATTACCACACATAAAATAGTTACCCAGTGGGAATTGCTGTATGCCTACTCAGGGAGATCAAACCAGTGTTCTGGGACAAACTAGATGGGTGGGGTGGGGCGAGAGGTGGGAGGGAGGCTCAGGAGGGAGGGATCATAGTATACCTATGACTGATTCGCGCTGCTGTATGGCAGAAAACAACACAAATATTGTAAAGCAATTATCCCACAATTAAAAATAAATAAATAAGTAAAAAAGAAATACAGAGCTAGTACCAATACTTGGTATTTTGCCTACACTGAATGGTGCAGAACAAATTCAGAAAAGGAACTATGTCTACATATGGTAAGGTAATTTTACACACATTTCCTCAGTTAGTAACCAGTCATGAGCTATCCCAATACATAGGAGCTTTACACTTTGTTCTGTTCACACAGAACCCAGTACGAGGAGATGCCATGTGGATCTGTGAAACTCCCTGGGGCATACTGCATCCATAAGCCAAGGGAACAGAAATTACACCGATCCATACGTGCAGCTCTTCATCTGTGACATATTGATAATTACTCTTTATTTGTGAATTACATCCAAGTTATAAAGACAAGTTTCAGACATTTGTCACAAACAGGGTATATTCTAGTTAACTCTTTCAGAACAGCATCTCAGTATGGGTGTATAGCAAATGGGAGCTGTCGTATGATGGAGTATGATTTTGTAGAAAGATTATGGCCTTGAAACAGAGACTGACTTGAGACTGAATCCCAGGTCTTCTGCATGCTAGCAATATAAATATAGGCACATCACTTAAACAACTCTGAATCTGTTTCATCACCTGTGGAATGAAGAATAAAACTACCTATTTTGCAGGAACATTATGAGGATTAGAGATAGTCCAGTGCAATGTCCTACTCATAAAGACCCATTAAATATTAATTATTGTATGTTTAAGAAGACCTTTTGGCTGTGACTTTCTATTGTAGATCTGATACAGGATTCTTCTGGAGTACTTTTTATGTTCATTTAATCAAAGATAAACTTTCTGGTGATCAGGTATGTTCCAAGTAATGACAGAAAAAAATCATTTCAAGGAGTAACATTTTCATTGGAAGATCTTAAAGTACTTAATAACCCTCGACTTTTGTGATTGCTGGTACTCTCATTTAAGGATTGTGCAAAACGAAGCTCCAGGATACATCCCCCAAATGAATTGTAATAAAAAAAATTCACCAGCAGGAGTGAGTAGAATTTCTCTCTCTAACATCTAAACCCCATAGTGTCCAGCTGAGTAATAACTGCTGCAAGGTCACAGATACAAAGGGCCATGCTTTCCCCAAGGCTCTTAGAGATTATTCACCGAGGCCAAAAACATTAGGTAATGCTGTGTACAGCTGCTGAGATAACAGGGCTGAGTCAGGGTTAGGTCAGGGTTTCAGGTTATAGGGGTGGGGTGAAGAGTGGCTTTCAGATCAAATGATGAGAGAAGTTTAATTTAAGCAGAGAATGAGCCATACAGTATTGAATGTAAGAGGAAAGGAAAGGGGAGACAGCCACAGCCAAGAGGAGGTGGGTGGGAACACAGACTCTGTGGGGCTCAAATGGGTAAATCTGTGCCTCCCAGAGGAAACTCTCCCGTGTTCATGCACACTGAGACATGAACAAAAAAGCCCAGGGTGCAGCATAAATCCTGCCATCCCAATAACACACACAGATGTTCCACCATTGTTTTCTTTTACGCACATTTTAATTAAGAGATCAGAATCAAGCATTAAAATGTTATTAAATGGCTTGTTTACATTTTCACTATATGTCATTTATTATGCATTTTCTACATGTGTGCATATCTATTCAGAAGGATTATTTGGAATTTTTATGTCAGTGTTACAACTGTCCCTCTAACTCAGGCCACTTTCAGCTAATTGGGTAACCATGGGAAAGCCTTTCTGGCCCAAGCAGTGCACTACAGACTCTCATTTTAATTCTCAGTCAAGCAATACCCTGTGTCCTGTATCCATCTCACCCAGTCGTGTTCGACTCTTTGCAACCCGACGGACCACAGCCTGCCAGGATCCTCTGTCCATGGAGATTCTCCAGGCAAGAATACTGGAGTGGGTTGCCATGCCCTCCTCCAGGGGATCTTCCCAACCCAGAGATCGAACCCAGGTCTTCTACATTGCAGGTAGTTTTTTTTTTATCATCTGAGCCACCAGGGAAGCCCAAGAATACTGGAGTGGGTAGCCTATCTCTTCTCCAGGGGAACTTCCTGACCCAGGAATTGAATCGGGGTCTCCTGTAGTCTGTTCATATCATATGGTTCAAGCACTTAAACAAAAGGGCATTGTCCTAGAAGCCCACGATTCACATAATGCCTTATGAATAATGGTACATGGAGTTGTATGATCTCAGAGGGCAGGACTCACGTCTCCTGCATGTTCAGCTCAGTGCTAGCACATTGGGACTGCTCAATCAGTCCAAATAAAGAGGTGGATTTTTTTGTTGTTTCTTTCTTTTTCTTTGTCTCTTTTTTTCTTTTGTCCAGGGTAAGCAGAACACTTTTATAGAGCAGGCCTAAGATAGGAATACATTCTAATTCCACTGTCAAATTATATTCTTTCATCTGTCTCACTTACAGCATAAATGATCTAAAAAAGCTTTTTGTATAACCTTAAGGTAAGAGTTAAGTGGAGTCTGCTATAACTGGTGGACCAGATAGGACTCAGAGAAGAGTGATTGGTACCACTTTAAATCAAGTTTCTTTTGGAAGGAAACTTTAAGACGTTACCACAGACAGAATAAAATTGGCACAACTCTTGGGAGAGTGTCTTAGCAATATGTATATAAAACTTTAAAAGATATATATGCTATTTGATCCAGAAATTTCACATCTAAGAATTTATCTAAAGGAAATAAAGATCTGCACAAAGATTAAGAAGCAAGTGCTTCTCATGGTTTACTTACAACTGTGAAAAACTGAAAACCTTGTCTGATGAAATAAATGATAGTTCATCCATATAGTGGAATGTGTGTGCTCAGTCACTTCATGTCTGATTCTGCGAACCTATGGACTATAGCCTGCCAAGCTCCTCTGTCCATGTGATTCTCCAGGCAAGAATACTGGAGTGGGTTGCCATGTCCTCCTCCAGGGAACCTTCCTGACTCAGGGATCAAACCCATGTCTCCTGCATTACAGGCAGATTTTTTACCTCTGAGCCACCTGGGCAGCTCATATAGTGGAATGCTATACAGCTATTAAAAGTAATATTAGGAACAGAATAAATGAAAAATGCATATTAACCAATAATATGAAAAGGTCTAGTGTATAAGTAACTACTCTTATGTTAAAAATTGTTTAAGTGGTAGATGTGTACACACATAATGGGAAGATTGGAAAATATATACTTAAACACTAAAATTCATTGTTTCTGGACAGAGGAATTTTAAATAATTTTTATTTATTTTGAACTTTTTCATGATTAACATTACAGCAAAATATTACTTAAAATATTAATCTACACTAACCTTCCTTCCCTAAAGTTCTATAAAGTTATTTTCTATAGGCATTTTTGTCCCTAGTAGATTTCTCTCTATTTTTTAGAGATAGTACATATTGCTTTCGAAACTTTTCAGTGTCTAAGACTATGTAGTTACAATAGATCCTTTATTTCTTAAATCAAAATCTTCGATAACCCTAAGATTGTCTTGGGTGTCTCCTTAAGAACACTCCAATGACGTGTGAGTTACTCTTAAAAATTAGAACACAGCTTCTGTACATATTTATCATAAAGTCCTAAATTTTGCTTTCAGTTCAGGCTTTATAATAGCAATTAATATCATTAAGATTATATTATTTAGGCCCACAGCTTAATATGTAATGCCCTTCAGGATTTCCAAACTCTTTCATTTATTTCACCAGTGCTATATTGTTTAATAAGATGCTGATCCTATAGAGTATAGGCCCCCAACTCCCAGGCCATGAACTATGACAAGGTCTGTGGCCTGTTAGGAACTGGGCTGCACAGCAGGTGAGCTGCAGGCAAGCCAGTGAAGCTTCACCTGTATTTATAGCCACTCCCCATTGCTTGCATTACCACCTGAGCTCTGCTTCCTGTCAAACGAATGGTATCATTAGATTCTCATAGGCCTGTGAACCCTACTGTGAACTGTGCATGTGAGGAATCTAGATTGCTCACACCTAATGAGAATCATCTTGAAATCACTCCTCCCCCCACCGCACCAGTCCATGGAAAAATTGTTTTCCATGAAACTTGTCCCTGCTACCAAAAAAGTTGGGGGCCACTGCTATAGAGAATAAATAAAACATAGAGTCAACCATTCAGAAAAAAATCATCATAGCTGTGGTCAAATAAGGAGGAGCTTAATTCAATGCAGTCTAATTCCCTATGTGGTATTTGATGTAAAAATCACTGTACTTCTCATACTGGCTGCTCCTTGTAAAAGATTAATATTCACCTGCACACCCACACTCAGGCACCAGGTGATTGTGCAAGGGACCATAAAGTAGGAAGAAAATGAAGGAACCATAACAGGCCACAGGTGGTTCCAAGTTATAAAAAGCAGGAAAAGGATGTACAGTCTATTAATACTAAAAGAGCACTAGGCAGAAATGTGGAGAAAAGCCAAGCCATGATATTTAGTCTAGTATCGTAAAGTTTCATGAACTCCTGGCACAAAGGTTCCTGGAGCAATCCTGGATCTGGAATGACCTCTCCAGAACCTATCCTTAGAATTTCTTTATTGTGCCACCTCAAAAACATATCCTCCCCACTTGAACAAACTGTGTGTCTATTCGTTTAAATAAAATAATAACAGTAATAAAACAATAACATGTGACAGCCAAACTTAGAGGCTACATTAGAATCTAAAACACAGACTCTCCTGAACCCCGAGTTTCTGATTTCACCATGGTAATTTCACATAGCTGAAGTGGAGCATCACAAGTTTGTATGTCGGGTCTGTAGGATTATAAATTTAGGTCCATGATATGGAATAGCATAGCAACCACTTACAAAGATAGGGAGTTACACTTGAAATCAATTTGTAGGCTCTGGATAATGGCAGCAAAGGAATCTGAACCCTACAAACATCTTCCAAAAGTAATGTAGATCAAAAAGAGAGAAAACAAAGCCACAACTTATGCCTATAGCACAAACAAGAGAGACAAAGTTACAGACCTCAAGTTCTGTGAAGGTAGGGTAATAAATCTTCTAAAACAAGAAAAGTCAGCACACGCACCCACATAACTGGAGACAACTCTACCTAGGAGCTCAGCAGGACTCTTAACTCTCGAGAAAGTGCCAGTTGCTCAGGTGTGTCCTACTCTTTGAAACCCTAGGGACTGCAGCCCGCCAGGCTCCACTGTCCATGGGGTTTTCCAGGCAAGAAGACTGGAGTGGGTTGCCATGCCCTCCTCCAGAGGATCTTCCTGACCCAGGCATCAAACTGTGTCTCCTGCATTGCAGGCGGATTCTTCACCCACTGAACCATCAAGGAAACCCCTATTAATTGCAGTAAATAATCATAGTTTTAGGGAAGAGGTATGCCCTGGAAGAAGTTCCCCATGTGAGGAGAAAAACAAACAAATAAACAAAACAAATGGTAGGGCCCTTCCAAAACCTATGGAATCAGAATTTCCAGAAGTGACACTCCTGACTTCTCCCTATCTGGAAAGCCCTGCCTGCTCCTTCCTGCCTAAGTCTTCCTCAGTTCCAAAATTAGGTTCCAGTTTTACCTGTCTTCTTCTAACTCACGCTAATCCCACTCACATTAATAAACTACAGGAAATGTGTTTGCCCCTCTGCTTTGCATTATTATGGAAACAATTAGTTATGTTTGTCTTATATTCTAGTGAGATTGTAAACCATATGTGTCCTCAGTAACTGTTCATATGGCTTTGTTGGTACGTCTTTACTATACACGTCCCATACTTTCCAAAGACAGACAAATGAATGAAAGTAGCACCTGTATATTCATCATCAAATAATACAGGGTGTGCACATCTACCTCCAGAAACTGCTCAGAGTCCATTCCTTACACTCCATAGGCTTACACTCTAAAGAAAATACTTATGTAGAAGTAAAAAAAAAAAATACAAAAAAACCAGTTTGCATCTTCAGCTCTAATCCCCGCTCTGAGCTCCTGAGTTACATATCTAACTGCCCTCTCAGTTTCTTCACTTGGATAAGAATCTCAAGGTCAACATATCCCCACATGAATTCATAATTATCTCTGCCCCTAAATTTGCCCTGTCCTCTACATCCCTACAGTACCCCAATTCTGGAGTTACTGACCCTGCCGTTCATCTGGTTGCTCAGGCCAAATACCTGTGACTCATCACACCTGATGTATTTCTTTTTATTCTACACCACATCAAATCTTTCTGCAACTGCCTTCAAATTACAGCTAAATTATTCACAAGTGAATCACTTTTCCTCCTCTCCACTGCCATGGTCCATCTCATACTCGGCTACCACAGTAAGTCCTAACTAGTCTTCCTGCTCCACCCTTGACCCCTTAGGTGTATTCTCCACAAAGTAGCCAGAGACTCTTTAATCTATAAATGAGATGATATGCCCTTTAAAAAAAAGCTGTCTTATGGTTTCCCATCAGTCTTTACCATGATCTTTCTGGAATATTTAAAAGCTGTTCTTACTTCACAACATCTATCCCCTCTGCCTAAATTCCTCTTCCTTCTGATCACCTCATACTTGTAAAAGTGAAACAGTTAATTGCAAAGTCCTGTCCAACTCTTTGAGACCCATAGACGTGTACCCAGCTAGGTTCTTCGGTCCATTGGATTCTCCAATCAAGAATAACAGAGTGGGTTGCCATGTCTTTCTCCAACCTCAGACTTAGCTCCCTCTCTTTATTGATATCTTTGCTCAAATATCTCCTGCTCAGTGAGACATTCCCTATCACCCTTATTTCAAACAACAGTTTCTCCATTACTTATCCCTGTTTTATACCCATTTGAATGCAGAGTTCCAAAGAATAGCAAGCAAAGAAAAGAAAGCCTTCCTCAGTGATCAATGCAAAGAAATAGAGGAAAACAATAGAATGGGAAAAACTAGAGATCTCTTAAAGAAAATTAGAGATACTAAGGGAACATTTCATGCAAAGATGGGCTCAATAAAGGACAGAAATGGTATGGACCTTACAAAAGCAGAAGATAATAAAAAGAGGTGGCAAGAATATACAGAAGAACTATACAAAAAAGATCTTCACAGCCCAGGTGATCATGGTGGTGTGATCATTCACCTAGAGCGAGACATCCTGGAATGTGAAGTCAAGTGGGCCTTAGAAAGCATCATTACAAACAAAGCTAGTGGATGTGATGGAACTCCAGTTGAGCTATTTCAGATCCTAAAAGATGATGCTGTGAAAGTGCTGCCTCAATATGCCAGCAACTTTGGAAACCTCAGCAGTGGCCACAGGACTGGAAAAGGTCAGTTTTCATTCCAATCCCCAGGAAAGGCAATGCCAAAGAATGCTCAAACTACTGCACAATTCCACTCATCTCACACGCTAGTAAAGTAATGCTCAAAATTCTCCAAGCCAGGTTTCAGCAATACATGAGCCATGAACTTCCAGATGTTCAAGCTGGTTTTAGAAAAGGCAGAGGAACCAGAGATCAAATTGCCAACATCTATTGGATCATCAAAAAAGCAAGGGAGTTCCAGAAAAACATCTATTTCTGCTTTATTGACTATGCCAAAGTCTTTGACTGTGTGGATCACAATAAACTGTGGAAAATTTTGAAAGAGATGGGAATACCAGACCACCTCACCTGCCTGTTGAGAAATCTGTATGTAGGTCAGGAAGCAACAGTTAGAACTGGACATGGAACAACAGACTGGTTCCAAACAGGGAAAGGAGTATGTCAAGGCTGTATATTGTCACCCTGCTTATTTAACTTATATGCAGAGTACATCATGAGAAACACTGGGCTGGAAGAAGCACAAGCTGGAATCAAGATTGCCGAAAAAAATATCAATAACCTCAGATACGCAGATGACATCACCCTTATGGCAGAAAGTAAAGAAGAACTAAAGAGCCTCTTGATGAAAGTGAAAGAGGAGAGTGAAAATGTTGGCTTTAAGCTCAACATTCAGAAAACTAAGATCATGGCATCTGGCCCCATCACTTCGTGACAAATAGATGGGGAGACAGTGGCTGACTTTATTTTTCTGGGCTCCTAAGTCACTGCAGATGGTGACTGCAGCCATGAAATTAGAAGATGCTTAGTCCTTGAAAGGAAAGTTATGATCAACCTAGACAGCATATTAAAAAGCAGACACATTACTTTGCCAACAAAGGTCCGTCTACTCAAGGCTATGGTTTTTCCAGTGGTCATGTATGGATGTGAGAGTTGGACTATAAAGAAAGCTGAGCGCCAAAGAATTGATAGTTTTGAGCTGTGGTTTGGAGAAGACTCTTGAGAGTCCCTCGGACTGCAAGGAGATCCAACCAGTCCATCCTAAAGGAAATAAGTACTGAATATTCATTGGAAGGACTGATTTTGAAGCTGAAACTCCAATACTTTGGCCACCTGATGCAAAGAACTGACTCATTTGAAAAGACCCTGATGCTGAGAAAGATTGAAGGCAGGAGGAGGAGGGGATGGCAGAGGATGAGATAGTTGGATGGCATCACTGACTTGATGGACGAGAGTCTGAGTAAACTCTGGGAGTTGGTGATGGACAGAGAGGCCTGGCTTTCTGCAGTTCATGGGATCTCAATGACTGAGTGACTAAACTGAACTGAACTGAACCCTGCATTGTTTTTTGTGTTTTTACTATATCTTATCATTATTTAAATGATACTTTTTTTGCTTCCTTTATTATTGCCCCTGTCTCCTTTCAATACAATGCAAATTTTATAGGGGACTTTGTTTAATTTCCCATAATTAGTATTAGAATAATACCTGAAGTATTATAGCTGGTTGATAGATCATAAGTGACTGAGTGAATAAGTGAATGGATAGAGTGTTCCAGTACTGATCACTCTCATTCCAGTCACACCAACTTCAAATAGAAAACCTTTGTTCTGCCTGATGTGGTGGCTGCTCTAGCCTGTCCCAGAGGCCTCTGTTCTTTCCACTTGACTGCACAGGCCAATCTGGGCACCCACTTACATGCTACAGTTCAGGTCTTAGGATTATTGGTCTTGGGAAAAGTAAAGTCAAATTAGATGGTTAACTAAAAATCCTACCTCCGAGTCTATAAAGGGAATAGTTTTCCAGCCCAATTGACCCTGTTGACTTAGACTGGCACGAGATGGATGCTGACATGCCGATCTTGTGCCTGAGGAATTCCTGATCTAGAGGGAAGTGAGACACCCTTTTATTTGTGAAAGTACCAAGTACAACTCCCCTTTGTATCTGAAAAGTTCGGAACATTTCTAAGCAGACAGTAAAGCTCCAATTAATGCTTATTAAACAAATGAACAAACTGATCCATGAAACATACAGTAACAGGATTTCAAGTGCCATTCCTCTATGTCTAGCCTTTGTGATAGTGTTAACTAATCTCAGTGAATAAAAAGTTGCCTCAATTAGACATATGATATGCAAAACTCATTCTTGCAAAATCTTTTTTCTCTTCGTAGATTAGATTAAAAGCTCATTGTGAGGGACCGTGTCATATCTATCTTGCATCCTCGGTTCTTAGCATGGGGTCTAGATGTAAAAGGAGAAAATTTCCAAAGCAAAGGATGAAGAAGTTTGAAGTCCTGGCAGGAATCTGTGAATATTAAGGAATGCCAGTCTAACATGATTATCAGATGTTAGGTGATGAAAACCTTGCCAACTAACATATGGATTCTACCCTGTTTCTATGGAAGACTCGAGCTCTAAAATTATTTCCTGAACACAGGGGAGCAGAACTGATTCTGATTATTTACTATGAGACTGCTACTTTTCAGAATATTGCTGATCAAAGTGCTAGACACTCAATGCATGAAAATCTACACCTCTTTACTCAACTCTCTCTTACAGTTAGATAAAAAGCTTTAGCAAATGGATGCTTAAAAAAGGGTTCTTAACAGCTGTTTTTTTCACTAAATATGAAAGCCTTTCAAATACAAGATGAAATATAGAATAAAACCATTAAGTCAAATGTCTTGAGAGTATCTATTATGGTTAGAGTATTAATTGCCTTGCTTTGCCTGAGATTGAGGAGATTCATGGGATGGGCAACTGTCAAGGATAAAATAGGAAAATTTCTGGACTAGCCAAGGTGACTAAGATAGTTTGTTAAATAGATCATCAGATTTCATCTGTATCTATATGTAGGATTTCTATATAGCTTGTTAAATAAATTATCAGATTTCTTAGGTATCTATATGTAGAATTTCTATATAGCTATAGAATATAAGATAGATAACTAGGTATTGCCAGGCTACAAATACAGGCGTGTGAGGAATTAGTATTGTAGTATACCATATGAAGTGCAAATTCCTTCTCTTTTCATTTTCTCTCCACTTCCCTCCTATGGTCACCTTCTGACTTATGTTTAAAATTGTATGCTTGTATTGATTTTCTTATAGTCAACAGATATTATTTTGGGTGTTTGGGCAATTTCTGTCTCCTCAAAAGAAAGGGAAAAGTGAGAACCAGCAGTGGAGACTGGTCTCGATTGACGCATGGGCTCATCTGTTTTTTACAGTCCCGAATGTGGTAATTTATGATGGTGATGTCATTGTGGGGAATTAAAATTTTCCTAACTCAGAATGTGTGTTTTCTACATATTCCAGAACTGAACACAAGGAGATTAAGTTCCATAATCCAAGGTGAGATATCAAAAACTATCTCAGCCCAAATTTTGCTGAGCAATTTATTATGACAAACTGAGATAGACTCTTGCAGTCTCCTCCAGATTCTATGGTTCTTCTCACAATCATCATCTGGCTTTAAGAGGCTCCAAAAAAGTAATCCTCAGTGTTTGGGCACAGAATAGCCATCAGAATCTGGTCTACAGTCTGAAAAATAGTGCATTTTCCCAAGAGTTTACAATGCCAGATTTTAAATATCGAAGGGAAATATCTTCTTTCTAAATATGTCTGGTCAGTCTTAGCAACTAGACTTACTTTTGAGGCTCCATTTCTTTCGTGTCTTTTAATTAATGATAAATAAGAAATATCTAAATTTATAATACCCATGAGACAGTGAAATTAGGGAAAAAAATTCTATTTGATGTGAGCCTTTTTTTTTAAGCTCCCATGACTAAGAAAATCAACAGTTACCTACATCTGTAATATTTATGCCTCCTAGCCTCAGTGTAATGAGTTTCATCTCTGATAGAATTTTTATAACTGACTTTCATTTACCTGTGAAATAGAAAGCTTTGGTAGGCTCTTGCCCTACAGAATTGGATGCAAAAGTTTGTTCTGTTGCAAGGAACAGAAGGAAAAAAAAATGTCACCCTAATATGCTACTGTAGCATTTCCTCTGGTTTTTGAAGGAGAAAATCTTTGAGTTCCAGATATGATTGCCAAATTTCAAGAAGTACAGAAGACTGATGAATCTAAACCTGAAAGCCATAGTCTTCCCCTCTCTTCTATAAAACTGTGGTGTGTGCTCTTAACTGTGACCAAGTGCCCAGTATAGAGGATTCTTCCATGAGATGAGCATGTTTCAGAGCAAACCCTTATGCTAACTGAGGGTTTAAGGAGGCCCGACCCTATATTCTGTTCAGAGCTTTGGTTAAGGAAGTAAGCCAAAACAGAGGAGACGTGCCTTCCTCCATTTAACTGGCTAGAACCCAGGTTAAACTAATTCAGCCTAAATAGAAAACCTCTGCTTTTCTATCCCTTTGTTCTCTTGGATGTCACAGCTCCCTGCTCTATTCGCGCTTCCTTTTATAGTCTTTCCTCACCAAGCATTTCAGGGGGAAAAAAAAAAGCTAAATAAAGATCACAGCCTGTTCCATTGTGTCCCCTTCTTCTTCATCATCTTCCTTTCCATTTGTGCAATGTTGTGGCACCTATTAACTACCAATGTTTTCAGAATGACATTATACAAGGTGCAGGCTGTACCACTGTGCCCTAAAAATATCAACAACTGCATTAGTCTCACAATAATTAATGGCAGGCATTATGCAAATGACAACTTTTTCGCTGCAAAATAATGACATTTCTTCATTTTGAGCAGAGTTATGCAAAACAATGAATTTAGGATGATAAATCACACAGGAGAATTAAGAAAGCCATAACGTTCCTGCCCAGGCAGGCAGAAAGATAGACAGACCAACAATTTAGAAGACATTGTTTGTTCTCACACCACTATAAAAAATCATAGCCAGTCGGCCATTAATGTGTGTGGGTTTTTTTTCCTTCTCCCCTTTAGGCAACAATGCATAAGGGGATGCTAAATTCTAGCAATTGGATCATTACAAGTCACAAGCAAATTTTTCTTTATTAACCTTAATAAGTCATTCACTCAGAGACTATAGTCATCAGGCAAATAAAAAGTATCACATGCCATTCTGCTACACATTAACTAATTCCTTATGCAAACATCACAACATATAGCAATTACTGCCGCTCAAAAAAAACAAAGTCATTTTCAATTTATTTTATTGTTTTTATACTTGGCCATTTCCTGTAGCACATTATCATTTCTTTCCATAACAACCCGAGGTGGAATGGAGAAGAATTTCAGTAGAAATGAGCACTTCCTCTCGCCACCTTTGTCAAACCTTTTTCCCTTCCTGGGACTGCTAAGGGAGGTTATTAGGCTTGTGTGTGCTCCTTCACAGCACATCTTCAACAAGCATTGATTGGAATGGCACATTCAGCCCCTATCCTTATGGCAAAGAGGACTGGGGGCAGGCAGAAAGCCTGGATCTGACAGTCTCCCACATTTGCCACCATAATGTTGCCAGCTTTCCTTGCTTCTGTAAAACAAGGTAAAAGTGCAGGTTTAGATTTGCCACTAACAGGTGGACATTAAAGTAATGTATTCAGTGTTAAGCTCAGAGATGCCCATTATTTTAATGAAAATTATGAGGCTAGTTTGTCATGCTTCACTCAGTGCATAACGTGTCCCTTCAAAAGATCTAAGCGAACAGCAATAACACATATTGAAAAACCACCCCTCAATGTTAAAATCTCTTTGATTTTTCTGTTTTATTCCATATCACCTTTTATCCAAGACTCTCAGGATGTCAAACACCTGCAATAAACCTTGTATATGGCCAATAGACTTTTCTAGCCCATTTTACAGACTGAAAAATGGATTCTAAGCAACTAGGGGCTTTTCACAAAGCTGGACAATGAAACAGGTTGGATCTGAGAAATTCTTCAGTGTTCTAACCTCTGAGGCCCATGACTTCTTTCTCATAATCATGAGCACTCTTTCCTGCTGGTAAACAATTATGCTGAAACAGTCTGTACCATGTCCCTGTTCACACAATAGGATCGTCATCTCCCTCTATTCTCCTAAATCCACAATCCATTCCCCCCTTTTTAAGGTAGAACACTTCCAAAATACATGAGGGAAAAGCTTCCTTTTCGGTTTCTCTTCCTGAAGGTAATAACATTTTGCAGTTCTCCTTAAATAAAATCCAGCCCATGCTGGATCAATAAGAATGATGCCCATTTCCCTAATGGCAGCCGATTGCCATTTGCTATTCAAATCAGACTAGATAAATTACAGTACATGCCAGGGAACAGGCCAGTGAATTAAGACAGGCCTCCAGAGGACCAGCGATATTATTAATCTTTTAAGACACTATCATATTTCTTCTTGACAGTGTGCGTAGACTCACAGACACACTGCACCCAGATTGAAATATCAGCTGCTGAAAAAATCAATAGTGTTAGAAACACAATAATTTTTGGTCTGCAGGGCCTACACTAAGCAGCACTTGTACTCTGTGCCATCCTTCTCCTCCTTCCCATTTCCCACTTTCCCCTCCTACCTTCTTGTTCTTCTCTTTTCATTCTCTGGCTTTAAAAGCTTATGAGCCCAAATGATGAGATATTATGAAGTTTCCACTGCTAACACTGGTCACTGTGGTCAGAGCATTGATTTTCCAAGAGCTGTTTGAAACACAATTTCACTAGACTAGTAAACTGTTTTGGTGTGGGATTGTCCTTCCTAAGCTCTTAATACAGAACCCCCAAACCCTATGCACTTGGCTATGTTTTAAGAAGAAATGCAGATATGTAGGAAGATGGATATACCCAGAAAGCCCCGGGGGAAAGTAGAATAGAAAGATAGAAAAATAATGGGAACCTGGACTAGAAATGAAAATAAAAAGCACATTTGCTGAAGAGTGAGGAGAAGAAACAAAACAAAACAAAACAAAAGACTACTGGACGAACAGAGGGAGACCACTGCAGAGTGGGAAGAACCTTGAAAATCTGTGTTTAAAATATTCTGAAATATTTT
Organism: Muntiacus reevesi; assembly: GCF_963930625.1. Lineage (NCBI taxonomy): Eukaryota > Metazoa > Chordata > Mammalia > Artiodactyla > Cervidae > Muntiacus > Muntiacus reevesi. The sequence goes on from NC_089256.1 coordinate 38,416,690, forward strand.
AAAATAGTCTGAAAATTTATGTTTAAACCCTACCTCTGTTGTCTGCATATTAAATGATTTTGACAATTACTTAGTCTTTTAGAGCCTTGGTTTCCTTATCTGTTAAACACATCAGTATAATCATTTACTTTGTAGCAGTCCTGTGAGGGTTAATTAGCAAGATGTGTGTGCTTCTGAAATAATAAGGTGCTCTGTAAATGGTTAAAAATGGTTATAAATTCTGTTTCTACTAGAGAGAGATTTTTGAAATATGCCTGATATTTTTTCTTTCATAGAATCAGAATACCATAAATGAACTTAAGACATTATCAATAAATAACTAGACTGATAGTCACAGATGTTATTTAGGGCCATTTTACCAACAGCTGGTAGAACTTGAGCTAGAACACAGATCTGTTGATTATTAACCAATACTTTTTACATTTTACCAGACTGGTTTTGCTTTTTCCATATTTCTTTTTACTCTAGATTTGAGGCTTTAATTCTCTATCAAGTTGTTTTTCAACTGGGGAAGCAGATTAAACTAATGCAAAACATAAAACAAGAAAAAAAACTGCATTTTGCAAATCTTAATGATACATTCTGGATTCTAAATCTCTCTCCAGTTGCTTCTCATTTGTCTTTCTCCTTTCATAGCAAAATTTATTGAAAGAATTGTCTCTATTAGATGTTACCATATCTTCACTCTCTATTCTTTCCTCAAGCTGGTTCAGTGAGACATTTATTCATTCTACTTTACCATATCTGTTGCTGCCAAATCCAATGGTCACATTTTCACTCTCATCTTACTCAACTTTTCAGCAGCAAGTTAACACGGTTAGCCACTTCCTCTTACTTAAAACCCCGTGGTTATCTTCTAGGAAACTTCTCTTCCCAATTTTTCCTACCACCTGATCGGTCACTTAAGAATTGAGAAAGTAGTACTGACATAGATACACTATCATGTGTTAAGTAGATAGTTAATGGGAAGTTGCTAAATAACACTGGGAGCCCAGTCTAGTGCTCTGTGATAACCTACAGAGGAAGGATGTGGGGAGGAGAGGGAGGCTCAAGAGGGAGAGGATATATACATACATGTGTGTGTGCATGCTAAGTTGCTTCAGCTGTGTCTGACTCTTTGTGACACCATGGACTGTAGCCCACCAGGCTCCTCTGTCCATGGAATTCTCCAGGCAAGAATACTGGAATGGATTACCATATTCTTCTCCAGGAGATATACATATATATATATGACTGATTCATGTTTTGCATGGCAGAAACCAACACAAAACTGTAAAACAATTTTCCACTATCAAAATAAAGGAAAAAATTATTTAAGTCCTATCAATTTGAAATCTGTTGTGAGCACGTCAATCTCAAGTTATTCTAATTTGGGATAAAGACAGCATATTTGGCAAAATAATCAACTCTTAGAAAGTGCATATGAGATATCTAGGTTTTGAATGTCTGGCTTTATGACTTTGAAATGGAGAATCGAAAAGAAAATCTAGCTCTTTGGCTTGATGCTTCTTTATTCTTGCTGCAAAAATTATTAGCAACTAGTTTAAAAATATCCATAAACGATCCTTTACCTAGGAACTTGCTAAATGGACAGATTTCTACATATGGGTAAAACAGAGTGTCTTCATTGCACCAGAATTTCAAAGACCTCCATATTGAACTTGAAATTCACATATATGCAACACCTCATAGTTCTCTCAGATTCATTTAATTGCTCCACCCAGTTTTTCTTAGTAATTGTTCCTTGACGTCTACATTGCAAGAAGTGAAGATGAAAACTATTTCCAAGTAAGTCAAATTAACTTGAATATGGTTTCAGGGCTAGGTTGTACCCCTGACTTCTAGCAAAAGAATTTTTAAGATATACTCTAGTAATCATCAGATGGAACTTGTCTTTGTCTTTGAGTTTGTATTTGTCTCAGGAGAAGAAAGTCCTTCTAGACTTATGAAAACAGCTGGAGGGCAGTACCTGAACAGAGTGATTTCGTCTGACTTCAACAAGTTTTGATCATGATGTAATATATAAAGTCGATGACATGATAAAATATCACAAGGTATCATAGAGCTGATCAAAGCCAAAATTATTCAATATACTCTTTGAGGAGAATAGCAACAACCTCTTTTGAATAAGGTATTACCAGGAATATGAACACAAGGCATTTTCCTAGGAAAAACAGAGATGTTTCCACTATTTGCAAATCGCCTGCCACCTAGGAGTAAACTCTAGCTTCCTTTCTGCTTAAATTCTTCCACAAAGTCCACCTACCAGGTCTATAACCAAGGTCTTCTTTTATCTAGACTAGAACAAATATTCCGCTTTGAGTCATGAGAACATTATCAACAAAATTCCCGGAGTTAATACTTTTATTTAATTATATATAAATACATTTATTTTTATGTGTTGTTCCACAAAGTTAAACTTTAACTATATTAATCCAGGGGAAAACCCCTGATTATCAACTAACAGTTTTGTAAACAGTTATCTCATGAGTTAAATAATAACTTGAAAAATTTAAGTCAAAATGCCAAACAAGCAGGAGCCAAAAGGCCAGTTGGAAGGAGTAAAGATTTCCCTGCCTTTGTTATATCAGGTTCCTTTGGAAGCATGGGATATAGTAAAGCAAGGGAGTATTTTGGTGGCAGCTGGATCATTTGTAGGAATAGGGGCAAAGGATTGAGGAAGCAAGGAGCCTGGAAGACACCTACTGCTTATCATCAACATCTCTAAACTTGGAGCAGATAGGTTAGAACTTATAGAAAAGAAAATTCATGAGAATATGACTCTACTGGTAATGTCCAAAGGAACTCAGGGATAATAGACGTATGTACTGCAAGAATATGGACATTTAAAAAAAATCAACATACTTTAAGCTATCCAATGCAAAGTTCACTGGCCCACACTGCCAGCCTACAATGAACTTCACATGGAGCACTCTCGTACCACTCTCCCACTAGAAACAATGGGGTGAAGACTAATCTACTTTTCCTGGTTCCATTTAATAATAAGGGGAAAACAAAGATGTCTTCCTGCAGTACTGAGTTGTTAGGGACTATGATTTAAAGTTTCAAGTTGAAATCAAACTAAATCTCATCAAACTGCCCATCAATTTACCCCCTAATAAGTAGAAACACCCACCTATTAAAAAACTGAATCTAGGCAGTAGACAAATGTCCAAAGAGCAATACTATAAACATTGACTTTGGTGAGGATTTTGACTCAAAAATTTCCATAGAATTCACATGGCCAGATAATTTGCACAATCTTGATATCTGTGGTATAGGATAAAGCTGATTTATTTTTAAGGCTGTTTAAGGAATGGTTAGGCACTGTTAAGATTCTTCCTGTCAGTCTGTTAAAGATCAGTCTTGCTTGCTGATTTAAAAAAAATCATAAAGAAGAAAATATTCTCAGTGAAGATCTTTTAAGGAAGGCTCCCATTTGCTCTGTAGATGAAAAGCATGAAACCAAATAACATGAGCTGCTCATGAGAAGGCTGAGACTAGCTGGAAAAAAAGGGGAAGGTACGTGAATGTAAAAAGTATCATCCTTAGATACACAGGTAAATCTTATTAAGATTCAAAAAATATGGCCCCTCAGACCTTACTTTTGGTATTTTTAATTATATATTTAATACATGGACACATGCATATTGGAAAATATTTAAACGCTATAAACTATATATTAAAAAAAACTCATAGAGCTTTTTACAGTTCATAAAATACTTTCTTACTAACGTTAGTTTCTGACTTTCTGATAACTCAAAAAAGCAAAAAAGATCAGGTTCTCCATCTCTGTCCTGTAGACAAAGAAATATCACCCCATCGTTCATGTAGTTGGTACAGAATGAATCTGAACAGAGGAGCCAGGAATCATTAGCATCCTGGCAATCTACACGTACATGAAGAGGGAGGGGATAGCATGATGATTATGAAATGGAAAGACTTTATAAGTGGTCAGAGGAGGGTCATCAAGGAGGGGGAGGTTTCAAAATATTCAAAAGGAAGCATAGACAAGCACTAGGAATGAAAAGAATTCAGAGTGATCTGTGGGAAAGAAAAAGTGACTAGAGCAAGGAAAAAAATTGCAAATTCAGATCACTCACCTGTTTAATTGTATAGCTACTATGTTTGAATTACTCTGGAAGCCATTAGGCAAACAATGATGACCTGTGGGAGGTACTTAATATCTAATTTTGGAGACAAAGTCCAAAAATAAGTATAACACAAGGCAATTCAGATATTCAGAATAGGAGTTTAGAGAAAACCATCTCTAATAGGCTGACAATGGAAAACTTAACTATAGTGAAGGAATCTGGCTGAACTTTGTAAAAATTCTTTGTAACAGTTGGGAAGTGATATGAAGATTCAGGTTATGTGAAGAGCATGAGAAAAGTCAGGGAAGCAGAAAATTGAAAAATATATTTGGGAGCAGCAAATAAACAAATTACCTGTAATTATAATAGGAAATAATGTTGGAAAGATAGGTTGAGGCTGGTATGGGAAGGGAACCCTTGAATATTGGGCTGATCAACCCGCTTTATTTTATGGGCAAAAAGGGTCTATTAAAGGCTTGTAAGTAGGACAGTGGCACATCATAATGGTATTTTAGTATTTAGTATAAAAAATTGAGTATGGTGGGCAGAAACAGGGAGAGCCTAGAGGTATTGAGAGAGATGGAGAAAGAGAGAGAGAGAAAGAGAGACCATTGCAGTAACCCAGGCAACATTTAGTAGTGTTAGTAGAAAAGACAAAAAACAAAACAAAACAAAAAACCATGAGGTGGTCTAGAGACGCTGTGAAGAAGAAATGGTAACTAATATTTATTAAACCTCTACTATGTGCCTGGCACTGGATATCTACTTTACATAGATTAACTCATTTAATCTTCAAGATGGCCCTAGAAGGCAAGTAACTTTATTGTTTCTATTTTACAGATGAGGATATTAAGCAAGTTTTCCAAGTTTACATACTTAATATGTGACAGAACAGGATTCAAACCCTGATCATCTGACTCCAGAGCCTGCCTGCTTAACCTCTAGGCTTAGTGGTTAAGCATTGGCTCAAGGGTTTTGGTGGTACCTTATATATGACAAGATCTGATAAAACCTGATGACTGGTCAATGACATATGAATCATAAGACACTGATATTCTTGGGAATCTGGATTCTGACATTTTGGAGTGATGATAGGATGGTAATACTATGAATAAAAACAGGAAAATAAAAAAAACCTTCTGGATTTCACATTTTACACTTGCTCTTAATGGTCCAATTGCTTTTTGTATTTAACATGTCAAATTACCATTAAAGTCACAAAAGCAACTGAACAACAAAACTTAAAAAATTTTGTAGACAGATCCTGACTGATTATTCCTTTCTATGAATCCACATAATGAATATGTGGAGTATAGTATAGTGCTTGGTATATAGGAAATGCACAATAATGCATTAAATAAATCATTGGAGGATTATTAATCATAAATAAATGAACATAAAAGGACACCCTCCTTTTTTTTGACCTCCTGGCAGTAGTGTCAGAAGTATATATGACCCAGAGTCAGACAAATCTTGGTTCAAATCCTGGCTCAGCAGCTTTACCCCTACAGGAAACAGGGCAAGTTACTTCAAACATTTTGTATAATACAGGGTAATAATTCAAGAAAAAACAGACGTCTTTCTGGATTCAGTACTTTTTTGTAAGGCAGTAGGTCTATGAAAGTCTAGAAAGGATGCCTCCAAAGGCCATTATCTCTGACAGAAAATCTGCAATACTCTTCTCTTATTGCATTTAATTTACAAAAATTACATTGAGACCTATACAAAAAATATCTGCCAAGTAATTGCCAGATTTAAAAGAAAAATAAATTATTTTCAGAGAAGTGAAAACTGGAGTTTCAACCGAAGGGGAGATTTTAATTGCAGTGAGACATATCAGCTGAACGGTTTAGCTTGGACTTGTGGGATCAGTAGCAGCCAGTGGGATATATATTAAAGAAAAACCAAGTTTAATTAGCCTCAAGATTTTCTACAGCTTGGCTCTTTCCTCCCACATCTAGTTTGATTCCAGTGGGTCAATATCCTTTTCGATCATGGTCTCTTCCATCTTGTTCTCAGTTGCTGTCATGACAATCCAATGGGAGAATGACATACAGATGAAAACAAGGCTTGAATAATTACTGCACTGCGTCTGGTTGTTGTTTGAGCATCATTTTATTTCTTCCAATCACACAGGTCCTTGGACTTCACAGCCCCGTGTTTCAGATGGAGGTGATGCTGATTATATTATGACATTACAGCAAAGACAGGCAGATCAGACAAAGTGAATTTCACTCCATAATTAAACTGCAGTATCTTTCGTCTGAAGTCCAGGGCAGGATTAATCTAAAGGTAGCTCTTTATCATCTCGATTAGTGCTGGGATTTGAAGAGTGAGCTCTGATTTGATAGCTAGCCCTCAGCCGAGCTGACTGGTGGCCTCATATCTGTCTAACTGACAAAAATAATATCAGATCAAGATACATTTGCAAGGTTATACCCTTTCCTTTTATTTTTATCTGAAGGAAATGCAGATAAATTCAAATATGCTGGCATTTCCATTACTCTGTTTTCTATTACAAAAATCTCTACTGAAAAGAACAGGTCCTTCTAAACCCCATAGCATTTTACAAATGAGTTCCCATAATTCCACTTAGCTCCATGCTCTAATGGCTGCTTATTTCCTGCCTTTTCTTTTTGTGAGGCTCAGATTTGAATATTTGGATGGCCCAAGTAACAGCCTCTCAAGCTCTCACAGGGTCCCCTTTGATTTCAAAGGACTCGCCCATGTAGAATTTATGAGGGGATTTTGCTTCCCTCAATTGCTCTTTTAATGTATATGATATTCCCAAATTCTTCATAATCTAATGAGTTAGATCAGTGATTCTCAACCTTAAATCCCGGTAGAAACACCTGTGAGGCTTTGTAAACAAACAGCGATCTAGCCCCCACTCCAGACCTGATGCTTCAGTATTTGTGGGGTTAGGCTCAAGCATCTGTATATTTTTAAAAGTTCACAGGTGATTTGAAAGTGCTTCCAGGGTTGAGAACTATTGCGTTAGCTAAATAGCACATCAGCAGTATTTGCAACGGACTTATCAAAACAAGTCATTGTTAAGGGAAATGAAGGCTGATACTGTTGTGAAAATAATTTTCTTAATAAAATTATAAAAATGTTTATTCTAGTAACATTTGCATAGAAAATACATATCAGGTCTTTCAAGAGCTATGGAAGACAAGGCAGACTATAAAACAGACAGGTTTATGTCAACAATGCTTCCATTGATCCATCTGATAACATTAAAGGCAATGATTTATTGACTGAGCTCATCACAGGATAATTCCATAGCTACCAACCATATAATTTAAGATGACTCTTGACTAACATCATAAAATATCTGAGTTTGGACACAAACTTGGAATTAGCTGTAATCTACTTTAATACTTTTACTCCTCAGCTGTCTTTTCAGAAAAGGGCAGGACTGAAAAGCTCTGATTTCAACTTCTGGCTCTGCCTTGTTTTAGAGTTTAAGAACACTCATTCTGGACTCAACTGAATCCAGTTATCAGTTGGTTGGCCTTCAGAAAAATATTAACTTCTCTAAGTCTCAATTATCACATCTCTAAAAATGGGGCTAAGAATCATATCTCACAGAGCTATTTGGGTTTTACACTGATTAATTTAGGTAAGAGTGCCTGGCAAACCAAAATCTGTTGAACTACAAATGCAGCATTTACTAAAGGTTGTCACTGAGCTTCTGTGCCTAAAACTGTCAGTTTGTGATCCACAGATCAGTTATCTGGGAGATATGATCCACTAGGGAAAAAAAGAGTAAGTCCAAATAGGAATGGTGTTCAATTATTTATTCATTTATTTTTGCATAAGCATCACCTGAAATGATTGTTAAAAATATAATCTGTTGGACTTCAATCCCAAAGATTCTGATACTGTATTTAGGGATGAATATGCGTTTTAGCAACCATCTAGGTGATTCTGAGTTAGGGTAGAGGATCCTCATTTGGGTAAAACAGTTATAAAGGAATAGAAATTAGCCAAATATTTATCCCCCCCACCAAAACCACAGTGCAGCCTGACTTGGAAGAGATCATGTTTTCTGTTCCTTAGGTCGAAATTCAGTCAGATGAATTTGACTTATGCACGAATGTAACATTTTCATAGAGTATGATTACGCTCCACCTTAAAAGTCTATTTTGTCTTCAATTAAATATACTTTCTGAATAATTATCGTTTAGCCACTCATATTATCTTCAATTTTTTTCATCACCACTAGGTATATGTAAGTATATAGTCATGGGTCAGATTCATTATCAACACATCTTTTTTCTTTTATAAAGCAATAAAATAACTTTCTGAAAATTGGTAAATTATCTAAATAAACAAAAGTAGCTATTTCCTTCTTTAATGCTTCATAGAATAAAGTGTTTCTGAAATGCCTTAATTAAAATTGATGAAAATTAGTGGACAATTGTAAGTTGAATACTTTAAATGCAGTTGATAAATTAGTCTGCTAAAATGAAGATATCCAACCTACTACTAGAGACTGTTCTGGATCTAAGGAGAAACTTAAAACATTTTCATTTTCAAGATTTTCCTAAGGAAAGACAGTGAGACAAATGCCAGAACTAGGTTTAGTTTGTAATATAATATGCTAACAGATACACATCATCTATATTCTAAAAGTTACTGTATAAGACAACAAGAAAATTATGGTCTTCAACTACAACTGAGCATATAGTTAAGTTGGGAGAAAAAGCATACCAGTTGAGAAAAGTTTATTAACCTTACAGGACAATAAAGCTGAGTGGTCAAGAGCAAGTCTTTTTAATAATATGTGAGCTGGGGTAGGCTACTTAAGATCTCAGAAACTCAGCACAGTATTTCTTTGAGAGGGTTGAGGTGACCATAGTGAGTCCTGAATAAGTGTAAGCTGTTGTTTATTGTAACGGTTGACAATTTATTAGATGAGATCTGTCACAGGTAAGACTGAAATGAATGACAGAGACACTGTGAGCTATAGAAACCTCAGATTGAGAGAATGTTGACATGATTGGAATGATTTTGAGTTAGATATTTGAATGGATAAGATTTGGTTAGACAGAGGGACAAAGACCATTTTAGACTGGGTGGGGAGGTGTAGGTCTTGATATGAGCTGCAGGTCAGAGGAGTTGCTTCAGTTGTGCCCAACTCTTTGCAACCTCATGGACTGTGGCTAGCCAGGTTCCACCATCCATGGGATTCTCCAGGCAAAAATACTGGAGGGGATTGCCATGTCCTCCTCCAGGGGATCTTCCTGACCCAGGGATTGAACCCATATCACCTGGTCTCCTGCATTGGCAGATGGGTTGTTTATCACTAGAGCCACCTTGCTGCTGCTGCTAAGTCGCTTCAGTCGTGTCTGACTCTGTGTGACCCCATAGACGGCAGTCCACCAGGCTCTGCCGTCCCTGGGATTCTCCAGGCAAGAACACTGGAGTGGGTTGCCATTTCCTTCTCCAATGCATGGAAGTGAAAAGTGAAAGTGAAGTCGCTCAGTCGTGTCCAACTCTTCGCGACCCCATGGACTGCAGCCTACCAGGCTCCTCCGTCCGTGGGATTTTCCAGGCAAGAGTACTGGAGTGGGCTGCCATTGCCTTCTCCGAGAGCCACCTTAGGGACTGTTTAATAGTTTAGGAAAAAACTGAAAGTTAACTTGGGATAAAACAAAAGAAGGTTCTAATTTTTAAAAGTCAGTTTGACTTTTTGGTAGAATTTTTAATTGCTCAAATATTTTCCCAGTGTAGTAACACCAGAGTCACCTGGAGGGCTTGTTCAAATACAACTTGCTGTACTCTACCTCGAAGTTTAAGATTTAGTAGATCGGGGTGAGACCCAAGAGTCTGTGTTATAATGTTTTCCTGGTGATGTTAATGCTGCTGGTCACTGTGAACCATGGCTTTAGAAGATCCTAAGACAGAGTTGGAGAGAGGAGGATTTTCCTTAAAATAATAAATAATTCAATAACTGAATAGCCCTCTTTAGTTCCTGTACAATTTCATCCTCACTTTTATGCCAAGTCATAGAAAAAACTATATGGTGATTACTTAAGAAAAAAAAAAATGCTTACTTTGACTCCCAAATCTCTTAATCAAGTTCAAGTCCTTAACTCTCTTAAAACAAGCCCAAGTCCTTAACTGTGACAATGAGGGGCCCCTGATCCAAAGGACCCCAGGCCAACCAGCCTGGAAACTTAAAAAAGACTTAATATTAAGGATGTTGAAGAATTGAAAATAATAAAGCCAAGAGATTGGAGAAAGCAGGTTGACTTTTTATTACAAAGAACCTCTATTAATCTGTGCCAAACATTTTATACTTGGGTAATACTTAACTGCCTGCCCCATAATCATCCACAAACTGTTTTCAGTTTTCCTCATTTACCTTGTTCCTTCCTTCAATAGGTACTCAGGAATGAGCAAGGGGAACAAGAACTCTCAGCTTAGGACTGGGTCACTGCTTAAACACCTCCATCTCCTCCTTCAAAATCTTTCTCCAAAACAAACTTTACAATGCAGAGGCTATACTGTAAGATATATTTTAAAAGGCAGAAAGAGAAAATATAATGCTCTGTGAGACTCTATTTTCTATGTGTGGCTCCAAGGGCACACTATCACAAGTTAGTACTTTATTTTCAATGACAGACCAAAAAAAAAAGTGTTGTGTTTTAAGATTCATGTAGACGTCTTTGTGAAGAAAAAGTAAAAAATGGGACTAAAATGTTTGAAATTCCAAAAATCTCTCAATTAGAGACGCTTGTTTATTTCCTAGCTATTTATCTTTTCTTAAAATAAGCTATATAATTACAAAGTATAATTAATAATAATAACAACAATTACCACAAGTACAACAGAAATAATGATAGTAAGCACCATGGGCCCAGATCCCCATAGTTACAAAAGATAAGAATTTGTCTCAGTATTTTCAAGAACAGACAGCAGCCCAATAATACAGGGGGGGAAAAAATCTTTCTTATGCTCCCTGGAAAATACTGCAGAAAAAAAGACAATAAACTTTAATACCTGTTGTTAAGGATCTTCATTTTACAGATCAGTTCAGGCAATTTAAACAGACAACAACTGAGGCCTCTAACGTCTCTTAGGAAACAGAATCAACATTAATTCCTGTCTGGTCCCAATTCCATTTCTAGTTAAGCATCCCCATCCACTCATAAGAAGAAAGAAATAGCATTTGTATAGTGTTTTACAGTGTATAAAGCACTTTCACAAACATCATATTATTTGATGGTCTCAACAATCCTGTGGGATATGTAAGTAGGGGAAAATATTAATATTATACATATCAGAAGATGAGAGAATAAAGGATCAGAGAAGAAGGAAATAAATTAATCTTAACTAAATATCTACAGTGGGTCAAACTTCATTTAGACTTGAAAAGAAATCCTACATATAGAGTTTTACATAACATGAAATAGGCTCAGAGAGTCTGATACCTGTTCAAGATTATAAATAGCAGAGCTAGGACTTGAATGTATATAACCTAGTTCAAGATACCCTGCTCTTCCACCAAACCCTAGACTTAATTCTCAGTTATAAATATCTAGTTACAGTAACTGGCCTTCTCAAGAGGAAGCTTGTTCAATTGCCAAATAGCATAACCACTACTAGTTTTAGGGGTTTTGTGTATTTTTAGTTAGTCTGATGAAAAAGGTACACGTTACTTGAGAAAATGTACACCTTTATAATATCTAGTATGACAACAGGAAAGAAGAGAGAATGCATTATTTCATTGGCTTACAATACTGACTTTTAAAATCCAACTATCCACAAACACAAGAGACAGCACAGTCCCATTTCCAACAAAATACTCATTAGAAGAAACCAAAAGACCAACCATTCTCAGAGGTTAGATTCTGGCATAGGCTCAACTTTAAACTACTCTTAGCTAAATAAGTGACCAATATATATGCATACTAAAAATGAATAACAGTAGAATGTGTATTAACAAAATAAATCATCCATTCCTTATTTTGTCTCAAAGTTATAGATTTAGATTTTGAAACCTTTTGATAATACCTTTTTTTATTTTTTATTTTAAACAAAGGTTTCACCGAGAAGGCATATTGGGAATTTGGGCTGCAGGGGTTAAGGGAGTTTAGGATATAAGTAAGTGTTTGTGAAATTAGATTGAATATTTAAGTAGTAAAGAAGACATTTATTGAAAGAAGATTGCTGTATGTACTGAACAATTACCTTGCTGCTACTGAGCATTTTCAGAGAATTCCAGAATTTCAGAGTTGCTGCTATACTGGGGGATTTATTTTAATAATGACAGAACATTCATGTTCAGTTCAGTTCAGTTACTAAGTCGTGTCCAACTCTGCGACTCCATGGACTGCAGCACAACAGGCTTCCCTGTCCTTCACCATCTCCCAGAGTTTGCTCAAACTCATGTCCATTGAGTCAGTGATGCCATCCAACCATTTCATCCTAGGTCATCCCCTTCTACTCCTGCCTTCATATTCATATTGGATTTCATTAAAATTATAGATTACAATCATATGTCTAAGGCTTGAATAGCCTATAAATATTCATGTAAAGCATATGTCTATGCTTAAACACCTTGATATTAGGGAATTAATAATCGTGGATATTAGGGACTGTTGGAAACAATACATTCCCTTCCTCCTCCATTCATATGTTGAAGCCCTAACCTTCAATGTGACTGTATTTGGAAATAGGGCCTTTAAAGGAGTTGTAATTGTTTAGTCAATAAATCATGTCCAACTCTTTTGTGACTCTATGGACTATAGCCCACCAGCTCCTCTTTCCATGGGATTTCCCAGGCAAGAATGCTGGAGTGGGTTGCCATTTTCTTTTATAAGGGAAATGCCCAACCCAGGGATCAAACCCACATCTCCTGCATTGGCAGGCAGGTTCTTCATAACTGAGCCACAGGGAAGTAAAAAAAAGAGTGGACATATGGATTTGTATACATTTTCACTTTGCTGCACACCTGAAACTGACACCATAAATAAAGTCATATTCTAATCCAATAGCACTGTTGCCCTTAGGAAAAGAGAAAGAGACAAAAGGGATGAGTATACATAGAGCAAAGGCCATATGACGAGACACTAAGAAGAAAGTCAGCTGCAGGCCGAGGAGAGAGGCCTCATGAGAAAACAATACTGCTGACACCTTGATATCGGACTTCCAGCCCCTAAAACTGGGAAATAACTTCTGTTGGTTAAGCTACCTATTCTGTGATATTTTGTTATGGCAGTTCTAGAAAACTAATACAGGCACTAAGGTTTTCACAACAACCTGCAAGCTAGGAATTGATTAAATTTATTTTAGCTTCCCTGATGGCTCAGACAGTAAAGAATCTGCCTGCAGTGCAGGGGACATGAGTTTGATCCCTGGGTTAGGAAGTTCCCTTGGATAAGGAAATGGCAACCCACTCCAGCATTCTTGCCTGGAGGATCCCATGGACAGAGGAGCCTGGTGGCCTATGGGGTCCATGGGGTCACAAAGAATGAGAAATGACTGGGTGACTAACACTACAGTGACTACATTTGACTGGTACAGAAACAGATTATGGGAGAGTTGAGAAATGTCTCAAGTGACACAAAACAGTATGTGGAATAACCAAGATTAAACATAGATAGATCTCTCCTTTAGACCAATGTTTTTTTCCTCCTTGTCTATTTTCTACCTTTGAGCACATAAGAGTGTTAAAAAGTTAGTTTCTATATTGACCAGAATATTTTATTATTGTATGTTTCATCACTGGCTTGTGTTTTACTTGAAGTCACAGAAAAGTATATAATTTATCTTCTTTGTAACAGTCCTAACTTTTCAAGCAGTCTCAGTTCTGTTGACCATTCCTCATATCATTTGTTTCATTTCCCTACCATCCTGGTCACTTACTCTTGAAGAAGTTGCTGTTTATTCATATTTCTTATACTGGATTGTTAAGTTATATCTTGTCTATATCATCCATGAGTAGTCTTTTAGAAATGTAAAGACAAAATCCTTATCTATCCATCTAAAACATTTCATCTAATTAGATGTAGCACATCATTCCAGTCTTTCAAGATGTTTTGGGAACTTGATTACATCATTTAACAACTTTTTTATGTATTTGGATTCATGTCATGTGCAATTCTGTTAAAAATATTTTTATCCAAATTATTGAAACAAAAATGGTGGTGAAGATGAGGTTTAGAATATTCCTGCAATATGCCATAGATTTCCTTCCACTTTGACATTGAGCCATTTGTTTGTACCTAATAATGTGGACATTCAACCAGTTACTAATTTATCTGTACTTAGATTAGTTACTAATATATCTGTACATCTAACCCAGGTGAGATAGATCATATATTCTAGACATGATTTCATTGGAGCCATTCTGGTTTCTAGCAAGCGCCATTTTTTCTGGGGATCATAAACCATGGCTCTATGCTTTATTGTTTTAATAATCCATTCGGGGCTCTTTCTCAGGACTGACAACAAGCTGTTTGTATGTATAAACTGCCTTCTTATACTTTCTAAAAATTAGAACATTTTTTATATCTCTAGTTACCTAATATTTTTCTCTTCTCCTCAGATATGAATGGCAGTAACTGATTTTATTAATAAACCCTTTCTTTAGCCTACAGCTCTCTAGCCCTATTTCTAGGCTTCTCTGTTTACCCTTTTTTCTGTGTCCTCCCAAGGAATAGAGTCTCTATGTATAATCATGAGCTTCCTTGGTGGCTCAGACAGTAAAGAATCTGCCTGCAATGCAGGAGACCTGGGTTTGATCCTTGGGTCAGGAAGATCGCCTGGTGAAGAGAATGGCAACCCACTCTAGTATTCTTGCGTGGAGAATCCCATGGACAGAGGAGCCTAGCTGGCTACAGTCCATGGGGTCGCAAAGAGTCAGACACGACTGAGCGACTAACACACACACACACGTGTAATCATAATGACACCTAGAGATAGTCTGCTGGTCAGATATGTATCTGTAAACCAGAAGAGTAGAGAGTACTTAGGGGGCTGACTTGGGCCTGGTTGTGCTGGCAGAGGAGAAGGGGCTATGATCAGTGGAGGCTTTGTGCTCGCCTCTGTGTATGGCTCTGCCTAACTTCTGTTTTTCACTTCTGGCTGTGAACCTGGATAAGATTGTATCCTTTTCCTATTCATTCTGGTTGATTTCTTTTGCCAAAGATTCAAGAAAGCTTTGTATTTTTCAGTCTTAAACTGCGAGATGTTGTGATATATGATTCATTTATTTTCTCATGAAGACTCTCTCCAAGGCAGGCATGTACCTTGACCTTTACCTAATCAAAAAAAGTTGTTTGGGGGATGGGAGACGGGGAGGCAGGTTGGACTTTAAATGCACAAATCAGTTCTAATAAAAACACTGAGATTCAGGTGCCTGAGGTTAGAAATACTGGAGGGAATTCAATTACACTAATTAATATTTAAGAAGGGCTAGAGATCACATGCTGAATGTGGAAAACTAGGCCAGTCAGACATGAGCATATGGGGAGGGCAAGATCAACTGATAAAAGTAACAAACAAATCATACATAAACGCTCCAACAGGAATGAAAAAGAGAATATAAAATAAATGTTCCAAATGACACTGCAGAGGAGGTAAAGTAAATGGTCTACCAGATATAAAAGCAAAATGTTCTAACACACACAAGACTTTTTATTGGTTTTATATAAACACATATATTATAAAAATGGTTCTTTCAAATACATTAGTAGGAAAAGTTACCCAATTATAAAAACAGAGACTTAGTTTCAGATCTGTGGATTCAGAACATACTGTATTTGCTCTTGTTTCCTCACTGGTTCAAGTAGTAGTCTTAATAAGGGTTGGTTTTCATAATAGGTGGTTCCATTAGGTTCAGCCTACCTGGATGCCTAAAACATGATGGAAGGTTGGAAAACAGCAGAGTATTCTGGGTTCTACACAGGCTTTTTAGTTCTGCCTCTGATATTTGGTTGGTATCACAGCTTATACCACATTTTCTCGTTTAATTTGATTTTTCATTTGTGGTCCAGACAGTTAATTCTGATTTGCGGTCACTCTTGTACACCTCAAAGCTTTCTAGAGAAGGCACTAATGGTACCAACATTACTCTGCTTCTGCCATATAAACAGTTCTTTCTTCTACCCTAGCATTTGCCTACCCATTTCCAGTCCCCCTCTACCTCTAAGCCCTGTCTTCCTCTGTCCTTTTGCTCAAGTTCACGGGAAAGTTATATGCTGAACTTTGTTCTACTACTATACTCATCTTATTCTTTCAAAGCTCCACCCTCTGAAAGCCACAGTTTATCAATTCATAGCCATGTCTTAGAAACTTTGAAAACTGGAAGTCCAGAGAATTCACTGGATTGCTTTTTGCTCTCATCATGAAGAAGCAGAAGTAGCAGCTAGAGTAGAAATGGGAAGAGGACTGAGACCGAGATTTGGATCCCTTTCTGAATTCTCTGGTGTAATAGATGGTAACTACATGACTGTGGACAAATCCTATGTCTATGTACAATGTATAAATGATATACATCTCTCTCTGGTGGAGAGAACAAAACAAAAGACAAAAACAAGATTCTTGTTCTTCAGGAGTTTAACCTCCAGTTGAAGAAATAATTTAAATAAACCAAACCCCCCAAAGAAACCATCCTCAAATGATCAAATTGTCCTTAAATAATAGAGGAACAGAGAGAGGGAATATGGTTACTTCCTAAAAATTTAAACCAAATTAGTGGTTTTAAAACACACTGCTTCATGTCCTCAAGTTTAAGAAGAGATGATTAAGCAGTTAAATATTTAATTAAAATGTAAATTAAAAAATTATATACTTGTGTCAATTTACAATTGTCATAATAAAAACATGCAAATTTAAGTGTATTATATACATTTTTAAAAGATCAATGTGTTGTTACAAGTTAAATGTGTACAATAAGGTTAACTAGTTTTTATATAGCCGCACATTAAGACCCTGAAATTGGAAGGCAGGCTGTTTTAAAAAAAATAACAAAAATCAGAAAACAAAAACCCTTTACTATATGCAACTGCTTAACTGTATATAATGATTTTCTTGACACCATACAGTAGTCCATTTCTCATACAAAAATACATTGAATTTTTAATAATAATGAACGAAAGTTACTTAGCACATTGCCTACTGCATAAAAAGCTCTAATAAATATTATTAACTGCAATAATCAAAATTGATAAACATCTAAAAGCCAGTTGTTTTCTTCTGGTTAATTTTTTATATTTAGAGTTTTTCTTTGCTTCTAGAATGTTCTATGAATAAGATCTCTTCAGCTCCATGTGAGTTATCACATGGGATTGTGGGGGTTCATTTTGGTAGTTCTGTATTAGCTTTTCTGTCACTGTCTGTGTTATTTTCTCATTCCTGTTCAGTGGTTCAAAAAGTAAAACTCAAGAAAGAGCTAAACATTATGAGCAATATATTGAGATGAATGGTTATCACAATTGGGCGAAAAAGAATATTATTAAAAATAAATCACACTAAGGAAGAGCAGCTGATGATAGCAGCTGTGAAATGGCTGTACATGGTGGGAACCAGTGAGCCCCAAAGAAACAAAAGAATAAAAAAAACAATGGAAGGCCATGAAACTTACATGATTTACGAGGAAAGTGTAAACTTAATGAACAGCCACTGAAGACTACAAAAGTCAGAAAAGTCACTTCTGGATGAATATTTGGACAAGAGAGTAACATGGGAAGGACTGATGTTCTCTGATCAAATGGGAATTACTAATGAGAATAGAATGAGAAATAAGAAAAATGGAATTTTTTACTGTATTTTATTTCTTTATGGTATAACCTGCAATGAGGGGATAATATTTTTGTGTATACCAATATAGATAGGATATTTAAGAAATGTTTGGTAATAACAGCAACCACAATGACGATGATATCGTTTTAAGAGCCCAAGTTAGATGTTCATGGACAAGATAAACTAAAATTAGAACCCATGTTGGCAGGCATTGTGGCAAGGTATTCTGTGATACAAAAGCTTTTATTAAATATGGCTCTAAGGATTTAATTGTTTGAAAAATATTTTATGTAGGCAACACAAAAACACATAGTTCATTCGGCACGCAGACATATGGCTTTTTGCCTGGTACCTGGATACAGACCTGCCACTCAACATCCATGAACACGAAATTCAGTTAAAAACTAAAAACAAAGACATTGCCAAGAAAATTGAGATGGTAGTATATAACATTATGCCTGAGAGAATAAACTATTGAGACAAGATGAACAAAACCAACTGAGATGAGACAAGCAAATTTAACACAAGTCAAGGAAGCTGTCTCTAGTGTTAAAACAAAAATGCTACCAAACAGAACCAAACTTGCTATACACAGGAATTCATGGGCATAGCAAACAAAAAATTTTTTCCTCAGAATCTATGCTGATAACTCCTGTGAGATTACTCCAAACATGGGGAATTTTTTCAGAATTGCTCTGTTTTCAAATGAAATTTTTAAGACATTTCATGAAACAAGTGGAACTTTATCAGAAATAAGCCTTTAAATTACTAAAAAGAAAAGGCTAGCCTACTTAGGAAAAGAAAACTCATTAAGCACAAATGCTGAGGTTAACTGTGATTTAGGGAGACACAGTAGGAAATATTTTCATTAAAGCCTGGTATCTTCTGTTCTTGAGAAGAAATTGCTCCACTCTGCTGAACTCCAGTTTCTTTTGCACAATGTATCTCCGAAACTCATCCATTCTGTTGTCTGTGTTACAGTCCATTTTGCTTTGTTTGCTTGCTGTGCATGCTTAGTTGCTCAGTCCTGTCCAACCTTTGTGATCCCACGGGCAGTAACCTGCCAGGCTCCTCTGTCCACGGGATTTGCCAGGCAAAAATACTGGCGTGGTCTACCATTTCCTCCTCCAGGGGATCTTCCCGACTCAGCGAATGGAACCCAAGTCTCCTGCATTATGGGTGGATTCTTTACTGACTGAGCCACCAGGAAAGCCTGAAAACCTGTATTTAGTTATAAACCTTTATTCATGAATTTTCATTTGAAATCTCCACTTAGGAAAAAAAAATCATATTCATTCTCATTCCAACATGAACTATATAAACTTTGAAAATTATCTTAAAAAAAATCACTGTTCCTTTTAGTTTAGTGTTTTTGCATTTCCCAGTAGTGGACATTTGGAAAATAATATAATAGTGAATATCATCACCAGGTCAATAACATAATTTAATCTGTAACTTTAAAATCAAGCTTTTCTTTTCATGCTGTTTTATAAATAACTTCTTTATTTTGCCACAATTAAAGTATCTTTTTATCAAATTCTATATAAATGCACTAGATATAGTAAATATATTTTTGGCTAAAAATGACAACAATGCAAAGTATATGATAAAGATTATATCATTGTCTCATTTTCATTTTGATAAAATCTCTTTTTAGGTTATATCATTTTATATTATGCTTTTTTGTGCTGCTTAATATTATAATTAATAATTCATATTTTTGTCTTTTCCCTCTCACTCTGACAACTTTTATTTTTAATCGGTGGGCATGTGCCAAATTGGTTTGTTATTTATTTATAATGCAAAATGACAAGGGAATTGAATATGTGAAATAAGATGGAGAGATTTTCTTTCATACGACAAAAATTTCTTAGTAATGGGGATGTTTCTTGCTTACCCTGTGGACTCAAGGATTTTGGAGAGGTTAGATCAGATGGCACCAGTGCCTCATATGACAATGTAGGATAAATATATTGAATGGAATTGTTCATTTCTGTCTTAAAATTCATTTTAGTTTTGTGAAGACAGCTGGGCGCAAGCATAGGAAGAGGACAAAAGAATAACAAAATTTGTGAAAGACTCCCTATTTTGATAGATGCTAAAGTGCAAATTAAGTAAAAATTCTGACCAAACAGATCTATTTGTATTCTTTCCTAAATGCTAAAACATGCAAATTTAATAGGAACAAACAGAAAATTTCATAGATATGGAATTTCCATTGACACAAATAAAAAGCTCTGTCTGTAGGGCTTTATGGAGCATAAATAACCCCTTCAGTTCTGCCTCTAACCAGAAACTATACGATGTGAAGGCTAGGGCACTGAATGGTTGTGACAGTCTCAATGACATCAGCAACCAAATCACCAAGGCTGATCTCAATGAAGAATTACAGGCTCACCCAAGAATTACAGTGGAATCAGGATCTGTAGGGATGTGGCTCTCGAATCTGCACTTGAAACCAGCTCCTGAGGTAGATTTAAGTTTGAGAATAGTCTTAGGGCAAACCCCTGTCTGTCACCAGAGCTCCTCACTGTTAGACATGCTCTTTCAATTCATCATTTGTGTTGAACATTAGAGAATTCACAAGATGCAACACATGTGATCAAGCAATATGCTTCCTCAAAGATTCCAGTGTCTCAAATTTCTTCT
This sequence comes from Muntiacus reevesi, assembly GCF_963930625.1. NCBI lineage: Eukaryota > Metazoa > Chordata > Mammalia > Artiodactyla > Cervidae > Muntiacus > Muntiacus reevesi. Next base: position 38,437,194 of record NC_089256.1, read on the forward strand.
ATTAATTTAAAAACCACAGTCTACTCTGTGACTGCCCTACTTAAGCCAACCCTTTATCTCTGACTCTGCCTTTGTTGTCAACCTGTGCAGACTTCCAGTCTTTGACATCATTCAATTAGCCTCCAACATTTGAAACAGAGGATCTTTTCCCCAATAGTTCATCCCAATCCCCACTTAAAACTTGATGATTAACAGACTATATTTATGTGTAACATTGAATCTTTCAAAATAACTTTATGACACTAAATATTTTGATCATTATTAAAATATAGGAGGTCGATTTTGAGGCAGATGAGGGAACCAATGCACCAGGAGGTAAAATCCTTTAACTAAGATTGACTCATTAAGTGGCAAAGTATGAATGAAAGCATAGGTATTCAAACATTATACCACATTGCCTTTCAACCTTTCCTGAGCAAATCTTTCCCAGACTTTAAGGAATATGCCCATTTTAAGGGATCTGTATCTTTGAGATATTTTCATCTATACTAGAATGTACCTGGTATTTATCTTTCTGAAATGGATGACAGAAAACCCAATTTTACTGTGCTAGTTATAGGATTATGCATTCTAGGTAGTCCAGTTTAAAATGGCAATAATAACGATGCTAAGGTGCCATTCTTGTGAGGTACTATTTCTGACCTGGTAATAGATACATTTTAAAAACTTTATCATTTTGAATTTTCATAATTCATTTTAAGGTTTGGTACTACTGTAGATGGTACTAAAGAAAATCAGTCCTGAATATTCACTGGAAGGATTGATGCTGAAGTTGAAACTCCAATACTTTGGCCACCTGATGCGAAGAACTGACTCACTGGAAAGACCCTGATGCTGAGAAAGACTGAAGGCAGGAGGAGAAGGGGATGACAGAGGATCAGATGATTGGATGGCATCACTGATTCGATGGCCATGAGTTTGAGTAAGCTCTGGGAGTTGGTGATGGACATGGAAGCCTGGAGTGCTGCAGTCCATGGGGTCGTAAAGAGTCAGACACGACTGAGCAACTGAACTGACTGACTGACTGACACTACTGTAGATATGAGAAGGAAAAAATAACTGCTGTTATGTTGAATATGTATCAAAAAATTGCTAATAGCTGTGACTACTACTTGGTTAGCTATACTATTTGAATGTAACCATGGGAAGTGAAGTTTAGAAACTCATTCATAATAACTGCCATATAATGAAAGGAACTAGAAGGTATTACCATAAGAAAAACATTAACAAACTGGTGAATTATCAATAGGGTTCTATCAGATCAGATTATTTGAAAAATACACCTCACCCCTTAAAAATCTTCATATTTAAGTTTTTAGGAAGAGTGCCAGTAGACCTGTCTATTAAACACTTTACGTAAATAGCATTAGAGAACCTTTCAGAAATAGGAGGTGGATTTGATTTCAGTATTTTTGATCCCCAGAGGTTAGGGCTGGGGGGCAGCCATAGGAAGAGAAGAGTAGGTGATGGGTATGTAAACATGGAGGAAGACGCCTCCTTGTCTGAATTTAAGCATCCTGAGTATAATGAAGAAAAATTTCATTATTCTATGTTTATATATCTTTGTGTGAAACAAGTACTGTCCTCTAAAACTGAGGTTTACATAGGCTCTATTGCAACAAACACCCTATGAGAATTTCTTTAAACATCAAAATTTATTTTTTCAAATAAAAACTTTCATGATTTAGTGTTATTAAAATCTAAATGAATGTTTCCATTGATTTGTCCAGAAGAGGGACCTAAGTACAGTTTAGAGAGCAAACTTTTTAGTGATGACTGGTAGCAATGTTTCCCTTCTATCAGATAGCAAGCTATAGAAACACAAAGCAATGGATGTATACCTAGATAAAAATAATATTGTAGAGTCCAACTGGTATCTGAGAGTTGAGGACAGGCTGAGGTGGACTCCTTGGCTCCCTTCTGTCCAAAAATTTTCTGTTTCCCTATTTCCTATGGTTACCACCATGGAACATGTTAAAATCTCAGTAGGGACTCTGTTTCAACTTTTCCTTTCAAAACACAGTGAAAAAGCTTAATGGAAAAAAAATGTCCTTCCTATCTCCATGCCAGGCACAGTGTAAGATCCACAAACTTAAAAGCCAGGCAAATAGTCTTTTATTTGCACCAAAGCTAAGCAAGTGACCTAGTGCTACAAAAATTCCCAAATAGGCATGTGACCTGACTAATGTGTGCTGTGAGATGAGTCAAGGAAAATGGAACCATCTGTACTTTTATTGGACAGTCAAATAATTCCTCTCTGTCTATCCAAAAATATAATTTGTATACTTGAAGAGAGATACAAGGATCTAATTTTTAAAATTGGTGATACAAAATATAACCTAGTAAACATAGAGATAAGCAAAAATTGTTTAAGAGAACCATGATCGCTCTCAGAAATTCTTACTACTCATTTGTGTACTAAAGCTTCTTTAAGACTTACAGGAGGAAATCCAGGAAAAGAAAGGTAATAACAAGATGGCATAGGGACTTCCCTGGTGGCTGAGTTGGTAAAGAATCCATCTGCAATGCAGGTGACGACCTGCAGTGCAGGAGATAGGAGACTCAGGTTCTACCCCCAGGTTGGGAAGATCCCCTCGAGAAGGAAATGGCAACCCACTCCAGTACTCTTCTCTGGAATATTCCAAGGACAGAGGAGCCTGGAGGGCTACAGTCTCTGGGGTCACAACAGTCGGACATGATTTAGTGGCTAAATCACCACAACCAACAAGATGGCACAATCTTCAAGCAGTGGGATCTGTGCACCCTTCTTTCTCTACAATGAAAGCTACCAATGAATGAAAGTGAGTGATGGCAGGAAAATAGCAATCAGCTGTAGGACCATATTAGTTTTGTAGGTTTATAAAGCTTTGCCATTGTTTTTTAAACTTATATGTCAACCATGCACCACACTTCCATTATCCTATATGGGAATTTCAGTGAATTTTTTCTATCAAGTTCTCATCAAGTTCATCTCAATTTGTTCAACAAGTTCTCAATCTTGATGGAAAACAAGGGCAGAGTAGTGATAGTTGGTAAAATATAGTAATAAATAGTTGGTAAAATATGTCTTTCAAAGACAGCACCTAACAAAATATGCATGTTTTGGAAGTGAAAAGGCAAGATGGAACTGAGCAGGATACTGTGGATAAGGTGACAACCAAGTATTCACAGAGAATCCCAAGATACCTGCCTTTTCTTTCATAAACTAAAGTGCCTCCTCACTTTATCAACAAGGGAGCCAAAGTGAAATATAATAAAAGCAGCAAACATATAATATACTTGTACCACAAGCCTAGAACTATGTCAAATATTTAAATGCATCATCTCATTTAACTCTTACAAATATCTGACAAGGCAACTATAATAATTTGCACTATACCAATGAAAAAGCTAAAGCTGACAGAGAATAAGTAACTTATTCAAGTTGCACAGTAACTAAATAGAAGAGCCAATATATGAACTAAGATCTGTTTGATTTCAAAATCCAGGCTCTTAACCACTAGGCCAGTGGTTAAGAGCTTAACCACTTAACTCAAACTGCTCACTGGAATCAACTGGGAAGATTTTAAAATCTACAGATACTCAGACCCTACACACAGAACAATTAACCAGAATTTCTTACGCATGGGAGCCAAACATGTGTGTTCATTTCCAAGCTCTCCTGGGTGATTGTAATATGCAGCCTGGATTGTAAACCACTGTACCATGCTCAGTTTCTTTGCAGTTGCTTTCCCCCAGCCCCACTACATACTCCTTGCTATGTTCCTTCATCAAGACTATTGGAAAAGTAATATATGTGTGAAAGTTTTTAAAAAGCATTGTTACAGCAGAATATGGTCACAAGTCCAATCAAAGAGACACCCGTTCATATCTGTTTACAGGCTATGATGAGTGAACACAAAGACCCTAATTTATCACTCTCATCTCCAAAAGGGAAGTATAAAGCTGGCCTTAAAAGCCCTTCATACCAAAACTAATCAATAAAATTTGGAAAGTCCTCCTCCTTTTCTTTCACAAATCTAATGAGTAGCTACTAGACCCAAAGGGAAAATCCAATGGCCGAATATTCCCTTACAATGCTATTTCACACAGGATTCAACGCAACCAAAAGCCATTCCAAACAAAGAAGTAGTAGAAGTGAAGAGGAAATGTATGTTGTAACCAAGTGAGATTTCAAGTCAGAAGTCTTAGGTTTCTGTCTGTACTCTGCCACTTTACTGCCATGAGTTGAGGCTACAATCAGTTTCCTTTTCTGTACTGAGGCTACATCTCCCTTAGTGAAGTGATTTTAAAAGTGTGGGCCCCACCAGCATCACTTGGGAACTTGTTAGAAATGCAAATTATCAGTCCCTACCGCTAGACTCAGAATCAGAAACCCTGAGAGTAGGGCCTAGCACTTTGCATTTTTAAGAAGCGGTCCATGTGATTCAGATCATTTCCAGATGATTCTGATGTGTCTACTTCATCTGTGTGTGTGTGTGTGTGTGTGTGTGTGTGTGTGTGTGTGTGTGTGCGCGTGTGTGTGCGCTAAGTTGCTTTAGTCATGTCCCACTCTTTGCGATTCTATGGACTGTAGCCCTCCAGGCTCCTCTATCCATGGGATTCTCCAGGCAAGAATACTGGAGTGGGCTGCCATGTCCTCCTCCAGGGGATTTTTCCACTCAAGGATCAAACCTGCATCTCTTACATCTCTTGCATTGGCAGGTGGGTTCTTTACCATTAGAACCACCTGGGAAGTCCGTCTACCTCATAGGGTTGCTCTCTAAGGGCAAAAGGATGTTGTGTTAGTTTTTATTGCTATCTGCTTAAGTCAGAAATCTCAAATTCTCTAGCAGAAACAGAGAAATAATATTACAGTGTACATTAGTTAGATTAATAACCTCATTTCTGAATTTCACTTTGAATGTGTAGATGAGGCACAAGTCAACCAGAGGTTATGCAATTAGCTTAGAGTCAAAGAGAAAGCAAGGAGTAGAGCTGAGAAGGAAACCCCAGAATGAACTTGATTTTAATTCAATCAAACTGTTAAAGTACCAACCACGCACTTTCATCTATAATCACAATGAACCTTTTTATAAACAAGTCTCTATCTCTCAGCTTAAAAAAGTATAACAGTAGCTTTTTGGATTTTAAAATGGATTGACTTCTATAATTCTGTGCTAAAGGCAGCTCAAGAAGCAAGAAGAAATCACAAGCTTTCTACAGTGAGAAAGTGCAAGTGCCCAGACTTCTGTATGTGTGAAGTACAGACAAGTACTCCCCTTGGTCATGTCACATTTCTGATTATTGCAATGGTGGAAACCATCAGAAATGAAAGTATCTAGTGGTTGAGTTTTCACTGAAACATATATATATATATATATATATATGTATATATATATATGTATATACATGCATACTTCTACAATACTATTATTTGGATGCTATAAAACATAAAAGGGATTTCAGAAGATGTTTTGGAATATTTTTTTTCCTCTATCCTCCTGTCAGCAGCATTCTATCTTTTCACTGTAATTTATCTGATATAGCTACTAAGAAGCTTGATAGCTTTACATGCAAGGGTGCAGAAAAACAAAGAGCAAGGGAATGGGTTGTTAATGAAATTCTCTGATTGTAAAAAGCACTTTGAAATGATCAGGTGGTAAATAATAATAAGAGGAAATAGGATAAAGTGCTTTGATGCTACAGCGATAGTCACTATATAAATGCAGAAGAGATCAGACATGAATAGAATTTGCATTTTATGCAGCTTCTCTGTGTGTATATAGAATATACAGTTGCTAATTTTTCAACAGTGCTGGTAAAATATTGTTCAAAATCTATTCTTACTATCTTATCACTTTAAAAGGCATCATATAGAAGGACCCATCTGTCCTAGTGAAATGGTGAATGTATCTAAAGAGGCTAGAGAAACAGCCTCTTTCACAAGAAAAAAAAGAGCCCAAATAAAAGGAGAAAATGAAGAAGAGAAAATAGTAACACTATCATAACAGCTATGGAGACATACACAAAGATGATCTCTGAGAAACATCAGGGACGAATGACTCTGTTAATGTGTGGCCTCTGTGGAACTACAATGAAGATATATGGTCATACACCAGAAATACAGACATGAGCTCTTTCTCTTTCCTGGGCTATTTTTATGATGGTAGTTGTTTTTAAATGAAAACAGGGAGAGGGGAGTTAGAAGTATGGTTTTTTTTTTTTTTTTTATTGTTATTACTGTTACTGTTTACCTTAGCTATATTGCTAACAGAAATTCCATACCAGATACTTCCAACAGTTGCATGATCTCAGTGCTTATCATGAATTTGCCTTTAATTTTCTTATTTTTTTCCTTAGTACTTGCTCATAACCCAATGCCCATTCATTAAGGTATACCAAACCCTAGTCCATGGTTACTCTTGAGGAGCTAGAGAAAATGCTAAAAGTGGGAGAGTCTCTTAGTTACAGAGGGAGAGTCTGATTAGAATTCTGAGATAGCAGAGATCTTAATAAAAAGACCACTAGCCAAACAATAGAGCACTGACGATTGAATCAGCCTCAATACACAATTCTTTCCCTTCCTTTGTCCTCTTCCTTTGTGGATCTTTCTGTCTCTAGGTTCTTTTCTGTCTCTGGTCATTAAAAAATCCAGATATTTCAAATATCACAAATTTCCAACTTGGAAGAAAACACAAACTTTTTCAGAAAAACCATCTCTGTGTATTCACAAAATTTGCACTTATTTCTGGAATAAGGAAATGGACAGAGAATTTCCAACATTAGAAAGGAAAAATACAAATATTAATAGTAATAATGAAATTAATAATAATACTTTGGATTCTAGAAGATGTTTTATCACAAAGATTCACAAGTATTAATGGAGACTCCAGAACAAAGAATTAATTAAGCCAAAGTCAGACTCTCTGGAAAGCTGCAAATGGTCTCAGAACAGACGTTAGTGATAAATAAACACTGGGATTGGGCATAAAAGCATCTCCCTGTCCCTTGTTCTAAAAGTTAACTATTAAACCATATGTTGTTCATGCTGATTTGTTTTACTCAATTCTAGAAACGAGGACATGTCGATCAGATTGCACTGGGCAACTGAACATTTAGTGAAGGCTTTGTGAAGACTGTGTTCTTCCCACTGGTCCTACCCAAAGGGCTTCTATTATCAGACTATCAAGTCTGTGTTGCTATGAAAAATGGAAAGTATCCTCTTTTGAAAAACAAGTTCTTCCTCTACCTGTTTTCTGATTCTGGTACATTCAACATTTTAAATGCTTGATCTCTTCCTCATCCCCACTCTTCCCAAACCATTTCCTCTCTTCTACTCTATTCTTTTAATTATTTACAGACTTGCTTGCCTGGACACTTCATTTTAGTAGAAGTTGGCTGATTTTTTTTCAGCACCTTTTAGTGGAATGCAATAATAGATGAATAGAGAGGGAATTGGTCTTTATTGTTATTTTTAGGTTTCATATGTGACAGAGAATTTTTTCCCTTTATTGATTTTTCCTGTATACTGTCCACTCTACAGCTTGAAATGGCTACCATGGTATTTGAGAAACTGGTTGTTCTTCACTGTTGAAACCACGTTTTAAAACAGTTTTTGCAAGTCACATTTTACTCGGTTTTAAGGAAAGTTTTGTTTGCTTTCACTTTCTTTGTGGAGTCATGCTGGCAGAGAAACACAGTCTAGAACATTGCTTTTAAATGTGGTATGATTGGGATTATAACGATATTGATTCTGTATTTAAAATTTATTAGATTGAACCATGTGCAGTTAAAAGGAAAAAGAAGTCATAAGACTTTAATATTCTTCACAAATATGAGCACCAAGAGATGCAAATGTTAAAATTCATCAAGCACAACACAACATCCCACCGTTGGAAAGAAATTTTCTCATGTCCAAAATTCATCTGGGGTGGGGCAAGGAGTTGGAACATTTATGTGTGGAATTTTCCTCCATATTTTTGATAACAAATATCTGGGAATGTATCTTAATATTTATGTAATATTATAATACATTTCTGAAAATGATACATTATAGGTCAGAAACAACATGACAGGAAGTTCATTTTGAATATAACCAGGAATAGGAAATTTTCCTATGCTAACCTTCTGGAACTGTTCATTTTCACTTATATTTCCTGGACACTATGCTGTACAGAGAAGAATAAAAGCTGAACTATGGGATAAAGAAGAAGGGTAAACATAGCCTATGGTATTCAGATTTGTAAAAAGTGGCAATATTTATTTTTTAAAAAACAAGATTTGGGGCTGAGTTTTACAGTAGTTTTTGATAAATAAAGCCTCCTGAATTTTCAAAAAGTGTAAGAATGAAACATCTATTAAATTTAGAGTATTAAATAATAGTGAAGACATATATCAAAATTGGCAATATCCAGAATTTGAGAGGACATTGAACATTCATTGTGAGTGGAGGAAGGGTGAGCTTGCTGCCTAAGAAAAGCACTCATGACGTGTAAACCAAAACTTAGCATCATACAATAAGGCTTTTATATTTTTCTTCTCTGGGGGATATGTGAAGAAAGATGGCTCCAGGGCTCTTGCTACTGTTTTTTTTTTTTTTTTTTTCTTTTTTTAAGCTAAAATTTCACTCTAAATGCTAGTGAAATTTCCAGAGTTCCTCTTGGAGGTTTTGACCCAAATGAAGTTCAGTGGTTGTGGCAAAGAGATAAACTAAGCCTATCTACACTAACACTCAAGTCCTTGCTCAAAGCAAGGTCTTAGGATTTGGATTGCAAACTGGCAAATTCAATGGTCCAACTGCACAAGGGCAAATACTAAGTATTAATCTGGAAAGTAAAGATTCTCAATCTTGGCAGGAGGGTAGTCCTACCACTGCTTTACTGTATGTCCAAACTCTAGCTAAATTATATATCTCCATTTGAAATGAACCTGAGAAAAAGGCAATGTCCTACAAAGTGCTATCTCTTTGGTATGTATTTTCCAAACTGTAAACCATGAAGTGCTATATAAAAGCAAAATAGTATTAGTGCCTCATAAGATAAACATATAGATTGATGATGAATGTATTAAAAGTGCATTACGTGTTTACTTTATAAAGGTACTAATACTAGTACTACTAATAACAATTCTTCAGAAATTTGGTGGGAGAAAATATCTACAGAATACATTTGCTGAGAAAAATCATCAGATTTCAATTTTGGAGAACATAATTAGAAGTCACAGGAGACTTTTGAGGGTAAACCTGAAATCCCTGGTCTATGAACCACCCATTTTAAGCTCCAGTTTATTCAGAACTAATAATAACCTGTCTCTTGAAACCAAAGGGAGCAGTAAAGAAAGTCACCTACATTCATGTGCTTCAGCCTTCTGGAGATCAGTGAATCTACAACCTGAAGCTCATATTTCTATAAAAAGGGTAACAGTGAAATCTCATCATTACTTTGTTTGCTTTGAGGAAATTGGCTATGCCCCCAATTAAATTATACTACAAACTTCTTTCCCATTACCAAAATGTAAATACATAACCAGGCATAAGAATGTGGTAAAGGAGGAAACATGAGATTTAGAGTCTTAGAACCTTGGGTGTGTATCCCACTTCCACCCCTTAACAAGTTATTTAACCTCTCTAGATCAAAGTTTTCTAATCTATTAAGTGAAGATAATGGTAGCTATCTCACAGGATTGTTTTAAGAATTATATGTAAAATTCTTGGTGCAGAGAGGTCACTCAATAAATGATAGCCAAATCACTGTCTATAGTAAAATGCAGATAAAATATATTTCACCTGACTGTTGCTCTGTGAGGTAGGTTTGGTGTCCAAGCTACAAAATCCATTAAACCAAAATAATTTGGTCACTTTAGCAATGCATTTTAGAGATATTTTAAAATGACATTTTCCCAAAGTCAAACTAGCTTATTGCTATATCAAATTGCTGTATTTAAAAGGGAGCTTTATTCAGTTCATAAAATAGTGTATCTAGTTTTGTTCCCCAAATCTAGGATCATAAAGATCTTCCACCAAAGAGGATAAGAGTGACATCTAGAAAAACAAGTTTTTTTAAAAAAAAACTATAGTAGGAAATGAATGTAGGTTATCAGGATAACAGGAAGTCAAAGCAACATGGAGAAGAAATATGTCCTGCAGATGAAGAAAAATGGAAAGACACTTTACTCCAGAGAGATGGAGTAAAGAACAATCCCAAGCCCTAGAAGCCTGTAGGTTAAAAAGTGATTGAAACTCTGACTCTAACGTAAGACGTAAAGAAAGGTTCAAGAATACCTATCAGTAGAAGAAAAGCAGTGAGAGCAAAATTCCTAGGAACCAGATGCATTTAGGAATAAAATCCTTAAAAGTGGTCTGCTCCAAGGTAGTGCTAGCTTCAGAAAACACAAATATTGATGGGTTAAATCAGGACTGGAGAAAATATAAAGCCAAATATGGGCAGCTCTGAGGGAAAAAAAAAATAGGCAGCTTGGGACTCAACTGTCATCACAATTCATTTGTGTTTCACATCCCACTGTTTGTGACATTAACAGAATTTCGAATTTAGCAATGAACTATTTTTGTATTGTGAATATCTGCAGCCATTTTCCATATGTAGCTACCACTGAAACTAGAAATAATAGCTCTATGATCTTTAAAATGCTTCCAATTAATACTATTAAGATTACGGGTCACCTAAGAGTATCTCAAGTTAATTCACTTTTCCTATCATTTGAAATGGAGCATTTTCCCTGCTCTTTATTTGCATTAAGTTCAAATTATTTGACTATGTTAGTAACAGATCTTTTGTTGGCTTTTGCTTTTATTGTCATTCTTCAAAAGATAGAGTTGGTTTTAGATTTTTAAATTTTATCTTCATTTAACTAAAATAAATAAGGCAGACCTTTTCATAATAGCGTTTAAATAGGTAAAATTTATACGCAGCACTTTGACTGTATGTCAAATATTAAGCAAGGCAATTTCAGGTATTAGTATTTGTTATATTGGAATGTATATACCAATTCATATGAATCATATTTATATTTATATATATATTCTACACATAATAGGCTTATATTCATTGTACACAGGGTTTTTCTATCTTATTGTTGTCACTGCCATTGTCAATGGGTATCATTTATCTACCATTCTCCAAGAACTCTTCTAGACACTACACAAACTTATCATGCAATGAGGCCATTATTGCCCCATTTTCTGTTTAAGGACTTAGCCACAAGAAATAATGTATCCATGATTATATAATTTGCAAATAGTGGAGGGAATAACCAAATACATGGCTGTGCAACTACAAAGTCTACTGTACATTTCTGCCTTTCATACTGAGGCAAGCCTACTATTTTATAACGTTAACATGTTGTCAAGATTCCACACAAATGAATTTTTCTAATATATTGTTATTCTACTGTGCAATCTTTCTCTTAAAATCATTTACACTTCTACAAAACATCTACACTGATGTTCATGTGCTTTTTTCTTGCAAATTGTAAATCAATTCAAAATATGTATTTAAGCACCTAACATGTGGCACTGCTAGGCTAGATATTTTTGTTCACTATCACGTTAAAATACAGATCTTGACAATGTAGATGTCTCTCCTTCCTGAAGATGCCTCATTAGGTCAAGTTATGTTTCTAATCTTTTTCAGTCACTGATGGTATAAAAAATACAGTACTATGTGGAAAACATTAGAGCTTTGGATTTAAAGTTCCTTTAATTAAACAAACCTAGTAAGCCACAAACTGTTGAAACAAAATCTGTAACAGGAAGGACATTTAAGGCAGATTGAAACATCATTTCTATCTAGAAACAGAAAATTAGTCTGCATAATGTCATTTATCTACTGAACTATATTATAATTTTCAGCTATAAATCCAGATTCTTAATGTGTGTCGCAAAGATGATACCTCTGTCCCACCCTCAGTAATAAGTGTGTTTTGAGTTGTTTTGTCAGTAGTGACAATGCAGATGCACTGGACAAAATATGTTTTCAGCAAGTTTCCTTGACAATGAAAATAACTGTAATAGTAATAGTAATCAGCATCATAATAATGACAGCACTTATGGAATACTACACTATGTGCCCAGAACTGTGATTAGCACTTTATATGCATTATTTTATTCATTTCTCAAAGTATCTTGTGAGGTATATACTGTTAATAATCCAAGTTGACAGAGAAGGACACCAAGACACAGAAAGGCCAAATAACTCACCCAAGGACACACCGGCCGAGAAGCAGCAGTCAGTGAACCTGACTTTCACACCTCTACTAGGTGAGGGTGACAGCTGGTGCTATGTGTTTGCTCAGGAGAACACGCATATATGCTCTTTTAGCTACACTAACTCCAGTTGGGACCCAGCTGGTTTGTAATACCAAATCTGAAGACAGTCAAGAGGAGTTAAAGTTTGAATTGCTTCTATTCATATTGCCTGCTAATTAAAATGTTCTCTTCCGAGACAACAGTGGCTGGTTGGCATAACCCTGGAACATAATACATGTTCAGAAAGTTTCTTATGAACGTTAACAATGGTCTCTCTCAAGTACTGAGTTAACCAATGATTTCCACTACTCCCTTTTTAAAAAAAAAAATGTAGGTTGTCTTAATGTCTAGAATATTTCCATCATGGATACATATTAGGTGATCACACTTGGATCACACCTTTGTGATCAGGTGAAAAATTAGAAGTTTACTTTAAAAAATATTTTTATTTTGTTTTACTCTTGTGTTGTTAGTTTAAGTTAACTGAGACTAAGGGATTCCCTGAATCCCTCTGGGAAACTTTTCCTGTTGCCTATGCTCTGATCTCTTCTAGGATAGTACTGCATCCTTCATAGAATCTTATCTAGGTACATACATTATTAATCATTTGTCATCTTTACTTTGTTCACTTGAAGATTGACCCTAATTCTTAGAACCCCGGGTGTCTGGAGTGCCTAGCATTTAGATCTTAAATAACAAAAACAAAGCCCAGGAAACATACACACAAGTAAACAAAAAGATGGAGAAGAAAGGTCTTGTATTTGACCATGTACACATATTGATCCATGTAGTGTACTTGTTTTCCCCCTTACATTATGTGCAGGTCCCTATGAAAAAAATCTTCCCACAATAAGTAGAGTCCTGGATTGACTAGCCTGTTCCCCAAAGAAGTCTATAAATGCATCAAGAAATAGATATATTTATACACACATGCACACACACACACACATATATATATATATATATATATATATAAAATGAAATAACATGAATATACTTGTAAGTCATGGAGAGTGCAGCAGGCAATATCTTTAAAATGAATCATACTATACTTACATTACTTTACATTTTACATTTAGTAATTTTATTCATCTTCTAACCCTAATACATTATATACCCTAATATAGATTTCAGGAAAGTAGAAACTTTATTTATCACTCTATCCCTAAAGTTCCTAGAAGAAAGCATGGCACTAAATACATAGCAAATATATGTTGAAGAGAAGGGAAGGAAAGGAAAAAAGATATGGAAAGTCTCACAATATTTCTCATATTGTTCGGGCAATAAAAAAGGGGGAGAGTGTCTCCAGTACTTTTCCAGGAAAACATGAATCGTCAATGAAACTGCAAGTTCTATCCTGTTCCTCAGACCAGTTACCAGATTCCTTTATGCATAAAATATCTCATCTAGTCTGTTGATACCAATTCCTGGCACTAATGAGGCTTTGAGGCAGGGTATTAGACAGGATCACTCAAGTTCCTCCATATTTTGCCCTACCTGCCAACAAGGGAGGCTAGGCTCCAGCATTTCCTATAGGTCAGCTGAGGTGCATTTATTTACACATCCCTCTCCTCCTCTCAAAAGGAATCCTAGTATCAAATCACTAATGGACAAGAAAAATGGAATTAGTAGGTCCCCACGATACCTCCCATTTAAGTACTGGGGGATGCAGTCTATTGCTGAGGGGAAGAAGGAGGAACTGACAATGGTTTCTTGCATTTTGCAGCTTCCAAGTTGTAGCAGGGTTTATTATATAAAATTTCTATCAAATATAAATTCATACTGATATAATACAATGGAAATCTTCAGTTTTACTCAAGAGAATATTATGTGCAATTCATACTTATCCTAGTACAGAGAAGAAAATATCTTAGTAGTAATAAATTATCTAGAATATGCAGTTTTTCAGATAATGGATGGAGTTGTTCTTTTTCATCTTTGTATCTCTACTACCCAGATGCAACACATGACTTAGCACATAGTAGTTTTCAGTAAATGATAGATAAAAATTTTAAGAACATCTTCCTGTAATGGCAAGATATGACTTTAAGGGTCCAGGCCATCCATCATCACTTAATATGCCTTAGTGTTTTGGTCTGTGTTATATATAATTAGCTCTCATCAACTGTAGAGTGGAAATTCTACCATTTTATACTCATATACTAGAAATTTCAAAATCACAATCTTGTAAGAGTGGTTTTCAACTTTAGGGTATGTAACTAACCTGAGTAACTTACTAATTGCAGATCTTCAGACTCTAACCTCAGAGCTTCTAATTCAGAAATTCAGGAATAGGGTCCAGGGATCTTCATTTTGACAAATACCGCAGGTAATTCTGATACAGGTGGTCCTTGGACTACTTACTATGGATTGTAATACAAAGGAAATGTGGGGAAAAAAATCTTTATGCTTCACTTTTTCAATATGGAGAAAAGACAGACTTATTCAATGTGACTTAACCATCAAAATTGCCATGAAAAGACCAGGTAGTTTGCTAAGACTTTTGAAAATGAACCAAGCAAGGACGCAAAGGCAAGAAATATTACATTCAAGCCAGAAAAGGTTCTTTTTAAAACTTCACAAAGACTGACAGTGTGCTTCAAGTAAAAGTAGGAAAAAAAAATGGCAGGAGTGCAGCAACATTTCAATAACAACTTAGGAAAGCAAAGTTGATTCAAGAGGTTTATTTGATAAGATGTATTTTAATGGTTATTATAAAAGCAGATGCCTTCTAAATTTTTAATTTATTGTTAAACTACATATGTATACATATTTATATGAGATAATTATTAAAATTTCTCCTGAAATCCCTATTTTCCATAAAATCTTGGTCTTGCCAACGTAACTGCACTAATTGAAGCTTCCCGTTCCTCCTCCCAAGAAACTTCTCGCCTGGGATTGAAAAGAGATTACTATAGTCTATTCCTCTACACATGCCTCGCGAAAGTATAACTGCTGATTCTGCCCTGACCTCTAGGTCTCTGTAGCCTATAATTATTTTCAGTGGAAGCTCCCTTAGCACTGAGTTCTCTAAATATTCAGAGTCTGTCATTCTTCAAGAACCTTAGCAATGAATGATGGAGATTTTTAAATTATTCTTACGAATGTTATAAATTGCATAACTTGTCATGGCTTTCTCTTTGACTTGACTGTATGCAAGTGTAAAGGAAAATGTATAGCACTTCATCGAATGTAGTTTGTGTATCACTTCACTCTTGACTCTATTTTTATATCTTTGCCTTTGTTTATTGTTTCTTTTATTTTTGTCTTTTTTATCTACTTTTACTTCGTGTATTTCACTGTATTACTTGCATCTTTTCCTTTCTCAGTCATTTTAATTCCCTTTTTGGAACTAGATGGTAGAAATAAATGAGAAAAACAAAGAGTATGTGTGTCTCTGTGTGTATTTATATATATGTGTGTGTGTGAAAGTTGCTCAGTTGTGTTCAACTCTTTGTGACCCTATGGACTGCAGCCTGCCAGGTTCCTCTGTCCATGGAATTCTCCAGACCAGAATACTGGAGTGAGTAGCTGTTACCTTCTCCATGGGATCTTCCTAACCCAGGAATCAAACTGGGGTCTCCTGCATTGCAGGCAGATTCTTTACCAACTGAGCTACCAGGGAAGCCCAAATATACATATATATATATACACACATACGTATATATATATATATATATATATATATATATATATATATACACACACATATATATACACACATACATATATATAGACACATATGTATGTGTGTATATATATATATATATATAAAACTCACTTAAAATATAAAATAAAAACTAGCCTTTTGAAATAATGGAAATATTTTATAGTCTTTGAGCTAATAAATTCATTTGATTATTTGCAGGACTGCAATATAGAGAGGCATAAAATTAAAATTACTACTATGAGAATATCCACGTGAATCTGAACATAGGTATTTTCGGCACCAGATCGTTAATTCTGACATCCTTCAGTTCTGAAAGCCAACTATAGCTGTGTTAAAATCTGTGTGTTCAGTCTTTTAGACTGACTGTATTAAAAAAAAAAAAAAAAAAGAAACAACCAAATCCTAGGTTTAATCAGCCTAACAAGGTTTGTAATTTATATTTTTTCTTTTAAAAATTATAAATGCATGTACATAAGTAATATGCATAATTATTTACTTATATGAATCTTCCATACATATATATGTATATATCTTAAAATCTTCAACGAAACTCTTTAGTCCTTTGCTTCCACTGTTACTTTCTTAAATAATTTTCATTAAGCAACAAACAGTGATAAGTCATTTCAACAATGAAAGCCTTTATTCAAAATGGGTTTAGTCTATTTTCTGTATTTCCTCTGATAATGATCCAGCTAGTCTCAGACTGGTTCTGCTAACAACTCAGGGAAGTTAGAAGAACTCTAATTGGGCACTGGACATCTCAACAATGACACTCATTTTAATTTGTCCTTATCTAACCACTTTGGGCTGAAATATTATTGTGTTGAGACCCAAATATGATTTTTGTTCTTATATTTAGTTCTGGATCTCATATCCTTTCAGATATCAAAAGAATACAGCACCATGCAGGAATAATGCCAAGTTGCCCTTGTTTATTTCATTCCACCCTTCATCATGGGCACCAATAGTTGATTGATACCTGGAATACATCACGACTGGATTACAGATATGCTCTTTAGTCTGACCTCCACTTGTCTCTTGCAACTCATTTGTAGACAGTCCAGAAGCTAGCAGCTGGATTTCATTTTTATTCCAGCAGTCACCATTTTATAATGTTTCCTCAGTTCACTGTGAGTTTCACTATTGATAAGTCAATCCAAAACTCTAAGAGGCATTTAAATGGAGTGAGTTAAATGAGAGGGAAAATATTACCATTAACTTGCAATAGGTTCATGTCACTCAACTACATTTTGCCATTGACTCCCCATACATCAAAATGGTGTAATGATACAATTCTCCCACAGAAGAACTAATGAAATACTTAGCAAAAGTAAGTGGTTACAAAGCACTTTTTAAAACAAAAGTGCTGTATTTTTTTTAAAAAAAATCTTGTACAGAACTCTGGTTCAGTTTCTGAGCCTTTCCAAGTCCTCATAATTCTGTGGTATTCATAATAAAGCAGGCAGATGGTTCAGTCTCTGAACATATGCTTTAAATGCCCCCTTTGCTATTTGAAAATAATGGACCAAATTGTGCCCTCACATAGTCACAAGAAACTTTAAGAGGGCTGCCTTTTGAAATTTGAGGACAGAATGTTATCCAGTGGGAATTAAACCTTTAAAAAATACACTTTCTAAACTTTCTTCTGAGCTCTATTCTTCATATTAAGAGAAGTCATTTTTTAATAAAATAGATATAGTAAGGAAAAATAGTAGCCAGCAAAATATTACACGGTTCAGGAATAGATTAGAAGGCAAAATAAAAGTTAAATATTTACATTTTAAAATTCTGATTGTCTAAAAACATGATAGTCATCTGATTTAATCTTTGAGGGATTGCCAGACCTTCCACTTCTATTATTATTACTATTATTCTATCTTGTAGATGTTTTATTGTTAAAGCACTTTGTAATTATTAATTAGTTAATTTAGTTTAAATTATGTTTATACCTTTGTTTTAAATCCATGTTATTCATAGCTATTACAATCCTCAAATGCTATTTCGCCAGCCAGTTACTCTCATTTCAAAAACAGTTTGTTGTCGATGAAAGCACATATTCCAGGTTTTCACAGAATATGAAATTCAGTGGATATATGTGTTTTGATAATGTTGTTCACTTAACCCAGCTGTATTAGCAATACACCTCTGTTTCTTAAGTCAGTATTTTATACATAAAATGAGCCTTCATTTCCACACTCATGTTTTTATGTATTTAAATGTAGTTTTGAAAAAGTCTTTAACCTAGTCTCACTTATCTTAAAATGTCCACGAATCTCAGTAGTCTGATCAACACTTCAGATAAAAAGACCACACAGTTGACAATAAGGACACTCTGGTTATTACAGAAGCCCGAAGTTTAAGTAACTATTCCGGAACTGTAATGTCCCTTTAGAAATTCTGAACAAGGACTAGCTTGGTGCTAATATAAAACAGAGTTTACTCTGAAAAATAAAAGCAATAGTTGTACCCAAACATGTTTGGGGTGCTCCTAAACAGATCATAATTAATAATATTGAGAATAATAAGAGTCTTAAATCAAGTGATAATTTTATACAAATATCCACAAATATCTGAGCAAAGTTTATAACTATTATTGGGGCAAAGCATTAACATACTCCTGCTGATAAAGACACAAAGTAACTCTGAGAAACCTCCCTCCTTCTCATTTCTCTAACTTTCACATTAAATGCAGCACTGAAACTAAACTCTCAGTCAAGGCAGAAATACGCCGAGCAGTACTTCAATAAACAACAAATTGATTTTTAAAAACCCACCAAATTAAACATTTCCCCCATTTTCCCCTTGCTTCCCCTTGTTGTTTCACTTTCCATGCACACATAACCGCACTTACCTGCACAAGTCTGAAACATCAGTCTAGGTAATTTTTTTGAAATGTACTCTGTACCGATGCATTTTTCTGTGTTTCTTTCTAACCCTCGGGAATGTTAAGAATTTAGGAAGAGAGCCACAGCTTAAGAGAGCAATTATTTGCCAGTAAATACTCAATTTGCTTGTCCTGTGATTTTTCTTCTAACTTGCATATTCAATAATCCGTCCCTGACTGCGTCACAAGCACAAAAAGTCTTTTCTCCAAAGGAGAACACTTTCGCCAATCAACCTTCAGCCATGCCAGGGCACAGCTAGTCAGGGTGATTTGTTAGCTTTAATTAATAATTCCTCACGCTGGCCATTTTAACAAATAACGCAGTGAGCCTGGGACGCTAGATGGCTATGATTCAGGCCGATAAAACTACAGTGGAAAGATGTGGGGAGGGTGTGTGTGGGGGTGGAATTCAGACGCCGTTTATAAACACCTCGAATCATACTCTTTCGGTTTACAATATAGAGGACATCTCCGCTGAATTACCACGTTATGTCCACCAGTTTGTATTCAGATGGGAGCCATATGTTCCTCCACTTTATCTGCTAAGGCCCCCTCAGTGCCAACACAGTCATCGGGCAGACAACATTTACAAAAGAGGTCTCTAGCCTCCAGATTGCAAAAGTTTACTGCAAGGTGAAGTTGAGAAATCAGACACATACAGCACTTCCCAGTGAGCTTGTGTAACAGTCTAGAAACACAGAGGTAAGAATTATTGAACGTCAGATTTGCTGTCACCAGGCTGCCTGATACTGGGCATTTCATTTAGTCTTTTTTTTTTTTTAAATCTCATACCTCAAAACAGTTAACAATAATGGCTGACTTATTCACGCATTCCACAAACATTTATTAGGTCCTAACAATATGCCAAGCACTGTATTAAATGCTGAGAACTTTTTTGAAAGTAAGATTTTTATTTTTCTAGTTAACTGAAACAATCCACGGATTTATTATGTGACATACAGATAACGTGCTTGACCAAAGCCTCCAAACAGGCAGTGTGTGAATGAAACTAAGGATTCAAAATACTGTATGGTCCAGTCAAACAATCAATACTTGACAGCACACTTGTGTCCATGACAAAAGTGATGCTCAAAGTAAAAAAAAAAGAATAAGAAAAGGTTAAAAAAAAAAAAAGAGTTTTTTCAAAGATTAGAAAATTTCCCTCAAAGTGACCAGAACATTCAGAGATATATCAATCTGTTTATAAGGAATGTGAAAAGGTTCATAAGCACTTGAAGAATATGCAAAGATATAGGACATTCTATTCATGCCGTGATCTAATACGTGTGTGTGTGTGTGTATGAGTGTGACTGAAAGCATCAGTTTACTGGATATATATTTATTGAGCACCCTACTCAATTCTAGGAACTGAATAATACTATGTATCGAGAGATAAATAAAACACAGTTTCTGTCTTCAAGAAGCTCACAATTTAGCCACCAGACTCAAAAAGGGAAAATCTAAACATAAAACTACAGTACAATATAGCAAAAGGAATGACACAAATATGCATAAATGTATGAGGCAGGGCTTTTAGAAGTGATCCATGGGCTGTTTCGAAAGGTAGAGGGGTAACATCATCGGTAGAGGAATATTCTAAGCAGAGCAAACCTTTGAACCCTTTCTAAAACTTTCATTAGAATTAGATTACAAGTTATTTAGAAACTATGATATTTAGAGCATGATAAAGTCAGGTACATAATCACAAAACATTTTAGGATTTTAAAATCAATTTCTTAAGAAAAAAGATTCCCTATATTGTAATATCTTGACATCATCAGAAAAGTAAGCAGTGCCTCCATAACTGGTACAAATAGTGACTGTGTACATCATTCTTACTTTCAGTGTGTTTCAGTTGTCTTACACAAATAAGAAGCATTCCCAACATATAGTGACTGTTTTTTTCAGCCATTCTCTTCTTTAACTATGTACAAACTTATATACAATTTCTGTTTTCATTGTACCATAAGAGAAATCATATCTGTATGGCTAATAAGGGAGGGGGGAAACCTATTTCCATTTAGTGGTCACATGTATAACTCTAACCAGAGAGTTTACGCTATACAGTACTAAGGCAGAAGATGCTGAAGAAAAGAAATGATACCCTAAAACCGAAAAAGCTCTTTCAGAGGTAGGAAATGCTCCTGAAAATTGCATAGAGTTTTTTTTTTCTGCATAGAGTTCTTAATGACATTAAACACTTTGTTTTATACTAAACTCCACCAGAATACCGTATTTACCATAAATCATTAACAGCTAGTCAATTTGGAGAACTGATATAATTTATTAATTTATTCAGCACATATGTATGGAAATACTGATATCTACCAAGTGCTTACCAGTTATTGTTTCATTTTTATTTCTGTAATAATTATATCTAATAAGTTTACCATTTATTGAGTGCTTACTATATGCTAGGAACTGATCTAAGGACTTTACATATATTATCTCATTTAATCCTCACAATATAATGAAGTAGGTACTATTACCATCTCCAATTAATAGGTTATGAAACTCACAAGTGGTAAAACTGGATATGCACTATGTGGATTCATTTTAAATAATGAGACCAGTGCCACTAATACCCATACACCATCAGTTTCATTACTTGATAGTTACTTGGTCACATATAATATTTATGTCATTACTTTTAATCTAGAAAAATTAGGGTAGTTTTAAGGTTAATTTGAGAATTAAGCTAAACTCCTGTATCTAATGAGAGATATGTCTCAAAATAAGGCTGGAAAATATAATTTATTATACCAATAGGCTAGCACTGCAGGACAAACTGACAGCTAGCTTGAGTTAGGCATGTTTTAGATGATGGAAACTAGCATTACATCACATGCTATGACAGCCCCCTTCTCCCTTATTAAAACTTCTCAGAGTCTCAGAAGATAATTCAGAATCTTATACACCTTTACAAGAAGAATGAGATAATGATCTAAAAAGTGAGAGGAAGACTGAGTCAGAAAGGCTTAGGTTTGAATCCTAGCTCGGCCACTTACTAGGTGTATGCCATATATCAAATTAACTAGGTTCTTTGAGGCTCAAATATCTTATCTCTAAAATAGTTTGTTGTGAAGATTAAAGGAGATAATGTACCTAGGATACAAAGCATAGAAATTAGCCCAGAATAGGTGTACAATATATGGTATTTGAAGCATTCAGAGCTAAAGCTTATCACATACAACTAAAGTTTACTGTTTTTGGAATCAAATGACACATGTAATATCTAAGTCTGCCTTAGACAATACACGTAAATAAGACTTAGCTAAAGCAAAGTGGACTTGGTAGTCTGGTAGAAATCCCTTTGAGTATGTTAATAATATAGCTGAAATGGTGGTGCTTAAGAAAACAGAAATGTGAAGTAAAAGCCTCTCAGTTGCGTCTGATTCTTTGTGACCCCATGGACCATACAGTCCATGGAATTCTCCAGGCCAGAATACTGAAGTAGGCAGCTGTTCCCTTCTGCAGAGGATCTGCCCAACACAGGGATCAAACCCAGGTCTCCTGGATTGAAGATGGATTCTTTACCAGCTGAGCTGCCAGAGAAGAGTTGACCCACAAAATAGAGGTAGATAACACAAGAATTTACCAGTTAATTATAGAAAAAAAAACATTAATTTTCCAAGTTATTAATACAATGCTACATTTTATTTCATGGAGATGTAAAAACTTATTTGAACTCAGTACAGTCACAAGCTCTCCCCTGACCAACCCGAAGACACTGTTTACTAACTACCAGTTAACTACCAGCATTCTCCAACTTCAGGCACCCTGATGCCCTTTCCACATATTTTCTTCTCACTTGACCTTGATTTAGTCCAACCATCTCCAGTATTGTATAGCTCCAGTGAGCTAAAGTGTAGTGTAAATATTAACAGAACATGCATTTACTGATGGTGATGAAGTTGGACATAGGTGAAATCGGGTATTATTTCACAGAAGGGGTCATTGGAGGGACTTCAAGAAGGCTCTTCTTATTTACTTGAATGGGTAAGTATCATTTCTCCTTTGAGGATTCCTTTGGGATAAGCGACTGCCTGGATCCTCTATTATTGGTTCTTATTCGATGGCCTCTAGCTGAGATCATCAGATGGGGAAATCAGCAGATCAATTAAAAAGTACAGGAACTTTCTGAGTCACACTAGCCTGAGTGAGATATCCTGGGTCAGAGCTTTCTAGAATCTGTTTGTTTCTCAGCTGGAACTCCTAATTGGTAGAATGTAGAAGCATAGAAGGGGCTTCCCTGGTGGCTCAGATGGGTATTAATCAGTCTGCAATGCAGGAGACCAGGGTTCCATCCCTGGGTCAGGAAGATACCCTGGAGGAGGGCATGGCAACCCACTCCAGTACTGTTGCTTGGAGAATCCCATGGACATAGGAGCCTGGTGGGTTACAGTCCAGGGGGCTGCAAAGAGTTAGACACAACTGAGCAACTAACTTTCTCTTTCTCTCTCTCACACACACACAGAAGCATGGAAGATGACTACTTTATGTATTCTTTCCTGGATAATAGGTTTGATAACAACAATTTAGTAAAATTCTGGCCAGACTGGATCTCTATTGCCTAATTCTCCAGTCTTATTGAGGGAAAATTAATCCTCTGGTTAAAAATGATTACAAGCAGATATTATTATTGGGAAAAGATTGAAGGCGGGAGGAGAAGGGAATGACAGAGGATGAGATGGTTGGATGGTATCACCGACTCAATGGATATGAGTTATAAATGGATATAAATGGATATAAACTCTGGGAGTTGGTGATGGACAGGGAGGTCTGGCATGCTGCAGTCCATGGGGACACAAAGAGTCAGACACAACCAAGCAACTGAAACGAACTGACATTCTTATAGAAACATTTCAAAACTGATACTATTTTATATATTTTTATATCATTTTCCCAAATAAAGTCCATATGCTTTATGGTTTCCAGACTTATGCATTTTTACATATGTACATAAATACCTAATATCTAACTGCTTTACTAAGTGATAACTGGATAACAAAGGAGGGGGAAGTGATTTAATCCCAGTTTCAAATTTAGAATTCTGTTGAAACAAGAATTTTAGAAATATTCATAAATTGTTAAGTGGTAGTCAGTATATTTGTCTGTGTTAGGTTGAGATTAAAACCTTAAATTTCTCAAAAGGTCCTTGTCACTTGAGGCATTACTTTTTCAATGAAAGTCTCCAACCTTCACAAATGTGAAAATTGGGATTACCTGAAGGAGAAAAATATTTCTTGTCAGAAAACTCGTCATGGCTAAGTTCACAGAGGGAAGGAGTCCAAAACCTTATCAGCTTTCCTGTGACCTTGATATGTGATTTGCTAAAAGTCATTAATATCCCCTTGCATGTCAGTTTCCTTCTCTTTATCTATGATACAAAAATATTATCAAGATAATGTGGAGAAAATATTTTGATCATCTCATAGAGTATATGCTAAAGCCCAGAGTATCCAAATGATACTACCAGTATCACGTGGAGAGAAGGACATCAACACCCTATATCATCTTAAATAACTTATTTAGTACCTCAGCTTTTTGCTTTTTTTTATGCTATAAAATGAGCATAGTCATGTTTATACTTTTATCAAATAATATATTAGAATAGAGAAACTTGCATAATCTGTGAAAACTTTTCAATAAAATTTCACATAATGTAAAAAAAAAATGACCAATATAATCAAGTCACCAAAACTGATTTTCAAATATATTAGAGGAATTGATTTTAAAATATCAAGGCATAAGATGACTTAAATATTTCTAAGCATATTCATATATTTATTAAGGAAGACTCTTTCTAAGATGGGAAGCAATACTGCCTTTTATTTGAATGGCTGGCTGCATTTTAGGATGGATCTAAGATCTTAGTAACAAGAAAGCCGAATCAGGGAAAGCATTTTTTAGCAGACTGTTGAATGATATATAAAGTAAAATATATTCACTAATAGGTCACAGAAATCTTACACAAGTTTTTAGAACAAGAACTTCTTAAGCAGCTTTTTGTCTTTGGCAAAGTCATGTTCCTGCACTGTCCTCTCACAACCTCCTCCCACTTCTCATTTTTTTGTTCTATAATGCCAGGTGGGAGTACTGACAAAAGGGTGGGGCAACACAGAGGCAGTCACTGTGGCAGGAGCCACTCCAAAGATCAAACAGCCACTTTGACTCTGGCTGCAAGAATTGGACCCACAGTGGGTGGCTCATTAGCACGATGCCCTGAGAGCCACATGGGCCACTGCTGGTAGGTCAGCACCCGGGGTTACAGGTCCCTCACCCTGCCAGGTAGAACTGCCTGCTAAGGACTGAGTGTCCACCTTTCCTTACCCACTCACAGCATTGTGATTCAACACAATTCTGCACTTCCACTATGTTTGCTGAAAAACCTCAGTGGGATAGACACTATACAAAAGCATAATTCTGTTCTACTAATTTCATATTGACTACTAATTTCAGTATGGGGAACTCAGATTTTCCTATACTAATGGGTAGATTCTTGGCTAAGTGGTAGACAAGATAATTCAATTTCTAATATTTTCATAAATATATTGCTTTAACTTTAATAACTGTCTTGAAAAAAATAATACATTAATACCTCTAATTACCCAGCCATCTCATATTCACTTATAAGTATATCATGATTTAACATGGTCAATAACTCAGATAAAAGAAAATGCAGAGTCCTTAAGAAACTAAAACAAACAAAGATGTCATAAAGCACATACAATTGTTCAAACTTATCTTTATTCATCAATGAGTCTTTAACTTGGAACCTATATATTCTTCCTTAATACCCAGTAGCATCAGTTACCTGGGTCTTTCATTCATATTGCATAGAAAGATGGGTTACTTCCAGAAGAAAGCACAATGGCAACTATAAGAAATAACCACTCTGTGCCTTTGAATGAAGAGGAAACAGAGGAGGTGAGGGACGAAGTATTCAAGGTTAAGAACTATGTACAGTTTGCAAACATACAGATAATGGTGTCCAACAGATATCAAAGTAATAGAACTCTACACAGAAATATTTACATTTCCTCTGGTTTGAACTATAGTCCCTCAAAATTCATATGTTGAGGTTCTAACCCACAATAATTCAGAATGAGAATTTATTAGAAATAAGGTCATTGTAGATACAATTAACTAAGATGAGGTCAAATTGGAGTAGACTGGAACCCTAATCCAATTTGATTGGTATCTTTATAAAGGGGGATTTTGGACACAGACGTGAACATGGGGAGAACACTACCTGAAGATGATGGCAGAGATGAAAGAGATGCTTCTACAAGTCAAAGAACACCAAAGATTGCCAGCAAACAATCAGAAGTTAGGTAAGAGGGATGGTACAGATTTCTTCTCAGAACCCTCAGAAAAAATCAACCCTGCTGATTTTACTCAACAGAACTCTGACACTTTTGTTGTTTAAGGCATCCTGTTTTTGTTTTTGTTTTTCATTTTATTTCCCATTTTATAGTTGAGAAAACTGAGCTTTAAAGTAGCAGGCACAGGAATACATAGTAAACAGTGGAAGCAGGATATAAACATGCATATTATTCCAGAGCCCTAGTTCTTTTTGTTTTTTTTCCATTTATTTTTATTAGTTGGAGGCTAATTACTTTACAACACTGTAGTGGTTTTTGTCATACCTTGACATGAATCAGCCATGAATTTACATGTATTTCCCATCCCGATCCACCCTCCAACCTCCCTCTCCACCCGATCTCTCTGGGTCTTCCCAGTGCACCAGCCCCAAGCACTTGTCTCATGCATCCAACCTGGGCTGGTGATCTGTTTCACCCTTGATAATATACATGTTTCGATGCTGTTCTCTCGAAACATCCCACCCTCACTTCTCCCACAGAGTCCAAAAGTCTGTACATCTGTGTCTCTTTTTCTGTTTTGCATATAGAGTTATCGTTATCATCTTTCTAAATTCCATATATATGCGTTAGTATATTGTATTGGTCTTTATCTTTCTGGCTTACTTCACTCTGTATAATGGGCTCCAGTTTCATCCATCTCATTGGAACTGATTCAGATGAATTTTTTTAATGGCTGAGTAATATTCCATGGTGTATATGTACCACAGCTTCCTTATCCATTCATTTGCTGATGGGCATCTAGGTTGCTTCCATGTCCTGGCTATTATAAACAGTGTTGCAATGAACATTGAGGTGCACGTGTCTCTTTCAGATCTGGTTTCCTCGGTGTGTATGCCCAGAAGTGGGATTGCTGGGTCATATGGTAGTTCTATTTCCAGTTTTTTAAGAAATCTCCACACTGTTCTCCATAGTGGCTGTACTAGTTTGCATTCCCACCAACAGTGTAAGAGGGTTCCCTTTTCTCCACACCCTCTCCAGCATTTATTGCTTATAGACTTTTGGATAGCAGCCATCCTGACTGGCGTGTAATGGTACCTCATTGTGGTTTTGATTTGCATTTCTCTGATAATGAGTGATGTTGACCATCTTTTCATGTGTTTGTTAGCCATCTATATGTCTTCTTTGGAGAAATGTCTGTTTAGTTCTTTGGCCCATTTTTTGATTGGGTCATTTATTTTTCTGGAATTGAACTGCAGGAGTTGCTTGTATATTTTTGAGATTAATCCTTTGTCTGTTGCTTCGTTTGCTATTATTTTCTTCCAATCTGAGGGCTGTCTTTTCACCTTACTTGTAGTTTCCTTTGTTGAGGCATCCTGTTTGTGGTACTTTGTTACAGCCCTAGGAAACTAGTACAGTAATGATGATCACAGAATCATTACGTAAAGGTTAACTCATGTTTGCAACACTTTGAGAAGGTTGAAAAATATAAGATTCACTTCAGAAAAACTCTCATTGATAGAAACAAACTCTTTCATGTTTGATGACCAATATACATGAAACATACAGTTTTCAATTTCTGCTAATGCATTGAGATATTGCCACCTTTACTAACAAGACAAAGTGATATGCACTCTTCAGAAGACATTAAAGAGTCCCCAACCCTGAAGAGAAGCATTTTGATTAACAAGGCAAATAAATTTGAATTTATTTTTGTTATTACATAGCCCAATGAGTTTGGGATGGTTACATAGAGAAATTATTGGTAGAGGAGAGAATGGCTACTTAGAAGAGATCAACTAAGAAATGCAATTTGAGTCTAGGCCAAAACTAGGAGACACTTGTCCAGATGATAACTTACAGATAGTTTAAGTATGAGGAATACAGGGGCAAAGTAAGAAGACTGAAGCAAAGCAAGAGAAAGAAGGAAGGGGTGGAACAATAGTGGAGGAAAATGAGAGAAGTAGCTGGTATTGAGAGCAAAACCATCTGAACTAGGAGGAGAAAATGATAAAAAGTCTTACAGATGTAAAGAAAGACAAGAGAGGGTAGCATTCCTGTGTTCCGAACAAAGAGTTAAAAACATCTACTGCAAGAATTAAGCTTTCTTTAAAACTAGTGTTCTGAATGCTTTTGTGTGAAAAAGAAAGACTGTACTTTTATTTTTCTTTAAAGATTCAATAGTGGAATGGAAACTTTTTTTCCTTTAAGTGTAAGCTAAGCAGTTATGACAGGTAGGTCAAGGAAGAAATACTTCATGGAACAGGAAGCCATAACTTTATACAATGTGTTCTCTGGAGAAGTTACAAAAAAGTACAAAATAGTTCCACAGAGTTTGTTTGTTTTGTTAAGTAGCTTTAAAATCCTACCTCTCCTAATTGTTCTTAACATTTTATTCAGCCAATTATCAATTTAATCTAGGGAAAGAAAAATCGACTTGACTTTTTGACAGCCAAGTCAATCCAACTGGAAAATTCTAATCCTACAAGAATAGGGCAGAGGGAAAACTCTGCCTAGCAACATTTTCAATTGTCAACAAAAATTCATGATATTATAATCATCTTTTTTTTCCTTTCTCAAAATCATTTCCTCTAAAGAAATTAATGATGGTACAATGAGATTCTTGGGTAAAATGTAAAAGTGAAGAGAGTCATTCAGTCTTTAAGGTAATAGGAAGTTCTTGTTCAGTTCAGTTGCTCAGTCATGTCCGACTCTGCGACTCCATGAATCACAGCACACCAGGCCTCCCTGTCCATCACCAACTCCCAGAGTTTACTCAAACTCATGTCCATCGAGTCAGTGATGCTATCCAGCCATCTCATTCTCTGTTGTCCCCTTCTCCTCCTGCCCCTGATCCCTCCCAGCATCAGGGACTTTTTCAATGAGTCAACTCTTCACATCAGGTGGCCAAAGTACTGGAGTTTCAGCTTCAGCATCAGTCCTTCCAATGAACACCCAGGACTGATCTCCTTTAGGATGGACTGGTTGGATCTCCTTGTAGTCCAAGGGACTCTCAAGAGTCTTCTCCAACACCACAGTTCAAAAGCATCAATTTTTCGCTGCTGAGCTTTCTTCACAGTCCAACTCTCACATCCATACATGACCACTGGGAAAACCATAACCTTGACCAGATGGACCTTTGTTGGCAAAGTAATGTCTCTGCTTTTTAATATGCTATCTAGGTTGGACATAACTTTCCTTCCAAGGAGTAAGTGTCTTTTAATTTCATGGCTGCAGTTACCATCCGCAGTGATTTTGGAGCCCCCCAAAATAAAGTCTGACACTGTTTCCACTGTCTCCCCATCTATTTCCCATGAGGTGATGGGACCAGATGCCATGATCTTAGTTTTCTGAATGTTGAGCTTTAAGTCAACTTTTTCACTCTCCTCTTTCACTTTCATCAAGAGGCTTTTTAGTTCCTCTTCACTCTCTGCCATAAGGGTGGTGTCATCTACATATCTGAGGTTATTGATATTTCTCCTGGCAATCTTGATTCCAGCTTGTGGTTCTTCCAGCCCAGCGTTTCTCATGATGTACTCTGCATATAAGTTAAATAAGCAGGGTGACAATATAAGCCTTGATGTACTCCTTTCCCTATGTGGAACCAGTCTGTTGTTCCATGTCCAGTTCTAACTGTTGCTTCCTGACTTGCATACAGGTTTCTCAAGAGGCAGGTCAGGTGGTCTGGTATGCCCATCTCTTTCAGAATTTTCCACAGTTTATTGTGATCCACACACTCGAAGGCTTTGGCGTAGTCAATAAAGCAGAAGGAGATGTTTTTCTGGAACTCTCTTGCTTTTTCGAGGATCCAGTGGATGTTGGCAATTTGATCTCTGGTTCCTCTGCCTTTTCTAAAACCAGCTTGAACATCTGGAAGTTCTCGGTTCATGTATTGCTGAAGCCTGGCTTGGAGAATTTTGAGCATTACTTTACTACCATGTGAGATGAGTGCAATTGTGTGGTAGTTTGAACATTCTTTGGGATTGCCTTTCTTAGGGATTGGAATGAAAACTGACCTTTTCCAGTCCTGTGGCCGCTGTTGAGTTTTCCAAATTGGCTGGCATATTGAGTGCAGCACTTCCACAGCATCATCTTTCAGGATTTGAAATAGCTCAACTGGAATTCCATCACATCCACTAGCTTTGTTCGTAGTGATGCTTTCTAAGGCCCACTTGACTTCACATTCCAGGATGTCTGGCTCTAGGTGAGTGATCACACCATTGTGATTATCTGGGTTGTGAAGATCTTCTTTGTACAGTTCTTCTGTGTATTCTTGCCACCTCTTCTTAATATCTTCTGCTTGTTAGGTCCATACCATTTCTGTCCTTTATTGAACCCATCTTTGCCTGAAATGTTCCCTTGATATCTCTAATTTTCTTCAAGAGATCTCTAGTCTTTCCCATTCTGTTGTTTTCCTCTTATTCTTTGCATCAATCGCTGAGGAAGGCTTTCTTATCTCTCCTGGCTTTTTAGAGATGGTCAAATTATAATCCTTTTATATCCTTCATAGAAGCTAGAGATGGCTTTGTCCATGTCTCTAAAATAAATCAGTTGTATCACTAAATAGAAGTATTAAAGTTTAATTTCATATATTTTCTATGTTAACTCACAGATCAGTTTATTTGTTCTATTTATTCATTGAGGGAAATTTTAGCTTAGATGATGACATTCAAGTAGGGAGCTAAAATGTTAAATATGAAAGATTAAAAAAAAAACAGGTATTTCTTTTTCTTTCTATTGATTTCTAAATTAGTTCTGCTATAGAAATGTCTTCTGCTAAGCACTACAGCTTCTGGTGGATGGGAAATAATGCTATCAAAACTGAGATAGTAGTAAAATGAATACATTCACATCAATGGAAATGAGAAGGGAATGAGGAAAGGGATACTGCTACAGCATTAAAAAATATACTTTTGACCCTAAGTCAAAATAATGTTTGTTTAATCTTTCTCCTCTGAAGAGGAGTAATGGAATAAAGAAAGAAAAAGGAAGGAAGGAGGAAGAGAAGGAGAGAAGGAAAAGAAGAAAACAATGGAGTGATTAAGCATAAGAGCCATAAAGTAAGAAGTTGAGATGGAGAAGGAAATGGCATCCCACTCCAGTATTCTTGCCTGGAGAATACCAGGAACAGAGGAGCCTGGCAGGCTACAGTCCATGGGGTCGCAAGAGTCAGACATGACTTAACGACTAAACCACCACCACCACCACCAAGAAGGTGAGAAACTAGGAAAGAAGGAGAGAGAGAGAGAAAACCATTATAGAGGTACTCTCTTATCCCCTTCTCACTGGCTGGCCTTCTAACCTTTTTATATCTACTATCTACTCCAACTCAGATATTTCAGACACAACTGGGATGGTTGAAAGTGAGTGGGGAAGGAAAATTACTCCCTTTAATTGATGCTTACTTAGGTACCAATATCTGCAATTTAGTAGCTCCTAGTGCTTTTAAGCTCACGTACCTCCTTTGAGAATAAATAAAATTCATGAACTTCTCCAAGGAGGAAAGAAAGGGCATGTCTACCAAGACATATAAAGTACGTGTTGCATACTTTTAACAATATACACACACATACATAGGAAGCATATTTTTATGCATTCTCAAAAAGATCATATAAGATCTAAACTGATCCTTGTACTCTCTAACCAATCACTAGCTCAGTGTAAAGAACTATTGGCTCTAGAATCTGAATGAAGCCAAAATAAATAGAAGAGGGTAAGGACTTGGAGAAGGGGAAATGGGATATAAAACAAACAAATAACAAACAAACACTTATGTAAAAAATATGCTTGTTTCCAAACCAACCCTTAAGCGTCTATTTTCATTGGAACTTAAGACTAATGAACTATTTATTTAACAAAAATATACAACAAGATGTATAATATTTTCGTGATTCTGCATGTTTTAAGCATTCTTCCCTGTTAATTGTCTTTGAGAGTGCACTGACATCTAATACTGTCCTGATTTTTAATATTCACTTTAATAATAACAATAATACTGAAAAGCAATGCTGCTTAATATTGTGGATATTGACTTATAGGATTCTTAAGAAATGACATGGAGACTTGGTCACAGATGTGTAAAAAATCAAATAGGAATAATAAACTTTTCGTCTATTGCCTAGTTCAACATTTTAACTAGGGTGCATGTGCATGAGGACACAGTTCATGCCTTAGCTACAATAATGAAAATTATTTATATTCATTAAAACATATTTTTTTCATAGTATTTCACAACCTTTAAATGCCTTGAGGTATCTTTATTTCATCTGATTTGGATTTCAATTCTGTTAAGTAAATGGAGGAGATATTACCTTCATTCTACAATGAGGAAACAGGCTCTACGTGATTAACATGCTTAATATATTTAACAGGTGGCAAAGCAAAGTTGAGAATTCAGGAACTTAGATAACTTACCCAGTAATTTTTCCTGCTATCCTATACTGCACTAGGAAAATGTTCATTACACATAACTTATTCAGGCATTTATGTTGTCTTACTTTAGAAATGAGGATGATGCTATATAACCTCACTAGGTCCATATACAAGGCATTTATTTCCCATGCTGGGATTTTGTGGATGACATACAGTGAAACAGAAAATATTAGCTATTTGATAGGTGCACAGATATATACTCAAATGTACAGTGCACATGTTGTGGATCATTTCTATAAATGGGTACATGTATATAGGCATGCCTATGCATATACATGGGTGTGTGGGAATTAAAGGTGTGCTTACTCATCCCATTAGAAAACAATATTGTAAAGTTAAGCATGCACTTTTTACTATTAATCTTGCATTTAGTAGTGGGTGGTACATGTTCACAAATAATTTATAAGTCAAATCAACATAAATACATGAATGGCATAGTAGGGAATATTTTGAGAAAAAATATAAATACGCATATATCTACCTTCAACTATCCTTCCTATTAGGTGATAAAGCTGATTACTTAGATTTATTAAATTAGAGGTAAAAACTGACTTTAAAATATATTAGTATAATTTTAATCTTCCATTATAATTAGAATCCAAAATTTAGTTGTTAAAGTTTTACAATTTGAGTGGCCTTATATTCCCTGTTTTCACTTGGGAAATTAGTTTTTTAGCTGGG
Organism: Muntiacus reevesi; assembly: GCF_963930625.1. Taxonomy (NCBI): domain Eukaryota; kingdom Metazoa; phylum Chordata; class Mammalia; order Artiodactyla; family Cervidae; genus Muntiacus; species Muntiacus reevesi. Next base: position 38,470,430 of record NC_089256.1, read on the forward strand.
AAATTCTCCTTCTTATTTTTTATTTTAATTTGAGATAAATGGTCATATTTTAAAACAATAAGATGGTAGATTGCTAGGATGAGTTAATTTATTCCTTGAAGAAGTGTTAGTGGCTCAGTTGTGCCCGACTCTTTGAGAGCCCATGGACTATAGCCTGCCAGGCTCCTCTGACCTTGGGATTCTCCAGGCAAGGATACTGGAGTGGGTTGCCATTTCCTTCTCCTTCCTTGAAGAAAGGGTATAACAAATTACAATCTAGTGGATTTACCTGTTTTTAATCTCTTAATGTCCAAAGCAAGCCTTATATCCCATATATCATATGGGATACTATATATCATAACCCAACTTGAGCAAAATTATGAAATATAGATGAAATGTGTCCCAAGTTTCTATTCCTTATCTTCCTTTGACCTGTTTCCTTTTGACCTTCTCATGCTTCCTTCAATCTTATTAAAAATTTTATTTCTGATCCCTTTTCCCTGGGATGCTAGAAATTCTACTTTATTTTCAGCTGTAATCTATGGTCTTTATTTAACTCAGATTCCTCCAACCACAACCTTAGCCTACCTTGCCAATCCCTCCATTGGAATGCTGCCATGCATCTGACCAATTTCTTTCTGCTTTATGTCATGCCTTAACTCACCAAATCTTAGATGCCAGTGAGAGACTTAAGATTTTCCTATTTCCTGGCAAGTTACAACTGCATTTATCTCAGCCCTCCACGTAAACCTTCTCTATTAAAATGTTAGGAATCCCATTTCAGGTTCATTCAATTTTGGCTTACTTTCCTTTCCTGGTTGGGCTACCACTGTGGTTCTAGCATGCTCTGAGGTGTATAAAAGGTTGTCAGTAAACAAATAAACCATAAAACTGAAACGTCACTTGTTATGTCACCATAAACCTGAAAACTTCCAGTTTAGCTCAGGCTCTAATGACTAACATGGCTCTTCATGTGCCCTAGTTGTTCTATTTATCAAGTGAGAAAGAAGTACTTTACTATGAGACATATGAGGATAAACATTTAAGTTGTTTTCAGGAGGAAACCTATCAATAGATTCTGTAAGTATCACACTGCTTTTCCTTCTGCTTCTAGAGCCAAAAGGAAAAAAAAAAATACCGAGAGTACTCCAAAACAAATATTGGAAGTAACCCTTTATTCCAGAATTCATCTGTAGTAGACAAAACAATTACACCCCAAAGTACCCACTCTCAAAAACCTAGAAACTTGAGTACATGGCAAAATGTTACATGGGAAAAGGAACTTTGCTGATAAAGTTAAGATTATGGACCTTAAAATAGATATCCAGAAAAATATCTACATCTGCTTTACTGACTATGCCAAAGCCTTTGACTGTGTGGATCACAAAAACTCTGGAAAATTCTTAAAGAGATGGGAATACCAGACCACCTGACCTGCCTCTTAAGAAATCTGTATGCAGGTCAGGAAGCAACAGTTAGAACTGAACATGGAACAACAGACTGGTTCCAAATAGGGAAAGGAGTATGTCAAGGCTGTATATTGTCACCCTGCTTATTTAACTTATATGCAGAGCACATCATGAGAAAACCTGGGCTGGATGAAGCACAAGCTGGAATCAAGATTGCCGGGAGAAATATCAATAACCTCAGATATGTAGATGACACCACCGTTATGGCAGAAAGTGAAAAAGAATGAAAAAGCCTCTTGATGAAAGTGAAAGAGAAGAGTAAAAAAGTTGGCTTAAAACTCAACATTCATAAAACTAAGATCATGGCATCTGGTCCCATCATTTCATGGCAAATAGATGGGGAAACAGTAGAAACAGTGACAGAATTATTTTGGGGGACTCCAAAATCACTGCAGATGGTAACTGCAGCCATGAAATTAAAAGACACTTGCTCCTTGGAAGGAAAGTTATGATCAACCTAGACAGCATATTAAAAAGCAGAGATATTACTTTGCCAACAAAGGTCCATCTAGTCAAGGCTATGGTTTTTCCAGTATGGATCATGTTGGACTATGTCATGTATAGTTGGACTATAAAGAAAGCTGAGCACCAAACAATTGATGCTTTTTAACTGTGGTTTGGAGAAGACTCTTGAGAGTCCCTTGGACTGCAAGGAGATCCAACCAGTCCATCCTAAAGGAAATCAGTCCTGAATATTCATTGGAAGGACTGATGCTGAAGCTGAAACTGCAATACTTTGACCACCTGATGCGAAATACTGACTCATTGGAAAAGACCCTGTTGCTGGGAAAGATTGAAGGCAGGAGGAGAAGGGGACGACAGAGGATGAGATGGTTAATGGTATCACCAACTCAATGGACATGGGTTTGAGTAAACTCTGGAAGTTGACAGTGGACAGGGAGGACTGGCGTGCTGCAGTCCATGGGGTTGCAAAGAGTTGGACACGACTGAGTGACTGAATTAAACTGAACGGAACTGATCCTAGATTATCCAGTGGGTCCAATCTAATTACCTTAATAGCTGAGAACGTTTTTCTGGCTGGAATTTAAAAAAGAGATGTGGTATATGGAGAAGACAGAGAGAAGTCAGGGTGATATTGATTTGAAGCAATCTTGCCTAAAGATATAGGGGTCTGTGTGCAGAAAGCTAAGGATAGCCTCTAGCTGACAGCCGGCAAAGAAAAGATCTTAGTCACGTAACTACAAGGAACTGAATGAGCCTGGAAGCTGCTAAATTTGTAGTCATTTGTTATAGCAGCAATAGAAATGAAATATACCATTCTAGTTCAATGGCTACTAGATACAATAGTTTAAATTTGTGTGGTAAAGAGTTGAAATGGAAAGAAATATTATGAATGCAAACAGTTCTTGGCACTACAAACACATTTTCCCCTTGATTTTCCTTCTTTCAGTTATATCCCCAGAGAAGGTGAAATAGCAAAGGACTAAAGGACAAGGATCACAAGGTATGCATGCTCAGTCACTTCAGTCATGTCCAACTCTTTGTGAGTCCATGGACTCTATCTGACCAGGTTCCTCTGTCCATGGGGATTCTTCAGGCGAGAATTCTGGAGTGGGTTGCCATTCCTTTCCCTCCTCTAGATAATCTTCCTGACCTGAGTCTGCTGCATTATACGCAGATTATTTACCACTGAGCCACCTGGAAAGCCAATTTAAATGCAGTGTCCTTAACAAGAAGCTTCACAAATATACCTTTTTGTCACAGCAAGAGTATTATACCGATGGTGCTACAATACTCATGCCAACTAAGTCTACTGTCTTGAAAAAGAAAAAGAAAAAGAAAAATCAGAGAATGGTTCAAAGGATTATAAAGATAAGATGATAATGGCCATTTAAGAGATAAGGAAGACCGAATCCAAGCAAATGTATTCATATATGTACTGGGGTGTGCCTTCCTCACTATATAAGTTGTCTTATAAACATACATATAAATAAAATTATTTTCAAAACTAGGGTTACATATATTTTATGGCATCGATAGAGCTATTTCTCAAATGTAGCTTCCAAACAATTTTCTTTCTTATTCACATTTTTTTTTTTCCTTTTGCCTTTGGCAATCCAGACTCTGGCCTTGACAGAAGAAAATAATATTGGAGGAAAGGCAGCGGTTTCCAATGATTTTTTAGCATGGAAGTTTTAGAGAACTTGACTTTCGTAGGTATACTCAAGTTCAGAACCTAAAACTTTTTTGAGTTATAACATCATGCTGAAAACAGATACTTTTGTAATCAATTAGAAATGATTCTCACAATAAAGGGTAAATTCTCAGCAAGTTGTATATAGTCTGCATTACAATTTCACATTATGAAATAATACAAATGAAAAAAGGAAGAGAAACAGAGATAAAAAGTTCTTGTAGAAACAGGATAAATGTAGCTAATTTTTTTCTGTAGAGACAGGAAATGCATGATGTAAAACTTTCTAACACATCTGCAGCTTTCCTTTCGTGTTGCATGAGGTCACAACTGGAAGTGTCGCTCTAATGGCCTGGTCAAGAACTGTGTAGGATGAAGACCACGTGAGAAAAAATACTTCTCTTTTGAACACTACACTCTGTTTACTACAGGTCCCTGAAAACTTGCTGAAAACTTTGGTCATTTTATAAAGAGTTATCATAATCGTGAGGAACTTTGAGTCTCAGGTACAGCAAATTAATCCCCATTTTATGTCTGTCCCAATTTAGTATTTCTAAAGGGGGTGGATAATAATAAATTCTGCCAGCTCTCTTTTTTAAGGGCTATTCAGATACTAAATAAACCAGGAACATTTTTAAATGCAATCTCATAAAAATCTGCTTTGCTTAACCTTCTCTCCCTCTTTAAAAAATAAGAAAGGCATGATGTTCTTTTTTTGTTAATTAATTCACTTTAGACAATTCCTTAAATTTTCATTTTAATAAATTTTTGTGTGGGTGCATTAATTACTTTCAAAGACGCTTTACAACTGTTACCTATTAAAAGCCTTTGTTAGTGAATTAAAAAAAAAAAACTTCCAACATGCCCCCTCCCTTCTCCATTCTGAGCAGGTCCTCGCTATCAACTGCTGGAGTATGCTCGTTTTGCACCTAGAGCTATAATTATTTTGCTTTAATTTTACAAAACCTTTTGTTCCATTCCCACGAGCCCACCTGATCCTTATATTACACTCGCTCTATTAAAACACTCATGCAGAACAAAGCATGGCTGTACTGATTCATAAGTAACTTTTCTTTTTCCTCAGTAAAATGCCACTGGCTAGGGCTTGGGACATAGTCCCAGGCTTCCCCCTCCTCTGCCAATTTTCATGTGTTAGAGGGAAAAAAAATATGTTGTTTCAGAGTGTTGTATTCTTCCCAAACGTCCTTTCTTTGTCCTGCTGTTTTTTAATGTGTGTTTTAAAAAATATTTTGCTATCCATAGTTTTAATCTGCTGCAATAGAAGTGATACAACGGTAAGGATGGTGGGCATATTAAGGACTGTAATCATGTTGAGATTTCCTTTATTCACATGATTAGGATCTTTTAAAAATCGCTCTTGTTGTCTTCTTTAATTTTCCATCTCTCCATACTCCACCCATTTTCCTTGAGATCTTGCAACACATGTGGGCTTCTGGCAGAAAAAAAATTGCAGTGACTCATCAAGAGAATTGTTTGTTTGCTCTGAGGAGCACCCTGAGGCCCCTCTGGGCTGCACACGGAGCCCTTTGATCCTAGGAAGTTTATTTCTTCCAGATGTTTTCCCCACAGCCACCTTTCTGCAATGTCCCTCTTCATTACATAGCATAAGGAGAAACACTCAGGACCCACTGCTGCAGCATACAGTTCTCCTGAATGGAGTGTGACAGGGAGCTGACATGATTGAGCCATTGGATTCTCCTTGCCTTAGGCACAATGATGGAGGAAGGTTAACCCTGAGGAACGCAGAACTGGGGCTGTTCAGGCAAATCTCCCTGGAATGAAGACAAGAATTATGTGAATTAGGCCAAGTCCAATCCAGTTCAGTGTGTGCTCAGCCGTGTCCTACTCTTTGTAACCCTTTGGACTATAGCCCGCCAGGCTCCTCTGTCCATGGAATTTCCCAGGCAAGAATCCTGGAGTGGGTTGCCATTTCCTCCTCCAGGGGATCTTCCTGACCCAGGGACCGAACCTGTGTCTCCCACATCTTCTGTACTGAAGGCAGATATTTTACCTGCTGAGCCATTGGGGAAGCACTCCAAAATACACAGATCTGAAGACCACTGTTCATGGACCTAGTCTTATCCAATCTTATAAAATATTAATACTTGGATCTGTCACGTAATTTGCCCACTTGTCCAGCCTAAAGTATAAAGAGTGAATAGGAAAGTGAAATCTTTGGACATCTCTAGTATTTTTTTGGTCTGGCTGAATGTGCTGGTAGAAATGAAGGGAGAACAAGGCAGGAGATGAACAACAGAAGCACAGGGAAAAATGTTCTGCTAGGCCAAATAAACACCCCTCCCCACAAATGATAGCCACATCCTCATCCCTGGAACCTGTCTGTTACCTTATATGAGAAAAAGAACTACGCAGATGTAATTAAGTTAAGGATTTTAAGACGGGAGACTGTCCTGGATTATCTACATGGGTCCCGAATGCAATAAGATGAATCCTTAGAAAAGGGAGATTTTGGGCAGAAACAGGAGAGCCAGCTAATTGACTGTGAAAGCAGAGGTTGAAGTGATGCAGCCACAAGCCAAGAACTGTTGACAGTCAGCAGAGGCTGGAAAAGGCTGGGAAACATGCTTCCCTGGAGCCTCCAGAAAGAACAAAGCCCTGCTAACGCCTTGATCTCAGCCCATTGATTTTAATTTTCAACTTCTGGCCTCTGGAATTGTGAGAGAAGTTTCTGATATATTGTATGCAGTAATTCATTAGGCAGTTACAGGAAACTAACACACATGGTAACTGCTTTGAGGCTCCAGTGTTTAGCACATTCCTGAAATCATCCAAAGTTTCAAATTGAAGGAGTGAAAAACAGGGTGCTAAGACTTGACAAAACTCTTTGTGGAGATGCTGGAGTTCTTAAAAGCATTTGTGATTTATAGCAAGTTGAGAGTGAAAATAAACAGAAAAGAGAGTACATGAGATCATTTAACAGATTCTACATATTGTAAATGTAAACACTCCAATTTTCTAATATTAGTTTGCATATTTTATGAAGTAGGGCAAATGTATTTTTCCTTTAAAATAAACACTTGTATGTGATGTATTAGGAGTCATTTTCTCTTAAATTGTCAGTAATATCATGAAACACAGCAACAATTGTTTTGGCACTATATATTATATTTCACACATACAGACTATGCTATAAAAGTGAAGATCTTTTGTCTGCACTTGAAGTAACTTTCTTTTTGCTATTCAAAGGACAGTTCATTTTAAAGATTAACTCAGTGATAATTTGGAACTTAAACCCAAGAATTCTTAAGTAGATGCATTAAAAAAAATAAATCTGGGGTGCTCCAATAGCAAAAGGACTATTATGTGACCAAACTGCTCAGTTTATCATTTTCTCTAGTTCATCACTAAAAATCTATAGCAGATGTATTATTTAAAAGAACATGAAAGACTCCTCAATTCCCATGATTCCTTTCAGCTATTGGGCTTTTCAACAACCGACCATTAATCTTCATAAACAACTTGAGGTCAGTAGACCTAGACCACTAATATAGATGAAGAAATAAAAGATCTGGAGAGCCTAAAGAGATTCTAGATCAATCAGCAAATGAATAGAACTGAAAAAATCAAGTAGAAATGTTGACTCTATTCTTCAGAACCTTTGAGAAGCAAATAGAGATTGAGTTATCCTTTTGAAGATGATACTCCGATGACAAAGTACGTTAAAGGTGGTTGCTTATTTTTTGGCTACCACTGAGTATTCATTGGACAGTAGGTTTAAAGACAAGAAAACATAATACTCTTTTAACAAAATAAACAAATGATAAACTTATGCTTAATATGACTACGATACCGAAGAAAGATATCCCAAGGCATTCAGGATACCAGGAGGCTAAAGAAACTTGTATTTGTCCCCATGAGCCTACATTTGGGGAAGGAAGAATAATGAAAATCTCCTTGCATTTCTTCTCCACTTCTGACCACTACCAGCAGTACCCTGATTTGAGGCAGTTCAAGCACTCAGGACTTCAGGGTTTCACTATCTGGAGTGAACAGCAATCGGTACAAATTCCACCCTTATACTCCCATGTCTCACTGTTTCATTTGCTTTAACATTATGTACACCTTATCTTTGGAAGGTCAGAATGCATATCTTTGCTTTGAGTGTGGTACAGGTTTTCACAGCACCATATAATTAAAATTGCCCTTTACTCATCTATTAACCCTTCCAACAACTCAGGAGGCAAATGTTACCTTTCCTATTTATCACCATCTCAGTTGTTTCTGTGAGTTCCTGGGAAGCAGAGAATATGTTTTTCTTTCAAGTAGCTTTCCTTGGGGTTTATCAGGTGGCACTAGTGGTAAAGAACCTGCCTGCCAATGCAGGGGACTTAAGAGATGTGGGTTTGATCCCTGAGTTGGGATGATCCCCTGGTGGAGGGCATGGCAACCCACACCAGTACTCCTGCCTGGAGAATCCCATGGACAGAGTAGCCTGGTAGGCTACAGTCCATATGGTCACAAAGAACTGGACACAACTGAAGTGACTGAACAAATTAGCAAAGCTTCCTTTATCTCTAAAACACCTAATAAATTCTTAAGGAGTAACTAGCTGACATATAACTCAAGGCACAGGAGAATGGGTAGCCAGGATCAGTGTGCATTGACCCATTTGGCTTTCCAAACTTTGTAATAAAACACTGCTTACTGAAGAGGTTAAAAAATAAATTAAAAAAGATTAAAAAAATACTAATACAATAGTACCTTTACTCCTTTAGCACAGGTAATGATCCTGAAAGTTAAAAATCTTTACTGTTCCATAACATTGAGCCATAACAAATATAGGAGGAGAATGAGTTTAGAATAATATATTTTACTTTGATGGAGAAATAATTGAGATGAATGGACATTTAAATCAAGAGTATTTTGGGAAGATATAAGAACATATAAGATATAAGAAAGATATATTTTGGAACAATGTAAGATGTAATCGGGTACATTTTAAATGTACAGCATTTTAGGCATCATGTTTCTGGGACTTAAATTAATCAAAGTCACAGGTCATTAGTTACTTAGTATAAGTTTTCCAATTAATAAAATTTGATATGCACCTAGATCTTCAAAGTGGGAAGACTTATATGTCCCCTTCTACACAGGCAATTATATATACAAAAAATGAGAAGTTAGTCTTTCTTTCTCTGAAGCAGTTTAGTGAAATTTTATGAATCCATAATGAATAAAACCAGACTTTAAATATGGATAAAAATGTTATACATCAATGACTACTGTGATGTGTCTTGGTTACATATTACTGTATATTTTTCTTAATAAAATGAGATCGCCATCATATATAGATAGATCATAGAGTCTTCCCATAGGATCATCCCATAAGATCATCTAATCCAATTGCTCATTTTACAGATGAAGAAACAATATGTGAGTGTTTTAATAAAGCCTATTTTAATATTTGTCTTGACACAAAATGGATGCTACATGAGAGAAACAGAAAAGACTTAATACTCTAGTTGATAAAGGAGCGGGAACAGAAAAGAGAAGAGTTTTTTCAGTGGAAAGTGAAAGTGAAGTCGCTCAGTCGTGTCTGACTCTTCACGATTCCATGGACTGCAGCCTACCAGGCCTCTCCGTTCATGGGATTTTCCAGGCAAGAGTACTGGAGTGGGATGCCATTGCCTTCTCCGTTTTTCAGCGGAGTAGAGCACTAAGCAGGGATGCATTTTCTAATGTTCATCCAGGCAGGTCTTTGCTGGCTTGAACAATACAAAGATGGCAGCATCCATTTCTTAAAGAATTTCTTAGATTGTTAACATATAAACAGGTTAGACAGATTTACCTCTAGGAATTCACATAACATAAACAAACACTTCTAACACGGTAATTGTCCATTCATTTATTCTGCACATCACCTCTCACTTCCCCAGCATATATGCAAATTAAAGGGAAATACAAAGACCATTGTTAAAATTTATATTAGGATAAAGTTTACACCCTCTAAAATACAGAACATGTAAATACTTTTTAGAGTTACATAAAGATAAGTTTTAATTTGGACATTTGCTACTAGGCACTATGTAGGCTTGTTAAAAGTGTAGGTTTTGGAGTCAGATTTCCTGGGGTTGAACATTGGCTTTGCCTTTTAGTTGACTTTGGGCAGATATGTATGTATATATATGCCTATAGAGATTGCCACTAAACTACTTGGTCTTCCCAGGTGGTTAAATGGTAAAGAATCATCCTGGCAATGCAGGAAACTTGGGTTCAATCCCTGGGTAGTGAAGATACCCTGGAGAAGGAAATGACTAACCACTCCAGTATTCTTGCCTGGGAAATCCCATAGATAGAGGAGCCTGGCAGGATATAGTCCATGAGGTTGCAAAAGAGTCAGACACAACTTTGGGACTAAACAACAATAAAATCAGATAACAACAGAGACTATTTAAAAGAGTAGTAGTGAGGAGGATGAACTAATGGAACTTCATATATAAATCTCTTAACACAGGGACTGGCACATAGTAACTACTCAATAAACAGCCATTGCCACTTATATGTACAAGCCTGTTAAACATTTTTAGGGGGTAAGGACATTCTCATTAATAAGACTTGTTTAAGAATTCTGTATTTCCATTTGTGGCCTAATTTAATTCATACCAGTATTCCAGCTCGGCATGAATAATGTAGTATGAGGAAAAGCCTCAGTTTGATTTACTTAGATGTGTTTGAGACAGGGATTATCATTCTTTTAAAAGGAATAAGCTAAAAGGCTGCACCTGGTTCTGACTTAAAATAACTGAGAGGGGACTCTTAAAAGGCAAAGGAGAAAATGAAAGAGCAGGAGACATTTACAAAGATGCATATATCATCTGACATTGTAGGGAACGTGAGAGAACACTCTAAGAGGAAAGTGAAGGTGTAAATGCCCCACTTACATGACCCCACAGTCTCTTATGCATGTCTCGATGCCATGTAATTACTATGTAATAATTACTATGTAATCATTTGTTCATGCATTTTTTTCTCCCGGTTGACAGTGATCCACTTGAGGACAAAAAGTAATCCGTTCATTTTTGTTCAACAATTGTTCAGTAAAATTTCACTGAATAAATGACAAATAGTTAATTAGTAATAATTACTACAGTGGGGGAGGTGAGTTAACAGTCCCCAAAAGAAGAGCAAAGACTCTCCAAGACACTCCTATTCAATGGAAGGAAGTGTTGAAGTAGAAGTGACTGGCCATGGATCTGGCAATGGATCACTAACCTCTGTGCAGGGGATAAATGCTCTCAGTAAGAAAAACTATTTTTAAAGTCTTAATTTTTATAAATTTTGTGAGTTTTTCCCCATAACCTTCTTTAAAAAATCACACAAATATTTGAGAATCTCCTATATAGTACTTTAGAAGGCAGAAGAACCAAGTACAATGTGGGAAGCAAATTAATCAGACCATGGTAAAAGTCTGAAAGTAAATTCAACAAAAGAGTCCTATACAATGTGCTATGGAAGAAGAGAGAATAAGTAAATACTTATAACAGGGGGCTTCCCCAATGGCTCAGCAGGTAAAGAATCTGCCCGCAATGCAGGAGCACAGAAGGCATGGTTAGGTGTAGGTTCGATCCCTCGGTTGGGAAGATCCCCCTGGAGGAGGGCATGGCAACCCATTCCAGTATTCCTACCTGGAAAATTCCAAGGACAGAGGATTCTGGCAGGCTACAGTCCATGGGGTCGCAAAGAGTTTAACATGATTGAGCATGCATGTAAGTACTTACAGCTGGACAAATAAAGGTAATTTTGTGTGTGTGCTCAGTCACGTCTGACTGCTCAGTGCCAGGATCTTCTGTCCATGGGATTCTCCAGGCAAGAATACTGGTGTGGGTCGCCATTTCCTTCTCCAAGGGATATTCCCAACCCAGGGATCAAACCTGAGTCTCCTGCATCTCCTACATTGGCAGGCAAATTCTTTACTAGTTGAACCACTTAGGAAGCCCATTAATACAGAGTTCATGGCTATTAGCTGATAATTATGTCCTTGATATGGCAATAAATATAGGTAAATAAAATAGTGATAATGCCCCTTAGAAAATCTATTCAGTTAGGCAATATTCATTCATCCTTTTATTCATTCAAACTAATGTAAGGACCTACTGCATATCAGATTTTGAACTGTGCTGAGTACACTCGATAACAGAGTGATTAAGATGGAACAGCCTTTCATTCTATGTTAGATGAGGAAGTGGATGTTATGGGAATACATACCTGTAAGTTATTTATACTTTAAATCATTCCAGAAATATGGCAGAAATATATTTGGACAAATATAAAGTGCTAGTGGTTTCTATTGACCTTGAATTTCTTCTGATTTGGTCTCATTTAAATCTACAGACTAGATTGCCACATGTGGGTGTTTTGCACACTGCTTGCTCTTCAGAATTTTACCGTTTGAACTATCTATCTAATTATGAATACACTGAGCAGAAAATAATTTTCTTAATTTCTTTAAAAGTCACCACGGCAGCATTTTTCCTACCTCAGGTTTTATTTATTTATTTTTCTGTTAAGGTTATTCCATCTTAATCACTCTGTTCTCCAGTGTACTCAGAACAGTTCAAAATCTGATATGCAGTGGGTCCTTACACTAGGTTGAAAGAATGAAAGGATGAATGAATATTTATAAATGGATAAATTTTCTAAGGAGGATTATTATTATTTTATTTACCTAGATTTATTGCCATTTCAGGGATATAATTATCAACTATATAGCCATGAACTATATATTATTTAATGCTTGTTATAAATGACGGGAACCTCAGGAAGATGACTATGATGATGTATGAAATAGATGAAAAATATGCTTTCTTTTGTGAGATTTTATTTATAGACCTGAGAAAAGTAAAATCTTGCTTGGACCAGTAAATTGAACTCCAATGTTAATAGGAATCACAGAAGAAGTAGTTATAATCAACACTAATTCTTACCATTTTAATAAGTAAAGGTTTGAATTCATCTTTTTGTTGTGATTCTTCAAATCCAAACCATAATCTATTCCCCATACCAAATATTTCCACTCAAAGTGTCAACCACACAGTGGATCTGTCTTAGAAAACCAAAATTCTAGATTTATGAAAGCAGAAAACATATTGCCTTCTTTCATTTCAGCTCTTGGGGAGGAATAAAATGGTCATTTTTTTTCTTTGCATGAAAAGTATAGTTATATTGTACTTTTAACTGCCACAGTGTAGAGGACTAACAGGGTAAAATATCAAATGATCCAGTACATAGGGCATTTATCTCACTGGATTTCATCTAGTTCAGCATCATGGCTTTATAGTCTAAGCAATAGATGAAGAGCATCAATAAACTGAGCAAGTAATGTTTTATGTGAATAGCATAGAGAAGAATGGACAAAAATACAACACTTTGCCATTACACTGAATACAAGAATTGTATTGTTAAAAAAAAATAACAAATAGCAGCTGACTCTCTCTCTCATCATTGAAAGGAATATGATCAGTTCGGATAGTCTTTTTTTTTTTTATCTGCTTTTAGCAGCATATTTATTTTATCAAAGTATTTTAATCACACTTCCTCCTCCTCCCCAGTGCTATAGTCAATTCATAGAGGAAAAGGATGACGTTTTACATCTTTGTGTTATCCACAATGCGTGTGTTAGAAAATACTGACTCATTTTTTTTGTTGTTCCCTCCTTTTAAATTTTTTTATTTTTTCATTATTTTTAGTTGGAGGTTAATTACTTTACAATATTGTAGTGGTTTTTGCCATACATTGACATGAATCAGCCATGGATTTACATGTGTTCATAAGCTGAAAATGTTCTCAGGATATACAGGATGAGAGAACAAAATGGTCTCACTCTCATCTGTTGGACTAAGGGCAGGTGTGCTATGTGGCTGTCATTTAAGTGTTCTATGTTTTTCTTCCTATCAATACTATATATTATGCATGCATGTTTGTATTTTAGAAGTACATATTTTTTTTGGATTAACTCGTGGAGCTATTGTAAAGAAGGATGAACAAATCATGCTGAGAAAATGAGAATGTGAATAAATGCCAATTCTTTCCCAGATCTAAGATGAGACAGCCTCATTCTTATTGTAAGAAAATGAAAGATAGGATGTGAATTAACCCCTTCTCTTAAGGATATCCTATTAATTAAATACATTGACACTAATTATAACAGTAAGCAACAGTTAACGAGCACTTACCATGTGTAAGGCAGTGTTATGATCATTTCATATATATTATCTTATCTAATGCTCACAATAATACTACACTACAAGTAAGAAAACTGAGACAAATAAGTGAAATAACTTGTCTAAGATCAGCAGGCTAAGGAAAGGTGGAGTGAGGATTCAAACCAGAAACTCCAGAGCCCCTAAATGTTAGAATATTGTGACCCAAAGAGATGAAAGGTATCTAACCTTGGGGACATCATTCAGTTTTGTTCAACTTTAGGTCCTTTATTTAGGACAGGGGTCAGCAAACTTTTTCTATAAAGAGCCAGATCATAAATATTTTAGGTTAGGTTTTGTGAGTCATATGGCAATATCAGATACGCTATATTATGTAAGCACTTATATAACAAGAGAGAAAACCAATCGCCTTGTATATTTTAAATACAGATTATCTAAAATATTTATTTAAAAATTTTTAATTTTAAATAAAATTATTTGAAAAATAAATCACATTGTTATTTTATTAACACAATTTTAAATATAATAATAATTGAGTCTATATATTTTTTTCAGTACAGATCTCCTAATGGCAAAAATAGAATTCTTTTTCATATCATAACATTTTGCTTAGCTGAGGTTTAAAGACAGTGTCCTTATCAGGAAATCAATTACAAATGTACATCTGTAAAAACCATTCTTACCTCACAGGCAGTACAAAAACAAGCAGCAGGCTGGATTTAACTCACAAGCCATAGGTTACCAACCCCTTATCTAGAAAACAAAGTCACTATACTAGACGGTTTCTGAGAACCCTTCCAATTGCAAGATTTTATGGCACTATTTTGTTTACAAGTATAATAATCTTGATTTTTCAATGCCTTTAGTACACTTAGATAAAAAGTAACATTTAAAAACTTTAGATATCCTAATAATAAAGTGAATAGACAAATGTAACCATAGCATCGAATATTTACATCTGCTTTGCAGATTATTGTTTTCTTAATTATCTTGGGACAATTTAGATTTAATTGCATTTCCAGGGGCCCCTTTCAATGTCATCACAAAGAACAAGGTTTTTGTTGAAAAAGCACTTGAGTGGTAAGTTAGAGACAGGGAGATCATACATAGCCTTACAGTGAAACAAGAAATGAATAAATATAAAATACAGATAATTTCCTTACTAAAGGGAATGTTTATATGATTTAATTCTGTGCTTCTACACTAATATTTGGTACCTTAAACTAATAGTATAGATTCATACTTCACATAAATTGGCATTGTATTTGCAAGCTGTGACTTTTATACTGCTTTATTTTTATTATACTGTTGTTGTTATTACTGAAACTCCTATGGTTCATCATGGTAAGTTCTCAAGAAACTTCTAGATTCCCTGACAGTTTTCATAGGAGGTTGTAAAAACATATGGCTTTCAGAATACATAGAATCTTTTCAATACACAAAGAAGTAGTTTTCTTTTCCTTGTATAGGCAAAAATACCAAGAACTTATCATATATTTATTTAAACTTAAATACCTATTTTTAAAAAAGAATTAAAAGATCAGTCTATGATATTCAACATCAAATGTCATATGATTTATCAATTATTTAAGGTATAATTGAAAGAGTTGATAAAATAATAGATAATTAACAGTTCTGAGTGACTTTATAGAAAGTTACAGAAGAAATACAGTGCTAGTGCCTGGTTTCTGATGGAGTTAAAGATTTATAAAATAGTATTATTATGCAAATTCCTTAATGGTCCTAAATAAAGTTGGCCCTAAGCAAAATTGCTAAATCTTCAGAAAGGCTTCAGTTCAGTTCAGTTCAGTCGCTCAGTTGTGTCCGACTCTTTGCGACCCCATGAATCACAGCACGCCAGGCCTCCCTGTCCATCACCAACTCCCAGAGTTTACGCAAACTCATGCCAATGGAGTCGGTGATGCCATCCAGCCATCTCATTTTCTGTCATACCCCTTCTCCTCCTGCCCCCGATCCCTCCCAGCATCAGGGTCTTTTCCAATCAGTCAACTCTTTGCATGAGGTCGACCGAAGTATTGGAATTTCAGCTTCAGCATCAGTCCTTCCAATGAACACCCAGAACTTATCTCCTTCAGGATGGACTGGTTGGATCTCCTTGCAGTCCAAAGGACTCTCAAGAGTCTTCTCCAACACCACAGTTCAAAAGCATCAATTTTTCGGTGCTCAGCTTTCTTCAGAGTCCAACTCTCACATCCATACATGACCACTGGGAAAACCATAGCCTTGACCAGACAGACCTTTGTTGGCAAAGTAATGTCTCTGCTTTTTAATATGCTATCTAGGTTGGTCATAACTTTCCTTCCAAGGAGTAAGCGTCTTTTAATTTCATGGCTGTAGTCACCATCCACAGTGATTTTGGAGCCCCCAAAAATAAAGTCTGACACTGTTTCCACTGTCTCCCCATCTATTTCCCATGAGGTGATGGGACCGGATGCCATGATCTTAGTTTTCTGAATGTTGAGCTTTAAGTCAACTTTTTCACTCTCCTCTTTCACTTTCATCAAGAGGCTTTTTAGTTCCTCTTCACTCTCTGCCATAAGGGTGGTGTCATCTACATATCTGAGGTTATTGATATTTCTCCCTGCAATCTTGATTCCAGCTTGTGCTTCTTCCAGCCCAGCGTTTCTCATGATGTACTCTGCATATAAGTTAAATAAGCAGGGTGACAACATACAGCCTTGACGTACTCCTTTCCCTATTTGGAACCAGTCTGTTGTTCCATGTCCAGTTCTAACTGTTGCTTCCTGACCTGCATACAGGTTTCCGAAAGGCTTACTTTCCCAAAATTCTATTTTGTATTTTCCCAAAAGACTACATTTTATTTTCCCTGGTAAGAGCGAATCAACAAATCAATTAATACTACTTCATATATAGTTCCTAGTGGTTCTTCCAAGGCAGCATTGTTAATTTTCACAGGGACTTTTTCAACTTAAATTTTTTTATTTGAAAGCTACTTAAAATTATCCCATTCCCCCACAGACAACATAAAATAAATTTAAAAGTTTACAATTCCACCACTTAAAAATAAATTTTAAAAAGAAGTGAAAGAAACCTTCTCTGTTCCTGCAGTCTTCCTAAGTCACCCTCTAAGATAATGAGTTTGAAGTGTATTCTTCCCATTCTTTGTAACAGTTGTAGTTTACTTGTATCAGTGTAAAATAAGAGAATTAGCTATATTAAACCTACTTATTTATAACAAAGTTAACACATATTATGTAAATTTTCAGGGCAGTATGTATGGGTTTATTTTATGCTTTGTAATAGCTAGATATAATCTAATGTATTTTAAACCATTTATCTATTGATGGAAATCTAGTATATTTTGAAATCTTTGCTACTTCGAATAAAGAGGCAGTGGAAATTGTTGTAAAACATGTACAAGTATTTCTTATGGAAAGATTACCAAATGTGGCTTGCTGAATCTTAAGATATATTCCTCTTAAAAGATTTTACAGAAGGTGATTTCTTTAAACATTAAAACACCAAGCAAATTTGTTAATAAAATAATTACCACTGTTTAGCACCTAACATTCTAGGTAGGCAGTATGGCATGCCCTTTAAAAGCATGAATACATTTCTATGTACAAAATTTATTATAGAAATTCTCATGGTACAATTCTGAAGGAACTTAATTGTCATACTTCGGAGTTGGATAACATGTCTATGGACAATGAGGAGTCACTGACAGTTTCTGAGTAGGGGAATGATCCATCTCCCTCATTCATAATAAATCATTTCTAAGACGGGAAGAGAAAAAAAAGACCTATCCCGTTGGAGGGGACTTATTAAATGTATCTAGAGGGCATGAGACCAGGCAATGAAGAGCAATCCTTGCAAAGAGATAACATCAGAGTCTTACTTAACTTAAAGCCAACTTCTTCTGTACCCAAAAGTGAAGCAGCGTGGCAGCCTTAACAGGAGATAAGCATTTCCCTTCAAATATTACCTGTCAGACAATGACACTTGCTTAGAGCAAGAGTGGGTTAAGGGTGTGCTTTCCCATCCTGCCTGTTGTTTCCAATGGCTCCAGATAACCATATCTGTTAAACTGGGGAAAGTGGAGATGAGGAGGGTATGGGGTCAGCTAAAAAAAAATAACCACAGAATTTCCAGGTTTAATGACTATCTAGTTGATGGGACATCCCTGGTGGTCCAGAGGCTAAGACTCCGTACTACCACTGCAGGGGGTGCAGGTTGGATCCCAGGTCAAGGAAGTAAATTCCCACATGCCCTGTGGCGTGACAAAGAAACAGATAAATAAAAAAGATCCAGTTGAGAATTTTGCTATAGTTACTTATGTAAGGAAATGACCTGAAATAAATGGGCCAGAAGTCAACTAAATTTCAGAGGAAACTGTCTTGTCAAAGACAAAAAGAATAAGAAAAAAAGATTAAATACAGCATAACTGGAGCAGGCCCCCTCCATTAGAATGGTGCTATTCACAGAGATGAGGTGGGGAATCAAGATCTCTTACTCAATTTAAAATGCCAACTAGACATCCAGGGCTTCCCAGGTGGCACTAGTGGTAAAGAACCTGCCTGCCAATGCAGGAGATTCAAGTGACTCAAGTTTGATCCCTGGGTCAGGAAGATCTCCTGGAGAAGGGCATGGCAACCCACTCCAGTGTTCTTGCCTGGAGAATCCCATGGACAGAGGAGCCTGGTGGGATACAGTCCATGAGGTCCCAAAGAGTTGGACAGGACTGAAGCGACTTTAGCACACATTGCATTAGACATCCAATGGAGACAGCAAGTAAATGGTTGCATTTATATGTCTAGGGCTCTGGGGATAGATTAACATCAGATGAGATAAAAATCTTGGGGTCATAGATATATAGTTTTTAAAGCCATTGGATTGGATGAGCTCATCTAGAATGTATAATGGAGCAGAGAAGAGGACCTAATAAAAGAGACTGGCAAGTCAGCAAGGAAGGAGGAAAATCAGGAGAGTGTGAGGAGCATGAAGTCATAGAAGCCAAAAGGTGACACTGCTTAAAAAGAAGAAAAAAAGGATTATTTGATGTTTTAAAAAGCTTCTGAGTGACTACGTAAAATGAAAGTAGGCCTCTGTATCAGGAGGTAGACAATATCAGCAGCAAGGAGGGATAGTAAATAAATTAGTTAATTATGTTACATTGTGATGTAAAGTCCATCTTTGCTAAGAATAATAAAAATGTTGCCCTTCTCACCATCCTTGGTAGCTAGACATAAATCCGGGAAAGATACTGTTAGTTTTTAATTTTTAAGCTAGAAGGAATTTTAGAGATCACAAAGGCCAACTTTCTAACCTTATGGACAGGGAAGTGAATTTGCAGAGGTCGAACTACTGCTCGAGCTCCAAAACTACAAAATGGCAGAAGTGGGTTTGTGATGTAAGTTTCCTAATTTCAGGACAGGGCTCTTTTCTCTAAAATAAAATGTGTGGTCATCGACATATATTTGTTTTCATTTTTTCCAAAATATTATTTTAAAGTAGAGACCAAGAGCCATTCAACACCCGATGTGCTGATCTCAAAGAATTTTATTTCAGTAACCACATTCTTAACATTATTTGCCTCAACATTAGAAGTACAAATAGAACTATAATTTAATTTTTTTTTTCAGATTGTCCTTTCCTACTGTATTATGTATATTTTACCTAACGGGTTGAGATATGGCAATTATTCAACAAACGTGTGTTGAACAAGCACATTAATTTTTTATCCCTGATATCTACATTTATATAGTTACATACGCTATTTTAAACTACATTAGAATTTGATATAAACAGGTGATTTTTTGTTTTTTTTTAAGATCATTAAGAAAGAAATATCTGAAAACTTGAACACACTATTATAGAGAAAAATAGCAATTCTGGGAAAAGTAGGGTAAAAGCAACAGAATCAGAAATATAAAGATAATAGACTACATTTTTTTTTCCCTATGGAAAAACATATATATGAATGGAATATCTCTAAACATGAGTCAGGAAAGATTATGACCCCAGAAGCACATCATCTATAGCTTTGAGAAATGTACTTAAAAAGAAAAAATAAGCGTTTCCACTACACACCTATCACAATGACTAAAATTAAAAAAAAATAATTAACAATACCAAGGGTTGTCAAGGATGTAGAACAACAGATGGGGACACATACATTTCTTTATTTTTTTCTATTTAGACTTTTAAAACATTTTATTTATTTTTTTAATTGAAGGATAATTGCTTTACAGAATTTTGTTATTTTCTGTCAAACCTCAACATGAATCAGTTATAGGTATACATATATCCCCTCCCTTAGGAACACATACATTTCTGGTGGGAATGCAAAATGGTATAGCCACCCAGTAAACTGTTTGGGAGTTTCTATTATAAAAATAAACATACATATTATACCTGACCAAGCAATATGACTCCCAGATATTTACCCTAGAGAATGAAAAGTATGTTCACACAAAATCTTATACACAAATGTTTATAGCACGTCTATTCATAATTGCCCTAAATTGTAAAAAAAAATGAAATGTCTCTCAATCAGTGAATGCATAAACAATTTGTGGTACATCCATACAAAGAAATAATACATGGCAATAAAAAGAAACAAATCACCAGCATATACAACAACACGGCTGAGTTGTAAATACATCATGCTGAGTGAAAAGATCCAGTTTCAAAAGACTACATACTATATGACTCCATTTCTATGACAGTTCTCAAAAAAATAAAACTATGGTGATAAAGAAGAAACCATGGTTACCAGGGGTTGGTAGTTAGGGGAGTGTTAAAGAAATAGCATAAAGGAGCTCTTTTGGCTGATGAAACTGCTTTGTAACCTGACAGTAATGGTGGCTGTTACAGAAATGTATACATGTTAAAATTCATAGAACTTTAAACCAAGAAATATATGACTCAATTAAAATGTTCAGCATTTTCAGGAAAATAAAAAAACAACTGGCTCACATACTAAATTATTGGAAAAGTATGGACTCATACAAAACCATGGCTTCTCCAACCAAGAAGATAATTTGGTTAGAGATAGTGCTGTTGGTGAAAAAGAAACCTGAAGTTCTGCCCCTACCATCAGTTGATTAAAACATGAGAATTCTAATATAGCTATAAGCATTCAATAATAAGCATGTTTACTTAAAATTTGGTCTTTGTAGTTTATTATAACCATTACTGCTTAAGAATCAAGGATAATACCAGCACTTGAATTTCTTAAGTATGAATGGCCTCAATAACAAAGTAAAGACTATTAATTAAACTAATAAATTATTATATTTCATAAAACCCTAACAATTCTGTGAACAGACTACTCAGTTCAGTTGTGCTGTCTAAACCCTATAACTGCAATCCATTTTCACTGATAAGTCTTAAAAGTTTTCAAATGTACATTTCCTTTTTAAATGGTACTAAAATATATAAAACATAAAATTTACCATTTTAACCATTTTTAGGTATACATTTTAGTATAGCATTAAAGTAAAAAAAAGTAAAGTTGCTCAGTCGTGTCTGACTCTTTGCGACCACATGGACTGTAGCCTACCAGGCTCCTCTGTCCATGGGATTTTCCAGACAAGAGTACTGGAGTGGGTTGCCATTTCCTTCTCCAGGGGATCTTCCCGACCGAGGGATCAAACCCGGGTCTCCAGCATTGCAGACAGACGCTTTACCGTCTGAGTCACCAGGCAAGCCCAGTATAGCATTAGGTACATCAGTATTACTGAAAACTATTGCCATCATCCATCTGGGGAACTTTTTAATCTTCTGAGCGCATTAAACAGTGACTCTCTAGTCGTCCCTCCTCTCAACCCCTGGTACTGTCTTTCTACTTTCTGTCCCTATGAATTTGACTGTTCTAGTACCTCATACAAATGGAATCACACAATATTTGTTATTTCGTGTCTGGCTTATTTCACTTAGCATACTGTCCTTAAGGTTCATCCACGTAGTATGTGTCAGAACGTCATTCATTTTTAAGGTTAATATTTTATTGTATGTTTACACACATTTCATTTATCCATTCATCTAGTGGTGGTCATTTGGGATGCTCCCACTTTTTGACTATTAATTTTACACCCCTTTGACATTGTTGTCAACCACAATTTATTTCCCCACAAATCAGGCTAAAGGCATATTCTGGTACCCTTGAGTTATGTAGGGCATTTCATTTTTCGATAGTCAGGTTTAAAGAGGACTTTTAGAATTTCCTTAACAATACTTAATTTTAAATTAAATATTATGATACAAGCAGTTCTATGTATATCAAATTTTTGTTCAGGTTTGGTAATTAGCGTAATGTGTGTGTGTGTGTGTGTGTGTGTGTATGTGTGTGTGTGTGTGTGTTACATGCATCTCTATGTGATGATTCATGGATGCAGCTGTATTCTGCAGAATGTTAAAACTCTTCTATTGCCTGGTTAGGAAAGTAGTCATTATCCAGAAGAAATGGCTTTCCAGTGTGAAGAAGCATGCTAAGTTTTAACTGAATTGAAAATTTTGAGATGAAATAAGAGTTTGGTACCTGTAAGGGTCTAGCATTGTACTAATAGCTAAACTCCACCCCGACCAATTAAAACAGAATATCTGTTTTAAGGGTAAGGCCAAAGCATTTTTTTTTTAGCTTCATAGATAATGTGCAGCCAGGATTAGGAATCTGTGAGCTGGAGAAAGAGATCCTGCATCAAGGGGAGTAAAAAAATGAAAGTAACAATAAAAGGCAGTTCAGGTCTAAAGCACACAAAAGTGAGGACAGAGAAATTTAGAATTGTAAATGACAGAGGAACTATTCAAACTGGGAGAAATTAAGTAGCCTTTTATTGATAGTTAAAAGCAGAAG
This sequence comes from Muntiacus reevesi, assembly GCF_963930625.1. Taxonomy (NCBI): domain Eukaryota; kingdom Metazoa; phylum Chordata; class Mammalia; order Artiodactyla; family Cervidae; genus Muntiacus; species Muntiacus reevesi. Next base: position 38,493,074 of record NC_089256.1, read on the forward strand.
AGGTGTCAATTATAAGGATAATTAACATCTACATTTTAAAGAGCTGCAGAACCAAAACTAGAATATAAGCCTTGAAAATGGTCTAAGGACTTCACAAGGTGAGAATAAGATAATATGTAAATATTTAGAAGACAAGGAGTTATAGAGCTTTGGAAATATCAAGTCCCTTTATTATAAAGTCTTTTGCTTCATTTGAATGTATGTACCAACTGAGCTTTGTAAGTGGAACATGAAGTAATTTATCATTTAAGTAAACATATAATATATATGTATATGTATAGGGCTTCCCTGGTAGCTCAGCTGGTAAAGAATCCACCTGCAATGCAAGAGACCCTGGTTCAGTTCCTGGGTCAGGAAGAGTCCCTGGAGAAAGGATAGACACCCATTTCAGTATTCTTGGGCTTCCCTGGTGACTCAGATGGTAAAGAATCCACCTGCAATGTTGGAGACCTGTGTTCAATCCCTGGGTTGGGAAAATCCCTGGGGGAGGGCATGGCAATGCAATCCAGTATTCTTGCCTGAAGAATCCCCATGGACAGAGGAGCCTGGTGGCCTACAGTCCTTGGGGTCACAGAATCAGACATGACTGAGTGACTAAGCATAACACAGCACATGTGTGTGTGTGTGTATATACACACGCACACACATGGTTTGAATATATCCATTGACCTGCCTTGCTACTTTTGACTATTCTTACCTTAAGGGACAAGTGTTCTGTTTGAGTTATAGTAAGCCATCACCAGTATTAGATAATGAACCATCTACCTCACAATCGCATTCTCTCAATCACTCCACCAAAGCTGAAGGGGTGTCTAAGTATTCAAAATGACCAGAACATTACACTGTAATAGCATTTCTAAAGGAAACAAATTCTCAGCAAGAATATTATGTCACTCAAATTTGAGATGTAATCTCTTCATTATAAGAGATGCAACCATTAAAATTACTTTATAGATTAAACAAACTAACTAAAAAAGAAGGATATTCCAAGAACATGATTCCTTTCCTTTTCTATTTCTTTCTTGCCATTTTGGAAAATGAAAAGAAAGGGAGAGAAATGAACAATAACTTTCTAGAAATAAACACAATATTTTAGGCAAGTTTTGTATCTTGTTTTCATCTCTTGACACTATATAATAATTTTCTCATGTCATTAAAATCTCTTCATAAACATTATTTGTTTTTTTAACCACACTTACATTACGTGTCACCTTTCTAGCTAGAGTGACTGCTTCTCACCATACTATTGGGATTCAGGCAGGAGTCACATAAGATAAACAAGAATTCATATTTTTCCTGCATAAATTCCTTAAACTGAAGGCATAGAGCAAACTTACAACTTTGGCTAAGCTTGCCATGATCAGTTGTCTATTGAGGTCTTCAGTCCTCCTGAGGGAAGGGATACAAAGTAATTGCAAGTATATTCTAAAGAGAGCTTCCAACAACTGTAAATGTTTCACTCAGAGTCAGCACTGTCTAAATGGAAGGAGAGGACAGCTGACTGGCTATAAGTGACAAAAAGACCCAGCCCACTCAGGGTAGGACTCCTAAGGGACCAGGGAAGATTTCTGCAGATGTAGAGAAAGCTTGAGGCATCAAAATACATTTAACTTTTTCTTCATCACATTAATCACCTTCTTCCACTCTGATACTCTCTCTCCTTTTTTATTTGGGAGGAAGATGCTCTCCCTTTCTATCCCTTCACTCTCCTAGTTCCCTCATCTCTCCCTTCCTCTCCCGCCTTTTTCTTAAAAGAACTGAATATAACATGAAGTAAAGTACATCTGGGTTTAGCTGTGGTTATTATAATACAACTTTCCTGTGTTTTTAATTTGGCTTATGGTAACTAGTCTTTTATTCATAATAGGCGAATCTCTGTCAGGATTAGTCTGTGCTGTGATCCAGAATGTACTGGTTCTGGGAACTACAGTACCTTAGACTGTGCAATTCTCTCTTGCTGATTCCAGTTCAGATATTCTGCCCAACTCATTGGCTCTAGTTTATTTAAGTACATTCTGAAGCGAACTTCTGATGTTTCTTTTTAAGCTAAGGCCTGGGTCTGCTCTTTCAATGACTTAAACTTCTGTGAATTTTGTGTTGGGAGTATAGTCTTGGAAACTTATCTTGCAGAAGGTTTTATTTGTTTATTTTTCCTCAGTGAGTGAGAGAAGTAGAAGTCAGAAATTCTAGTGAGATTTACAACAGAAAGAGAAGAATAAGACAGATCCAGCAAGGAATTTGGAAGAGAGCAGAAAAATTAATTGACTTGGGCCAAGAAGGGTTCATAAGAACTCTTGAAGAGGAGAGAGATGAAAATATAGGAGAAACATTGTGGGTGTCTATAATGGAGAGATGTACTGTGAATGAGAGAGATGACAAATAAAAGAGAATTCTTAAGAGGTTTTTTTTTTTTTTTTTTTTTTTTTTTCTGCATCGCAGGTTATATATCCAGAGAAACTAAAGAATTGAGTTACTTTTAATAACTTTTGCTTGCTCAACAATTATTTCTTTGTATGTGGCCCTAGGTATGAATCTGCATCATGAACAGCCTCAGTTTTACACACACATATACACATATACATTGTGCTTGTTAACAAGAACTAATACCATCATTTTTTCCATGTTCATACCAACACACAATTAAATATTCAAAAACATTCATTATCCTGAAAACTTGCTCTTTCGCTTAATAAATTATGATCATACTTCTAGGTTGACAGCAATAGATATAATGCATTCTTTTCCTTCTGCAACTCAATAGTGCTATGAGCCATTCCATGCAGGGCCACTCAAAAATGGATGGATCACAGTGAAGAGTTCTGACAAAATGTGGTCCACTGGAGGAGAAAATGGCAAGCCACTCCAGTATTCTTGTCTAGATAACCCCGTGGACAGTATGAAAAGGTAAAAAATATGACACCAGGAGATGAACCTCCCAGGTAGGAAGGTGTACAATATGCTACTGGGGAAGAGTGGAGGGCAATTTCTAAAAGCTCCAGAATAAATGAGGCAGTTGTGCCAAAGCAGAAATGATGTTCAGTTGTGGATGTGCCTGGTGGTGAAAGTAAAGTCCAATGCTATAAAGAATAATATTGCCTAGGTACATAGAATGTTAGGTCCATGAACCCAGGTAGAATGGACATGGTCAAGAAGGAGATGGCAAGAGTGAACATTGACATCTTAGGAATTAGCGAATTGAAATGTACGGGAACAGATAATTTCATTCAGATGATCACTATATCTACTACTGTGGGTAAAAATCCCTTAGAGGAAATGGAGTAGTCCTCATAGTCAACAAAAGAAAATCCAAAATGCAGCACTTGGGTGCAATCTCAAAAAAGACACAGTGATCTCTTATTCATTTCCAAGGCAAACCATTCAAAATCACAGTAGTCCAAGTTTATGCCCCAAGCAATGATGCCAAAGAAGCTGAAGTTGACCAGTTCTAAGAAGACCCATGACACTTTCTAGAACTAACACACAAAAAAGATGTCCTTTTCTTGATAGGGGATCAGAATGCAAAAGAAGAAAGTCATGAGATACCCGGAGTAAGAGGCAAGTTTGGCCTCGGAATACAAAATAAAGCAGGACAAAGGCTAACAGAGTTTTGCCAAGAGAACACACTGGTCATAGCAAACACCTTCTTCCAACAAGGCAAGAGACGACTCTACACATGGACATCACCAGATGGTCAATACCAACATCAGACTGATTATGTTCTTTTCAGCCAAAGATGGAGAAACTCTATAAAGTCAGCAAAAATAAGATCTGGTGCTGACTGTGACTCAGATCATGAGCTTCTTACTGAAAAATTCAGACTTAAGTTAAAGAAAGTAGCGAAAACCATTGGGCCATTCAGACATGGCCTAATCAGATCCCTTATGATTGTACAGTGGAAGTGACAAATAGATTCAAGGGATTAGATCTGAAAGACAGAGTGACTGAAGAACTATGAATGAAGGTGTGCAACACTGTACAGGAGGCAGGGACCAAAACCAGCTCAAAGAAAATGAAATTCAAGAAAGCAAAGTGGTTGTCTGAGGAAGCTTTACAAATAGCTGAGGAAAGAAAAGAAGTGAGGGGAGGAGCTAAGATGGCAGAGGAATAGGATGGGGAGACCACTTTCTCCCCCACAAATTCATCGAAAGAACATTTGAACGCTGAGCAAACTACACAAAACAACTTCTGATCGCTAGCAGAGGACATCAGGCACCCAAAAAAGCAGCCCACTGTCTTCGAAAGGAGGTAGGATAAAATATAAAAGATAAAAAGAGAGACAAAAGAGTTAGGGATGGAGATCTATCCCGGGAAGGGAGTCTTAATAGAGGAAGTTTCCAAACATCAGGAAACCCTCTCACTGGTGGGTCTGGGAGAAGTTTTCGAATCTCAGAGGGCAACCTAACTGGGAGGAAAAATAAATAAAACCCAGAGATTACATGCCTAAAAGCAACTCCCAGCAGAAAAGTACCCCAGACTCTCGCATCTGCCTCCAGCAAGTGGGGGCTGAATGGAGAGGAGCGGGTTAGGGTAAGGACTAGGCCTGAATGCCCTGAGGGCAATCTGAGAGAGCTAACGTGAGATAGCAACTTAAACTGTGGGATAGCAAGAGAGAAAGAGAGAGAGAGAATTAACCTGCAAAAAGTCCTAACCTTAGGCACAGCTGGCCTGTTAGCAGAACAAAGGACTGAACAATACCAGAGAAGAGCTAGCCAGTTGCTGCGGACCAGCCCATCACCCGCCAGAGGCAGGATGTAGGGGGGAAGTGGGGTTCAGCCAGAGCCAGAAAGGAGCAAACTCGGCCCCAGAGACGGCATCCCCTACCAAACTGCAAACAGGCTTCCAGTTTCTAACCAAAGACTTCCTGAGATTCTGGATGGTTGACATCTGTCGGGAGGGTTGCAGCCAGAGATCAGCTCACCAGAAGAGACAAAAGGCACACTAGACCGGTGCACCCGGAAACTGAGGCTGGGACTGGGAGGGGAGAAGTCGCGCTACACCTGAAGAGAGTGTGATCATCAAGCTCCTGGTTGCCTGAGCTGCTTGGACCGGGGAAGGCACAGAATGAAGGCCCAACTGAGTCTGCGCCTTTGTGGAGTACCCGAGAACCTGAACCTGAGCGGCTTACGCCTGGGAAGTGCACGCAACTCAGGGTCCGCTCCCTGTAGAGCAACCTGGAGCCTAAGCAGTGCAGACGGGGAAAGCACACATGCTGTGAGCAGGGGCAAACCCAGTGTGGCCGAAACACTTCAAGTGCTCCCCACACACTCCAGTGATATATGTTTGCAGCGCCCCTCCCTCCCCGCAGCACAACTGAACAAGCGAACCTAGAAAAGAGACCACCTCTGCCCACTTGTTTCAGGGCAGAAATTAGACACTGTAGAGACCTGCAAACAGAAGCCAAATAAACAAAGGGAACTGCTTTATAAGGGACAGGTGTAACAGACTTAAATCCCTGTAGTTAACACTGACTACACTGGAAGGGGCCTATAGATAGTGAGAAGTGTAAGCTGGAAAAAGGAACTATCTAAAACTGAACTGAACCCACACTGCCCACAACAGCTCCAGAGAAATTCCTAGATATATTTTTACTACTATTATTTTTTTTAATTTAAAAACTTTTAAGTCCTCTATTACTCCTTAATTTTCATTTTTATAGCCCACTATAGCCTTGCAAAAAAAAAAAAAAAAAAAAAAAAGGACCCCATTTTTAAAGCAAACTTCATATATATTTCTTAAATTTTTAGTTTATGTTTTTTTTTTAATATTGTATTTTTAAGAGTCTAACCTCTACTCTAGATTTTTAAGCTTTGTTGTTCAGTATTTGATATCAATTTTGCACATTTAAGAATCCAATCTTTAGTACCCATTTTTACTTAGGAGAGTGATTACTGGTTTGATTACTCTCTCCCCCTTTTGACTCTCCTTTTTCTCCCCCAGATCACCTCTATTTCCTACCTCCCCTTTCTCTTCTCAATCCAATTCTGTGAATCTCTGTGGGTGTTCTGGGCTGCAGAGAACACTAAGGGAACAGAGTATTGCCTAGATCTGTCTCTCTCCTCTTAAGTCCCCCCTTTTCTCCTCCTGTTCACCTCTATCTCTTTCCTCCCTCTCCTGTTCTTCATGTAACTCTGTGAACCTCTCTGGGTGTCCCTCACTCTGGAGAATCTTTTCAACATTAACCTAGAAGTTTTACTATCAGTGCTGTATGGATGGAGAAGTCTTGAGGCTACTGGAAGAATAAGAGTGGAATCCAGAGGCAGGAGGCTTAAGCCCAAAACTTGAAAACACCAGAGAACTCCTGACTACAGGGAACATTAATTAATAAGAGATCATCCAAAAGCCTCCATACCTACACTGAAACCAACCACCACCCAAGAGCCAATAAGTTCCAGAGCAAGACATACCACGCAAATTCTCCAGCAACAGAGGAACATAGCCCTGAGCATCAATATACAGGCTGCCCAAAGTCACACCAAATACATAGACCCATCTCAAAACTCAACTTGACACTCTATTGCACTCCAGAGAGAAGAAATCCAGCTCCACCCACCAGAACACCGATGAAAGCTTCCCTAACCAGGAAACCTTGACAAGCCATCGTCCAAACACACCCACTGGGAGAAACCTCCACAATAAAAAGGAACCACAGACCTCCAGAATACAGAAAGGCTACCCCAAACACAGCAATCTAAATAAGACGAAAAGGCAGAGAAAAACCCAGCAGGTAATGGAACATGAAAAATGACCACCAAACCAAACAAAAGAGGAGAAGATAGGGAAACTACCTGAAAAATAACTTAGAATAATGATAATACAAATGACCCAAAATCTTGAAAACAAAATGGAGTTATAGATAAATAGCCTGGAGACAAGGATTGAAAAGATGCAAGAAATGTTTAACAAGGACCTAGAAGAAATAAAAAAAAAAGAGTCAATTAAAAATGAATAATGCAATAAATGAGATCAGAAACACTCTGGAGGGAACCAAGAGTAGAATAATATAGGCAGAAGATAGGATAAGTGAGGTAGACGATAAAATGGTGGAAATAAATGAAGCAGAGAGGAAAAAAGAAAAAAGAATTAAAAGAAATGAGGACAACCTCAGGGACCTCTGGGACAATGTGAAACGCCCCAACATTCGAATCATAGGAGTCCCAGAAGAAGAAGACAAAAAGAAAGGCCATGAGAAGATATTTGAGGAGATAATAGCTGAAAACTTCCCTAAAATGGGGAAGGAAATAGCCACCCAAGTCCAAGAAACCAAGAGAGTCCCAAACAGGATAAACCCAAGGTGAAACATTCTGAGACACATATTAATCAAATTAACAAAGATCAAACACAAAGAACAAACATTAAAAGCAGCAAGGGAGAAACAACAAATAACACACAAGGGGATTCCCATAAGGATAACAGCTGATCTTTCAATAGAAACTCTTCAGGCCAGAAGGGAATGGCAGGACATACTTAAAGTAATGAAAGAGAATAACCTACAACCTAGATTAGTGTACCCAGCAAAGATCTCATTCAGATATGAAGGAGAATTCAAAAGCTATACAGACAAGCAAAAGCTGAGAGAATTCAGCACCACCAAACCAGCTCTTCAACAAATGCTAAAGGATCTTCTCTAGACAGGAAATGCAGAAAGGTTGTATAAACGTGAACCCAAAACAACAAAGTAAATGGCAATGGGACCATACTTATCAATAATTACCTTAAATGTAAATGGGTCGAATGCCCCAACCAAATCATAAAGACTGGCTGAATGGATACAAAAGCAAGACCTCTATATGCTGTCTACAAGAGACCCACCTCAAAACAAGAGACACATACAGACTAAAAGTGAAGGGCTGGAAAAAAATATTTCACACAAACGGAGACGAAAAGAAAGCAGGAGTCGCAATACTCATATCAGATAAAACAGATTTTAAAATAAAGGCTGTGAAAAGAGACAAAGAAGAACACTACATAATGATCAAAGGATCAATCCAAGAAGAAGATATAACAATTATAAATATAGATGCACCCAACATAGGAGCACCGCAATATGTAAGGCAAATGCTAACAAGAATGAAGGGGGAAATTAACAAAAACACAATAATAGTGGGAGACCTTAATACCCTACTCACACCTATGAACAGATCAACTAAACAGAAAACTAACAAGGAAACACAAAGTTTAAATGACACAATGGTCCAGCTAGACCTAATTGATATCTATAGGACATTTCACTCCAAAACAATCAATTTCACCTTTATCTCAAGTGAACATGGAACCTTCTCCAGAATAGACCACATCCTGTGTCATAAATCTAGTCTTGGAAAATTAAAAAAAATTGAAATCATTCCAGTCATCTTTCTAGACCATAATGCAGTAAGATAAGATCTCAATTACAGGAAAAAAAATTATTAAAAATTCAAACATATGGAGGCTAAATAACACGCTTCTGAATAACCAACAAATTATAGAAGAAATCAAAAAAGAAATAAAAATATGCATAGAAACAAATGAAAATGAAAACACAACAACCCAAAACCTATGGGATACTGTAAAAGCAGTGCTAAGGGGAAGGTTCATAGAAATACAGGCTTACCCCAAGAAACAAGAAAAGTCAAATAAATAACCTAATTCTACACCTAAAGCAACTAGAGAAGGAAAAATGAAGAACCCCGGGTTAGTAGAAGGAAAGAAATCTTAAAAATTAGGGCAGAAATAAATGCAAAAGAAACAAAAGAGACCATAGCAAAAATCAACAAAGCTAAAAGTTGGTTTTTTAAAAAGATAAATAAAATTAACAATCCGTTAGCCAGACTCATCAAGAAACAAAAGGAGAAGAACCAAATCAACAAAATTAGAAATGAAAATGGAGAGACACAACAGACAACACTGAAATAAAAAGGATCATAAGAGACTACTACCAGCAGCTCTATGCCAATAAAATAGACAACTTGGAAGAAATGGACAAATTCTTAGAAAAGTATAACTTTCCAAAACTGAACCAGGAAGAAATAGAAGATCTTAACAGCCCATCACAAGCATGGAAATCGAAACTTTAATAAAAAATCTTCCAGCAAACAATAGCCCAGGACCAGATGGCTTCACAGCTGAATTCTACCAAAAATTTAGAGAAGAGGTAACACCTATCTTACTCAAACTCTTCCAGAAAATTGCAGAAGAAGGTAAACTTCCAAACTCATTCTATGAGGCCACCATCACCCTAATACCAAAACCAGACAAAGATGCCACAAAAAAAGAAAACTACAGGGCAATATCACTGATGAGCAAGGATGCAAATGCCCTTAACAAAATTCTAGCAAACAGAATCCAAAAACATATTAAAAAGATCATACATCATAACCAAGTGGGCTTTATCCCAGGAATGCAAGGATTCTTTAATATCCGCAAATCAATCAATGTAATAAACCACATTAACAAATTGAAAGATAAAAACCATATGATTATCTCAATAGATGCAGAAAAAGTCTTTGACAAAATTCAACATCCATTTATAATAAAAACTCTCCAGAAAGCAGGCATAGAAGGAACATACCTCAACATAATAAAAGCTATATATGACAAACCCACGGGAAACATTATCCTAAAAGGTGAAAAATTGAAACCATTTCCCTTAAAGTTAGGAACAAGACTCTTACCACTACTATTCAACATAGTTTTGGAAGTGTTGGCCACAGTAATCAGAGCAGGAAAAGAAATAAAAGGAATCCAGATAGGAAAAGAAGAAGTGAAACTCTCACTGTTTGCAGATGACATGATCCTCTACATAGAAAACCCTAACGACTCTACCAGAAAATTACTAGAGCTAATCAATGAATATAGTAAAGTTGCAGGATATAAAATTAACACACAGAAATCCCTTGCATTCCTATACACTAACAATGAGAAAACAGAAAGAGAAATTAAGGAAACAATACCATTCACCACTGTAACAGAAAGAATAAAATACTTTGGAGTATACCTACCTAAATAAACAAAAGACCTATATATAGAAAACTATAAAGCGCTGATGAAAGAAATCAAAGAGGACACAAATAGATGGAGAAATATACCGTGTTCATGGGTTGGAAGAATGAATATTGTGAAAATGAGTATACTATACAAAGCAATCTATAGATTCAATGCAATCCCTATCAAGCTGCCAACGGTATTCTTCTCAGAACTAGAACAAATAATTTCACAATTTGTATGGAAATACAAAAAACCTCGAATAGCCAAAGCAATATTGAGAAAGAAGAATGGAACTGGAGGAATCAACCTACCTGACTTCAGGCTCTACTACAAAGCCTCAGTCATCAAGACAGTATGGTACTGGCACAAAGACAGAAACATAGATCAATGGAACAGAATAGAAAGCCCAGAGATAAATCCATGAACCTATGGACACCTTATCTTTGATAAAGGAGACAAGAATATACAATGGAAAAAAGACAACCTCTTTAACAAGTGGTGCTGGGAAAACTGGTTAACCACTTGTAAAGGAATGAAACCAGAACACTAACACCATACACAAAAATAAACTCAAAATGGATCTAAATGTAAGACCAGAAACTATAAAACTCCTAGAGGAGAACATAGGCAACACACTCTCTGACATAAATCACAGCAGGATCCTCTATGACCCACCTCCCAGAATATTGGAAATAAAAGCAAAAATAAACAAATGGGACCTAATGAAACTTAAAGGCTTTTGCACAACAAAGGAAACTATAAGCAAGGTGAAAAGACAGCCTTCAGAATGGGAGAAAATAATAGCAAATGAAGCAATAGACAAAGGATTAATCTCAAAAATATACAAGTAACTCCTGCAGCTCAATTCCAGAAAAACAAATGACCCAATCACAAAAGAGGCCAAAGATCTAAACAGACATTTCTCCAAAGAAGACATGCAGATGGCTAACAAACACATGAAAAGATGCTCGATATCACTCATTATCAGAGAAATGCAAATCAAAACCACAATGAAGTACCATTACACGCCAGTCAGGATAGCTGCTATTCAAAAGTCTACAAGCAATAAATGCTGGAGAGGGTGTGGAGAAAAGGGAACCCTCTTACACTGTTGGTGGGAATGCAAACTAGTACAGCCACTATGGAGAACAGTGTGGAGAGTCCTGATAAAACTGACCAGCCAAATGACCCAGCAATCCCACTCCTGGGCATACTCACTGATGAAACCAGAACTGAAAGAGATACGTGCTCCCCAATGTTCATCGCAGCACTGTTTATAATAGCCAGGACATGGAAGCAACCTAGATGCCCATCAGCAGACGAATGGATAAGAAAGCTATGGTACATATACACAATGAAATATTACTCAGCCATTAAAAAGAATTCAGTTGAACCAGTTCTAATGAGATGGATGAAACTGGTGCCCATATACAGAGTGAAGTAAGCGAGAAAGATAAACACTAGTACAGTATACTAACGCATATATATGGAATTTAGAAAGATGGTAACGATAACCCTATATGCAAGACAGAAAAAGAGACACAGATGTACAGACAGACTTTTGGACTCTATGGGAGAAGGCAAGGGTGGGAAGTCTGAGAGAACAACATTGAAACATGTATATTATCAAGTGTGAAACAGATCGCCAATCCAGGTTTGATGCATGAGACAAGTGCTCGGCGCTGGTGCACTGGGATGACCCAGAGGGATGGGATGGGGAGGGCGGAGGGAGGGGGTTCAGGATGGGGAACACATGTAAATCCATGACTGATTCATATCAATGTATGGCAAAAACCACTACAATACTGTAAAGTAATTAGCCTCCAACTAATAGAAATAAATGGAAAAAGAAATTGTGGTGCTGGAGAAGACTTTTGAGAGTCCCTTGGTTAGTACAGAGATCAAACCAGTCAGTCCTAAATTAAATCAACAGTGAATATTCATTAGAAGGACTGATGCTGAAGCTGAGGCTCTAGTACTTTGGCCACCTTATGTGAAGAGCTAGTTTACTAGAAAAGACCCTAATGCTGGGAAAGACTGAAGGCAGAAGAAGAAGGGAGTGACAAAATGAGATGGTTAGATAACATCACTGACTCAATGGACATGAATTTGAGCAGACTCTGGGAGATAGTAGAGGACAGAGGACCTGGTGTGCTACAATCCATGAAGTCGCGAGGAGTCAGACACAATATAGTGACTGAACAGCAACATATAATCTTAAATATCATCATATACCACATGGTATACATGCAGTCAATTAATTCAGTATTCTTTTTTAAAGCAAATTTTACTAAAACCTTACTAAATTTTTACACAGGATACTCAACAAACAGTTAATACCTATCTGCTGCCAGTTTAGTGATTGTGAGCATTAATAAATTATCCATGCTACTTTCCCTCAGAAAATAAAATCAGTCTAATGTGGGAAATATAGCAGTTTAAAAGTATTTTTTAATTTGAAGAGAATCTGCTCAGAGAATTTATAATAAAGAATGCTTTAATATAAATCTTTAAATAAATAATAAATCTTTTAAAATAAATCTTTAAAGGAAGCAATTTATCACTAGTAATTCATTCTTAGCCATTGTTTCCAAAGTGTGAATAGTACTTAGCAACAACAGAGTACTTCTCTACATGGCAACTCAAGAAACAAACTAATTTCTAACTACTAAGAACTCAGATAAAGCACCTTACTCGAGACCTCAGAGTGATTTATAATCCTACTAATACTTTTACTGTGATAGTAATACATGATATTTATGAGCTATCTTTATTCTGTGGAACTCTAAATACTTAATATATATCATTTGACTTCTTTGCATAATATCTATAAGATAGAGAAAAGTGTCCCCTACAGATAAGGAAAATGATCTTAAGACAAAATTGTTTGACAATGCCTGAATCAAGTCTCCAGTTAGTCAGCCCCACGGTCCTTCCTCTCAGTTATACTGGCTGCCTTCTTAGTGATAACTGCAGAGATTATGTGGATGGTATTATGTCATAAATCAGAGTCTTGTATAGCATGATAGAGTCAGTTTTTATTTTATAGAAAAAGAGCTTTTCATGTAAACTGTTTCTCTGTCTACTAAAAGGACTTGTAAATAAAATTATGCTGACAAGCTTTCTAGGTGAGATGAATCTGAGCAACCAATCTAGTTGGTCCCTCCCACTTTCCAGTTCTATAAGAAGATAAGACAAATGTAGCATTGAATGTGTAACCCAGGCTCACAGCTATTCCTGGAAGCCCTAATTCATAGAAGAAAACAGAACACAGTAACAACAATGGCAAAGATAACAATGTTAGACATATATTGGTTATTGATTATTTGATAAAGTTCTACAGCATTCAAATAAAGTAAACAAAGAATAGTTCAGTAAAACTATAGTGAAGATTACACAAATTTCATATGGTTAAGTTGGTACAATTGCAAATATGTAAACAACTTCATAAAAAATCTAAATCTAATAGTCAATAACTATTATTTTCCTATATCTCTGAAGACATTTTATCATAAGACATTTATAACCCTGAGAATCTGATACTAACCAGAAGAATGACTTCATTTGGTATTTCATTTCTCATGACCTCCTGAAAGAATGTCAGTTCAGCATGGCCTCCTCCCTTTTCCAGTTGATTCAAAGAATAGTGTTTTCAAATTGCCATTTGGGATATATGAAGCAGTGCATTTGGAGTCAATGTGCGGCAACCTGAAGTGTAACACTCTTTATTGTTCTTGAGAAACGTGTGCCTAATTCCCTGGAAATTTACTGTTTCAAAGAGTCACAAGTCTCCTGATTGCTTCTCATCAGTCTTGAAGAGATTAGATAAGCTTCCTCCTTCTTACAAAGGCATTTTCTTCATTCAAAATTCCTTTGAGAGCAAAACACTGAACCAGAATTGGATTTTTAGCAAAATATTACAATATTGCAGGAAACATAATTTTCTCCTGAGGAGACCCAGCAATTCAAAACGTATACTCATGTACTTACTCATTTAAGGCTACTGGCCACATATTGGAAAAAACAAGGATGAGGTAAAAAAACAAAGTCCTTTCTGTGAAGCAGGAAGGATGTTTTTCACTGAGTTATTTTAGAAAACTTGAATGGACTGCTAAGGGCTTTCACATAAAAAACGTGAAAGTCAAACTCAAGAAATGGGGGAAAAAACAACTACAGATCTATAACAGGCACTGCTTTTAACTATCATAAACTTATTATGCACACTGGTGCTATTCTATAGTGACGGGCTTAGAATAATTGTTCAAGTGTATCAACAATAGAAATGACCTCCTTAGAAATTGAGGTATATATACCTGGTGTTGCAAAAGTTGAAACAGAAGGAATCAGGATCATGTTTGCAGTAGGATGTGACATCAACAAATGTTTCAACATCTCCCTCTTCCTCTTCATCCATATTCTCTTTTCTCCTCTCTCTCCCTTACTCTTTCCCTTCCTCTCACTCTCTTTCTCTCTCTCTCCTACTTTCAACAAGGAATTCACTTCTAACGTAGTTCTCAGTGGTCATTACAAAATAATAGTAACAATTGATAACTATGTTTGGGTTTTCTTCTTCGCTTCTACTTTGCTTTTTTTTTTTAGTAGCAGTAAGATGTGCACTTTCATTGACCTAGATCTCTGATCAAGCTTATAAAGCTTCAATTAAGCTAGACATCAGAAGGAAAATGTACACCTCACTTTTTTCTCATTAGTCTAATCAACACAATATTTTATTTCTTTTTCTTTTCAAAGAGGTTGTCAAGGACAATCAAAGTTAGTAGTACCATTGTCTTTGATATGACTGGGATCTTGGACTCAGACACACTGTGAGTCAAAATAATGTAGAAATGAAAGACTAATATCATGGATTTGACCAATCTTCCCAGCCCTGATAGCTCAGTTGGTAAAGAATCTGCCTACAATGCAGGAAACCCTGGTTTGATCCCTTGGTTGGGAAGATCTTCTGGAGAAGGGAAAGGCAACCCACTCCAGTATTCTGATCTGGAGTATTCCATGAATTGTATAGTCCATGGGCTCACAAAGAGTCAGACATGACTGAGAAACTTTCACTTTCTCTTTTCTTTCCCAGCTCTTCATTTCTCAAAGATGGAAACATGTATAGGGGCTCTGTATTTATTTCCAGGCAAGATAACATAACTTAATTATAAAAGCATCATCTCAACAGAGTCTTTTTTTCTTGGGAAATCTATGAGACCATGTATTAAATTCTACTTTGCCATATAAGGAGTTGAGGCATGTGAACCATAGAAGACTAGTATCCAGGAGAAGAGAAGACTTGGCATGTGGGTATAATAATGGAAAGAATAGTTGGGTCAGACAAATCTATGTTTGAATCCCGGCTTCGGCTTTTACAATAATATGAGTGCTATTTAATCTCACTGATCCTCAGTTTCCTAAAAATGTAAACTAAAGGTTATAGCATCTATTTTGAGACATTGGAAGAGTTAAATGTAAAGAGCTTTGTGCAGAGAGGGCACCTTACCTAGAGAAAAAGGTAACTTTTTTCAAAAAACTTCCTAGTATTTTTTAGACATTTGGACTATTAGAGAACTAGCGACCTCTGTGACCACATGACCTAAAGTGATAACAAAATGCACCAGATAAAAACACCCAGCAGGAGATAGCACAGGGTTTGAATCAGTTAGGTCTGGCATCAATACAAGACTCACTTACTGTCTTTGCAATCTTGGATGTTACTTAATCTTTCTGGATCTCAGTATTCTCATTATAAAATGGAAATTATTCCGAGTTTGCTGAGTGGTTGCTGAGCGTGGTAGTGAGGATTAAAGACAACTTATATAAAGCATCTGGTACATTAAGTAAACAGATTGTGAATAATACTTATTGTTCAGATTTTTATTAATTAAAACTTGTCTGTAGACTCATCTCCTATACTTAATATTCCTTTTTCCACCCAAGACCTTGAAAGGGTTACAATAGGGGCTTTGATCATAGATTAGCTGGTTTGGCTGTGATAATCTGGCTCTTAAGAATTAGAGTTCCAGCCCTGCCATTAAATGTTTAACTGTACAACTTGAACAGGAATTCTAGGCCTAAATTACATTCATCTCCAAAATGAGGAGACTGGAATAAATAATTCCTAAAATTCTCTGTAGACACAATATTTTAAGATTCTAGTGTCTTTTGACTGAGTTATAGTGGATAAGTACTCATAGATTTAGAGCTTAACCTAGTTCTCTATGGTTTAATTTTCACATTCTCTCTACTCTATTTCTTCTTTAATTGCAAAAGGGGATAATTTCCATTACTTTGCAAACAAACCAATATCTCTCTTTTGATTTAGTGGCATTCCAGAATATTAATGCATCATACTTTAAGACAGTTTGGCTTGCTTCTAATCCAGAAATTTAGTCATAATATAGGTAGCATTAATGAGGAAAATGAGGATTTATTTTCAAGGCTTTTTATGCCTCCAGGCCCCTGGCCATTGCACATGATAAAATTCACTAAAATTAAAAATAAGCTTAAGGTTTAAAAGTTAAAAATACATTCTAAGAGTAAAACACTTTTTTTGGTACTCATTTCTACATTACAGAATGGGCACTTAAAAATAAACAAAAATAACAGATTCATTAACCAGCAACAGAATTTTAATAATTATTAACTAGAAAGGAAATAAAATTAACTTGACCTTATCTTAGAAGGTTGTCAGAGACTATTTTGGTTATGTAGATGGGGAACATGTTGTGAACTAGTAGACCTCTGTTTCAAAAGTCCAAGCCCTCCTCAAATTCAGAAGTAAATTTTCAGTAAGGCTTCAAAACAAATATATAGATCTATCAGCTTATGTTTACAAAGTACCTTTGAATTGTCTTCATCTTGCTCTATTATTAAGCTGTTCTTTAATATTTATTTATCCATCTACTCACTTATTTTGCATGTCTACTATGTGCTTTTTCCAGTGTATTCAGAATAAAATCCAAATTCCCCACCCTGGCTACTCCTCTGACCTCACCTCCAGTTACTCTCCTCTTTTCCTCCTTTTGCTTTAGCTACTCTGGAATCTTGTTTATTTCCTTGAATTCACAGTTTGCCCTTGCCTCAGGGCTTTGTCCATGCTGTGCCTGCCTGGAACTTTTTCCCCTCTCATGCTTCCATCCCCACCCCAAATTTTTCACCTGGCTGATTCTGTCTTTCAAAGTCTCAACTTAAACGACTTTCTCTAAGAATTCTTTCCTGAGCACCCAATGGAAAGTATAATAGATTTTCTCCACCCATTCTTGTCTTGCATACCTATTAGCTCTTCTCATGGACTACAATTTTTAATTTTATAATTATTTGCTTACTTATTTAATGTTTGATTTCCTTAGAAGTCTATAAATTTCATGAGATTCTAAGGGATCATTTCTATATTCTCACTATTTGGCGTGGTTGAATATTGAATTAATGATTCTATTGCAGTAGATTCTACAGGGTTCAGAAATACCAATTAATATGGACTCTAACCCTAAGAATTTGCTTTCTAGTAAAAAAAATAAGACATGTCCATAAATATTGTTTAAAAATATAGAAAGTAACTCAAGTCTCAAAAAAAGTGTAGGTGAGTGATGCACTAGATTTTTAGGCTTTGGTAAGAAATTATTCTTTGCCATCTGAGCCACCAGGAAGCCCAACTTGTTAGCTTAAAACATATACATCTCTCACAGCTTTAAAGACTAGAAGTTCAAAATGAAACTGTTGGCAGGGCTACTACATGTGCTAAGTTAGTTTGCTAGATAGGGGAGAGTATATTATTTCTGGCTAGGTCAAGGAAAGAAGGTTTCATAAAAATAAATAGCACTTAAAGTAGCCAGGAAGGATGTGTTAGATTTGCATATGGAAATACAGAATGATGAACATTTCAAACAACACTAACAGATGTGGGTGAGGAAATTTGGCCTAAGAGTACAGTATATTAAATCATAAAAGTAAGTAAACAATGGAGATAAAATTAGATTTTAGAGTGTTCAGGAATATTGGTTAGGAATTGTTTGGTAATTAATATAGAATATTAAAATTTTGTCTGAAAAAAAGTGACAATATCTTAGGGCTCCTGCTTCATGAAACCCAATGAAGCAACAGTATTTAGGATGAACAGATCTCCCTTCCCTCTGCTTCTCCCAACTAAGAGATTAGTACAATAAGAGAAGATGAAAACTTGACGAGGACAGAGGTACCAAGAAAAGGAGAAATATTGGCTATTTATTGGATACATAGGGGGATAGAAGAGGCAAGAATGAGATATTTTGAGTCAAGATGACCTTGACAATTGGGGTTAAAAAATATCAGGATAGTCAAAAGGAGGATTTTTTAACTAGGAATATAATTACAATTTTGATATAGTGATTCTGAGAAAGTGGTGTGATACCTAGTTGAAGATTTAAATAAGGAAATTAGAAATATAGGGCTATAATTTGAGATTTAAGATACAAACATGTGAGGTATCAACAGTGAAATAAACAAAGTCACACAACCCCGAAAAAGTCAAATCATGGGAAAGGTATGCATGTGGTGTTTGACAGACATATTCACATCCTATCTCAACTATTTGCCTTGTGTATGACCTGGGACAAACTGCTTATTTCTTCTACATTCTCATTTGTGAAAACAAGGGGGAAATAATATCCCTTAGTCAGGATTTTACCAGTTGAGTATTTCATATCTGCTTTCATATTTTGATAGTATGATTCCCAGTAAGATATCTATTTTTCAATCTGTTATCTTAAAAATTTGAAACACCCTATTTTTATACACTTTTTTCTTTGATTCTAGTTCTTAAAAGCATGCTGACTGTGAGCCTCTAAACAGATTTCATGACCTACGAATGAGTTGCAACCTATACTTCGGGAACACTGGCCCCAACCAGCATTGCATAGTCCATCTGAGTTACCAGGGAAGCCCCGTTCTATAATCAGATCACACCACTACCATTCTTTCTTCAATTCCCCTCTGCTTAGACTGTTTATTAATATTATATTATTTCTTGATGGCCCAGAAGAAGTGATAACCATTTACTTCCTCTACTATATCCATAAAATATTTTATCTATAAGAAAGATCTCTTTGTTGTCCAACTAGATTATGAACTCCTTGATAATAGAAAATAGGCATTATTTATCTATATATTCTGGTAAAATTAATTGCTCATAAGAGGCATAGAATAAGTTTTAATTCATTATTATAGAAAAAAGAGGGAAGAGGTCTGAGGAGAAACTTTGATGGGTACCTACATCTAAGGCCTTGCTCTGGCATCCTCATTCTCTAATTTTCCCTTCTTTATATGCCAAAGCTTCCATGAAATGTTTCAAGGCAGAACAATGTCTCCTTGTTTGGGACACAAAGACTTAGGCCATCAATTTTTTGTCCACAGTGACTTGAGTTTCTTCATGGTGGGAAGTGGGAAGTTCTGGAAGAGACAAATACCTTTGAGAAAGAAACTACCCAGGATTTAGCTCTGGGTAAAATAATAAAAAAGTTCCTACATTGGTCTCTTTGGATTGCTAAATGACAGAATCCAATAAAGGAAACCTGAAATAAATTACTAGAGCAAGTAATTCATTATAAGTTATTGCAGTTTATTTCAATTTTTTCAGACCCAAAAAACTTTTCTCTGATGGAAATGACCCTTGACAACAATGACATTCTGACACCATGCATGATGCACCCTCTTGGGAAGTCTGAATTCCATGTCACAATGGCTCTGTTCAGATTACCAGTTTTATCTTGCCTGTAAGTTCAATTAGACTACTGAAGTTTCTAACGGCCTTCTGTCTGCTTTGTAAATCATCATGCATGCATGTTGTTGCTTCAGTTGTGTCTGACTCTGCGCAAACCTATGAGCTGTAGCCCACCAGGCTCCTTTGTCCAGAGGATTCTCCAGACAAGAATACTGGAGTGGATTGCATGCTCTCCTCCAGGGGATCTTCTCAACCCAGGGATCAAACCCATGTCTCTTATGTCTCCTGCACTGGCAGATGGTTTCTTTACCACTCATGCCACCTGGGAAGCCCCATAAAACATCATAAAGAATATTAAATCAATAAATTTAACTGCCTCTATATGACATAATTTTACCTCTATGCGACTCAATGTACAACCAGAGGCATAATATCAAAATGTACCATAATGCTGTTTATATATGAACTTTGGACTAGCTGGAAGAGGGCACCACAATTGAGTGGGTCTCATAAGATTAGCCTAAGACAGTTTGTTCCTCAGCAAACACAGCTCAGACTCTGAGTGTAGAAGAAAGATCAAAGACTCAGAGTCTAAAACTGGCTTTACTCTCAGTCCTAGATGTCTGAGGATGATTTGCATTGGTAGTCAGTATCATTTGGGTAACCTGCATGCCCTACCCTGGGCCTCAATTTACTTATTTCAGAATGAGATGACTGGACTTTTTATTTCTTATATACTTCCTACCTGTAATTTTTGATGATGCTTTGCCCATAAATCCCTTTCACCTCAATCTTTCAATCTTAAAAAATATGAAATGTGTTTATAAAGTTCTTTGATGTCCCTAAACATTATTCCACAGGATAACAGTACAATTCATGAAGCTTAAATTTTATCATTTTAGCTTTGCCTCAGAGGCCAAGTTTTATGAGAGCCTTCATTTGCATCACCAGAAGCTAATTTAATAAAAATGAAGGAACCCCTTTTAGAAATAAATTAAAATTGGTGTTGGGGGGGGGGGCAGATAACTTTATGTTAAAAACAAAGCAAAACAAGCCAAAAAAAAAAAAAAAGAAAGAAACCAGGAAGCTAAACTTAGAAGGGGTCAAATGGTTCTGAGTTCTAAGGAAAGCTGTCATCATATTTGTGCTGAGAAATTGGTTCTGGCTCTCACTGCACTGAAAGTAGAAGTTTCTAATGGCAACTTCCCAAACCTCTGGTCTCTTGACCCAATATCCTTTGTACCACTTGCCCCATTTTCTTGAAGCACAATCTACTACATAGACAGACAGGTGCCCAGCACCATCCACCCTAGAGTCAGACAGATTTATCTTTGGAGATGACTTCAGTATGTGAGATGTAAGACACAACTAGATGGAAAACTAGTGAAGACCACTTCACAGACAAAAACTATAGGGTTTGAACGGGCACTTCTCATTCTGGTCGGGAGAAAGAAGCATAAAGTCAAAAAACACAAGGGCTAGGAAACTAATGTCTAATGCTATATGGTGAATAATAGGTTTGTCTTTGACAAATTCCTTTATAATTATTTTCTTCACTGTCAAAAACTTCATTCAACACATCTTCACAATAAATAGTTTTTGAATGAATAAATACTAAAGTTCTGACTTAAATTTCCTAATTGTACTAATAACAATAGCTATTTCTGGATTACTATTACTATGCCAAGCACTGGGGATACAAAAATGAATAAGAAATAGACCCTGATTTTAAAGAGCTTACCATCTATAGTTCCTGACTCTTGTAGTTATGACAAAGATAACAATAACCATCATTTTTCATTCATATCACCCAGGCACTGTGCTCAGTGGACAACATACATTAATATAAGCTGCCAAAGTTCCCTCCAGTTCACCAGATACCCTGACAGTGAGGTGATATTGTTCTGTCCATGCATCATCTTTCCAAAAAAAATGGACCTAGCAAGAATTTAGACAATAGGCAGGAATGTTTAAGCAATGTCAGAACTGTCTACAGTAAACATATGAGAACTGTAGTTGATAATGAAAGAGTGAAATAAACCAAAGTGAAAATGGAAGAAGTCATCTGAATCACCTTTAGTATACTCTGTCTAAAGGCACTGTTACACTCTGAAAATCACAATGCAATACACCCTACATTTGGCATTCCAACAATGACACAAGGGGATGAATGCTGTTTAAGTGTTTTAAGACCCTCTAGCAAAAGACCTTATAGCACATTAAATGGAAACTTACGAAGACATCATAACCTGCTGGATTTCAATACCAAAATATATATTTTTGATCTAAAATTTAAAAAATTATCACATTGAATTTCCTTGTAGTATTTCACAACCTTTGAGTGAGGCATTAAAGTGTCTTTCCTCTTCCCCCATCAACTATAAGCTTCTGTTTTCTTACCCTGGGCGTCTGAATCTTTTATATGCTTGGGTTCTATTCACTGCCTGTTATTCAGACATTGAAATCCCAAATGTTAATTGTTCTTCCAAGTACATTGACAAAACAGCAGCTAAATAAGGGTAGACCAGACTGTGGTAGACTCTGACATGCATTTATGGAACAATGGGGCTCTGAGAGACAGCCTTGTAGCTCACGGGAAGACATAAGATGTGCTATTTTGACTGCTTCATAGCAGAATGGGGAACACACGCACACAAGGGAATTATGCATTTTACTTAGTTTTGCCCAAAGTCCTCAAGGCAACAGAATCTTGTGATGTCATCATGAACTTTCTTTCTCTCCATTTACACTGACACAAAGGCTAAAAATTTCTAATGACATCACAAAGGAAAGACTAAGCCTACTTTGATTCCATTAGAAATCTGTTACTTTCAAAGAGACTTGTACCAAAATGTAAGAATCCTTCCTGACAGGGTGTGTGTCACTGTGCTGATGCACAGTGGGTGACACCCTCCCGAACGCAATTCTAACCAGCCAAGAGCAAGGATTCACAATTTAGGTTGGATAAAAAAGACATACTGAATATTGAGCACTACAAATTTTCTTTTTTTAAAGAAGGAAATCATTTAAACATGTATTTCTTCAGGGACATTCAAATTTCTTACTCGTGTCTGGTTACTATGTGACCACTATTTTTGTCCCTTTTTGAGTGGGTCACAAAAACACAGGGGAAGGTAGAGGAAGCTTTCACTCACAGGAATGCAGTGCAGCTCAATCTTTTGTTTTTAAGGTGCAGTGATTTCAGTCTCTAAATGTAACTTCAGGCAGTCTGAAAAGAAACAGGTTAAAATCTCTTTCAGTTATAATTGGTATTTCAGATTTAATTAAAAATTAAACTTTCATAATGTTTCACCATCCAAAGCAATGCATTATCAGTCAAGCGTAGCTTTTTTTTCTGTTAAGGAAAAAAAAAAAAAACCCTCTTCCCAGAGTAGTTTTTTAATGAAAAGAAAAGGATCTAAAGAGGAAAAAAAGCAATTCTGAAAAACAAAATATGCCTCCATGTTAAGAACTTCATAATGATATGACTAGAAAGTCAGTGTTTCTAAATTTTACCTATATTGTGATTAAAAAAAAAAAAAAACCTAAACAATTTCAAAGCTTCAAGATTACATACAAGGTTATTTCAGAGAATAAAGAAGAAAATCTACAGTCTGAATGCACATATTAAAGGGAAATTACAACTTCAAATAAAATTGGAAAATAACATTAGACCCACTACTTTCAAATGACTGAGGGGCAAATGGTGAAGCAAAGGCAAAGAAACATATTTAGCAATACAAATGCCCACTGCAAGGTATTAAGGGTTTAGTGCACTCCAGATCACATAATACTATATAGCTTATTGTATGAAGCACTGTCGTTTGAAGCAACATGGGAAGACCATCAGGGTTTAAACTACCCCATTTGGTTTAAATAACCATAAATGCATCTTTTAAAATATGTATTTTTAATTTTTGAATTAGGAGTCCAGGCATTAAGATAAAAGTATTTAATAACTATCTGGGCTTAAGATGTCATATTAATTTTCTTAATCCTTTATTTTTTCATACAAGATCACCTATAAATAATAGTTAAAAAAAAGACAGGATTAAGTCATCCTTACTTTTAGCTTCAAATAACTGATACAACAGGTTTAGAAAAATATAGATTTTTTAGTATAAAAAGGATATAACACAATTATCTTTTACTTTACATCATGGCAGTCCATTTTTTATATATTTGTAGCACTAAATGTGGTATGTTTATGTCCATCTTCATATTAATGCAAGGTAATATTTTAACATCTCCACATATAAGAGCATAATCATAAATCAGCCTTGAAACTGCATCTATTTTTAGAAAATGTATCTATTTCTTACTTGTGAGTTCTACTTTCTTTTTCCCTTGGATTATATAAAAGAATATTTTGTGTATTGTGTCTATTTGATACATACAGGTTGTAATTTCAAACTGGTTCAAATTCACTAGATCTATCCATGAATGGATACACAAAAATAAAAAATAAAAAAATCACTGACTAACTAAACTCTTCCTCTGCTTCTCACATGCCTGAATTGGACTAAAAATCCACCAGTGTAAAGACAGAAATTATGGAGGCGTCACCAGGGACAACTGACTATGAGGAGGGGAGTGCACATATTTCCTTATAAGGCAACAAAACATTCATAGAAGAAGCTGACAAAAATAACTCATGCTCAGAAATAATGTCGAAATAACAATAATCCCTAATAAATGATTCAGAAATATAAGAGCTGCCTATCTCTATATAAATCTGAATCACCAATTGATACTGTTCTACTCACCAATCACATGTGGTTAGTGAAACTGTTTCACTGTCTAGATAAGAAAAGGTGATGGCAACGAGACTGCATATTTATGTACAAACTATTTAACTGACAACTCACAGTTCAATTTAATGTCAGATTTCCTTTTCCTTAATTCACCAGATGTTGAGTGAATTGAACTCAGTTCAAAACAATAAAGCATTTTCTATGAATAGAAAGTCTACTAAGTTATATTCTCCTCTTCTCATGTCATTCCTCTTTCTCCTCTTTGACCTTTCTTTTCCCTTCTCTGTCTCTGCCTGTTTATTCCTTACTTTCACTTTCCTCCTTATTTATTTTTTCCCTTTCTCTTTTTTCCCCGCTTGGTGTGGGTAATGAAGCTCAAAAATAACATCTTGTATCCTGTTGAGGGAAACTTGGTCACAACTATCCTTCCAGATGACAAACTCATTCTTAAATGTCTGTTTTCCAATCCAAAGAAAACAGAGCAATTGAGAAAAGAGAGACGCAACATCACTTACCACGACCACCACCACCACTTTTAATTCCCATGCTACATTCATCATAAGGAGGACTGAAGTTTATTTATGTTATCCCCTAACCTTAAATAGGACTGCAAATAAGACTAATAACAGGACCATTTTGTGGCACTCAAGCAAACGGCTGGGCAAAACAGATGGATCTTACTTTGCGCCAGGACTCAAAAAATACAGTCGCCAACTCACTGTTGGCGACTACGTATCTTGGCCCAAAGATGGACCTGGAAGTGGGACCAGTTGTCTTTGATATGAATACGGTTCCTATTCATATCAGCCTCATGAGAAATCATTAACGCTGCTACTATGCAGTGGGGTTAAGTATTGGTTAGAAACTGGAAGATTGGTCATCAAGAAAGTGAAATATTCTGAAGGCATGCCAGATTAGATTAAGGAGCAGAGAAGTTAAGACTAGGATCTTATGTTTGGCACTATTGTCTATTTTTCAACTTCTATTTTTGTCAAGTTCACTACTATACACTGAATCCACCTTTAAAATACTAGATTTCCGGAGTATGTGTCATCAATTAGAATAGCTTGCTCTTGACATTTCAAGTTCCAAAATCTGTTAAAAAATTTTCAAGTTATCCAGAACAACCTTAGTTATTATTAAAATTGACCACCAATGTCAGACTTCTTTAATCAAGATAGAATTTTGCCAGGCTTTATAGAATACAGTCAATACCCAGTGATGCACTGGTAAACAACTCAGTAATCAATGCAAATTACAAAGCCCGTAAGAATGCTTCTCTTGGCAGAGACCCTTTAGCAAAGAAAGTTGTACATTCTGCACTAGTTAAAGATTCTGAATGTCTTTCCAGAGAAGGAGCAAATGCATTATATTACAGTAACCCATCGTAAGTCACAAGGCCAAAAAACAAAGCCCCAGACAATAATAAACTTAAGAGGGGTGAAGAACTATAGATCTTAGTAATGACTAAGAAAAAAAGGACTGCTTCTGACTACACTCTACTTTTTAAAATCCTCACATAGGTAGGGGTGTTATATTTCACCAGGTCACAGAACTTCAAGGAAAGAGCTACAAACCACTCCAATTTAGGAAGTCTATGCTCATCCAGGCAGTTCTCTTAATGCTCTCCCAGTTCTTCAGCACCTGATCAGATTGTTTTAGCGAGCTCACTCACCTCTCTATGACCACACTTGCCTGTGGTCAGCATGAGACCAAATGACAATATTTGATTATTTCTCTTAGTCTTTGTTTCCTTTTCACTTAAAAATTTATTGTGAAAAAATTCAAACATATGCAAGAGTAGAGAGTATAGTAAAATAGGACTCCCCTCTCCCCAAAAGAAAAGAGCTCCTATGTGTTTATCACCCGAGGTCAGTGTTTACTTCATCTATGCTCTAACCAACTTTTTCTTCCACCAGATCATTTTAAAGACAATCCCAGATGTCATATTATTCCATCCATTAATATGTTAGTATATATTATTTAAAAAGAATGGCTAAAAAAATCACACCACCATTATACCACATCAAAAATAATAGTAATTATTTAATATTAACAAATATTCTGTCAAATGAATGACTATCTTTTTAAACAGCTGACTAGTTTGAATTAAGATCTGAACAATATCTGCACATTACATTTGAATCACAATTCCCCTTTAACCTATAAATTTCCCATTTCTTTTAAACATTTTAACTTTTAATTTTGAAGTAATTTCACATATATGAAAAAGCTGCAAAGGTAGCTCAAAGAATTCTCATATTTCCTTCACTATGTTCTCTTAACTTTAACATTTTAAATAACCAAGGTAAGAAATTAACATTGATACAATATTATTACCCAAACTACAGACTTTATTCAGATGTCATCAGCTTTTCCACTAATATATTTTGTCTCTTTCAAGGATCTAATCCATGATACCACACTGCATTTAGTTATCTTTTATCCTAAATCTCCTCTGCATGCTAAATCGCTTCAGTTGTGTCTGACTCTTTGTGACCCTATGGACTGTAGCCCATCATTCAGATTCTCCAAGCAAGAATAATTGGAGTGGGTTGCCAAAATTCTCTTCTCTAAAATCTCCTCTGATCTGTAACAATTTCTCAGTTTTTTCCTGTTCTTCAGGACCTTGATAGTTTTGAAGAGTAGTGGTCAGATATTTTGTGAAATGGTCCTCAGTTTGGATTTGTCTGATATTTCCTCATAATTGGGCTTCCCTTGTGGCTCAGCTGGCAAAGAATTTTCCCACAATGTGGGAGAGAACCTGGGTTCGATCTCTGGGTTGGGAAGATCCCCTGGAGAAGGGAAAGGCTACCCACTCCAGTATTCTGGCCTGGAGAATTCCATGGACTACACAGTCCATGGGGTCGCAGAGTTAGACACGACTGAGCGACTTTCACTTCACTCCTCATAATTAGACTGGGGTTACAGTTTTAGAGAAGAATGCAAAAGAATGAAGTGCTCTTCTGTTAACATTATGTCATGGGGTCTCTGCTATCTACATGACTTATCACTAGGGATGTTAATCTTGGTCATTTGGTTAAAGGAGTATCTGCCAGGTATCACTTTCCTTAGTTTTAATAAGCATAATTTCTTCAAGTTTATTGAAGTATGATTATGCAATAAAATTCATCCTTGTAAGTGTAAAATTTAATGATTTTAAGTAAATTTAGAGTTTCTCTATCATCACCACAATTCAGTGTTAGAACATTTTTGTCACTCCAAAAAAGATGCTTCATGTTCTTGGGCAGTCAATTCCCACTATTATTTCCAGTCCCAGACAACTAATCTGCTTTCTGTCTCCAAATATTTACATTTTCTGACCATTTCTTATAAATGCAATCACACAATATGTGGTTTCTTGCATTTGGCTTTTTTTTTCTCTTATCATAATGTTTTTCAGATTGATACATGCTGTGGTATATAGTGGGACTTCCCAAGTGGCACAGTGCTGAAGAATCTGCCTGCCAATGAAGGCGGCACGGGGGTTTGATCCCTGGTTCGAGAAGATCCCCTGAAACAGGAAATAGCAACCTACTCCAGTATTCTTGCCTAGAAAATTCCATGGATAGAGGAGCCTGGCAGTCTGCAGTCCATGGGCTTGTAAAGAGTCAGATACGACTGAGTGATTGAACACACAGGTGCAAAGCATATAGCAATAATCTATTCCATTTTATGTATGAATAGTATGCCTTTGTATGAATATATGACATTTTGTTAATCCATTCATCAGTGGATGGACATATGGATTTCTTCCAATTTTTTACTATTATGAATAATGCTGCTATGTGCATTTGCATATATATGCCTCTCTGTGGACATGTTTTCATTTCTCTAAGGGAGATTCCTAGAAGTGGAATTGCTGGGTCAGAAAAATAAGTTTATTTAACTTTTAAGATATCAAGTTATTTTCTAAAGAGGCTGTACCATTTTAAATTCTGACCAGCAACCTATGAGGGTTCCAGTTTCTTTCTCCACCAGCATTTGTTACCCTGCCTGTCTTTTTACTACAGCCACAACAGTTGGTGTAAAGTAGTATCTCACTTCAGTTTTAATTTACGTTTCCTTAAAGATTAATGACATTGAACATCTTTTAATGTGCTTATTAGACATTGTTATACATTTTTTGGTGAAATATCTATTCAAATATTTTGTCCAATTTCTTCATTGGGTTGTGTTTTTATGATTGAAGAATTCTTTATGTATTATGAAATTTTAAAATATTTTATTATATATATATTTGTAGAGCATAAATTTTCTCCCAGTATTTTCACTTTAGTGGAATCCTTTGAAGTGCAAGAGTTTTTAATTTTGATGAGATCCAAATTACTAAACTTTTTTCTTTTTTGTATCATGCTTTTAGGGTCAGATATAAAACTCTGTGTACCATAAGGTCATGAAGATTTTCTCATTTCTTTATAGAAGTCTTATAGTTTTAGCTCTTGCATTTAGATCCAAGATCTATTTTGAGTTAATCTTTGTGTATGGTGTGAGGTAGAAATCTAATTTTTAAAAAAATTTTTGTACAGTCTTAGCTCCATGGATATTTATTTATATTTATATTAATTATATAATTTATATTTATTATATAATTTATATATTTATAGAATTTATATTTATCACATAATTTATATATTTATATAATTATATATAATATAATTATATAATAATTTATATATTATAATTATATAATTTGTATTTATATTATTTATATTTCACACAATAAAATTACTTACAATTACAGTACTGCATGTTCTTCCACATTATAGTTTTTATAAAAAAGTTTTTAAAACCTGGAAGCTTAAGTTATCTAACTTTGTTCTCCTTTTCAAATTTATTTTATTGTTCTGAGTCCTTTGCATTTTGACATGAACTTTAGGATCAGGTTGTCAATTTTTATAAAAATGCGTTTATTCCTTTTGATTCTTTTTCTATTCTTATGAGTAGAATTGTTTTCTTAATCTCATTGCTTGTTGCTAGCACAGGCATACCTCACCTCACTGTGCTTTGCTTCATTGCACTTTGTAGATACTGCATTTCTTACAAATTGAAAGTTTGTGGTAATTGCTTCAAACAAGTCTACAGGTACCATTTTTTCCAAAAGCATTTGCTGATTCCATGTCTTTGTGTCATACTTTGGTAATTCTTTCAATATTTCAGTGTTTCATTATTTTATTTCTTAAGGCAATTAAAAAAATTTTTTTATTTATGTATTTTTGGCTGTATTGGGTCTTTGCTGCTCAGGTTTTTCTCTCTTTTTTAAAAAAATTTTTATTAGTTGGAGGCTAATTACTTTACAATATTGTAGTGGTTCTTGCCATACATTGACATCAATCAGCCATGGATTTACATGCATTCCCCATCCCGATCACCCTCCTGCCTCCCTCCCCACCCCATCCCTCTGGGTCTTCCCAGTGCACAAGCCCCGAGCACTGGTCTCTTTGTTATTAATGATTTCTGATGCAAAAGACTCCAACTAGGTGAAGTCTCAGATGATAGCATTTTTAGCAGCAAAGTCTTTTAAATGAAAGTGTGTACATACATAATGCTATTGCACACTTAATAGAACTACAGTATAGTATAAACATAATTTTACATGAATTATTGAAATCAAAAGATTTGTGTGACTTGTTCAATTGAAGTGGTCTGGAACTGAACCCTTAATAATTCTGAAATATGCTTATATACAGAAATACAATTGACTTGTGTATAATGCTCTTGTACTCAGTGAACGTGTTATGCTCATTTTTTAGTGCATGCATTTCTTAATGTTCTCTACATACTTATAACATTTTCTGCAAATAAAAGTTTTACTTTTTACTTTCCAATCTGGATACTTTTGATTTCTTTCTTTTCTGTTTCTTTTTTTCTTTCTTTGCTTTATTTCCTCTTTTTCTTTATTTTTCTTGCATTTCTGGACAGATATGCTAGTACAGTCTTTAACAGAAGAGGTGCGATCTGACAGCCTTGCCTTTTTTCGTTATCTTAAACCACTCAGTTTTTCATCATTAAGGATATTAATTGTAGGGTTTTTCTTCTTGGATGTTTCTTATTTAGGTATATGTATTCTATTCTTAGATTGTTGAAATTTCTTTCATAAATAGATTTTCCCATATGTTTTTGTATATCTAGTGCAATAGCTATGTGGGTCTCTCCCTTACTAATATGTTCAGTTTAGTTCAGTTTAGTCTCTTAGTCCTATCCAACTCTTTGAGGCCCCATGGACCCCAGGCTTCCCTGTCTGTCACTAACTCCTGGAACTTGCTCAAACTCATGTCCATCCAACCATCTCATCCTCTGTTGTCCCCTTCTCCTCTTGCCTTCAATCTTTCCAAGCATCAGGGTCTTTTCAAATGAGTCAGTTCTTCGCATCACGTGACCAAAGTATTGGAGCTTCAGCTTCAGCATCAGTCCTTCCAATGAATATTCAGGACTGATTTCCTTTTAGAATTGTCTGGTTGGATCTCCTTGCAGTCCAAGGGACTCTGAAGAGTCTTCTCTAACACCACAGTTCAAAAGCATCAGTTCTTTGGTGCTCAGATTTATTTATGGTCCAACTCTCACATCCATACATGACTACTGGAAAAACCAAAGCTTTGACTGTATGGACCATTATATTACATGAATTGATTACTGGATATTAAATCAATTGCACTCCTAGGATAAATGGTCAGAGTACATAATAATACTACAAATTCCTGTATTTGCTTTGTGAATACTTTGTAGAGGATTTTAGTTTCTATAATTATGAGGAATACTGCTTTACTTTCTTATGATGTGTTTGTCTGGATTTGGTCTCAGGGTAATACTACTGAAATAGAATGAATTGAAAAGTGTCCCTGATCTCTCCATTTTGGGGGAAATTTTTGAAAAATTGGTGCTATTTCTACTTTAAATATTGGATAGGATACAGTGAAGTCATTTGCATCCAGACTTTTCTTAGTAGGATCACTTAATTAATAATTCCATCTTTTTATTGTTACAGGTTCATTTAGATTTTCTATTTCCTTTTGAATCAGTTTTGGTAATTTATGTATTTCTAGAAGTGATACCATTTTTTCTAAGTTGCTTTATTTCTTGGAATATGTTTTTTCATAGTATTACCTTTTAATCTTTTAAATTTCTTTGGGGTTGATAATGTCTCCTCTTTCATTTCTGATTCTGGTAATATGTTACATCCTGTCCGTTTTTCTTGGTCAGTCAAGCTAAAAATCTGTCAATTTTGTTGCTCTATTCTAATAAGCAACTTTTGGTTGCACTGAGTTTCTCTATTATTTTCTTATTATATATTTCATTGATTTATGCTCTGATCTTTATTATTTACTTCTTCTTTGAGTTTTTAATATACTTATACCATATTTATGTTTACCTAAATAATTGCCAGTGTTTTTTATTTCTTTGGGTATATTTTAAATACTGTTTGCTGTCATTTCTTTTTAGCCTAAAGAATTTCCTTCAGTGTTTCTTATAAGGTACATCTGGTAGCAGTGAATTCTCTTTATTTATATTTTAATATCTTTATTTTACCTTCATTTTGAGCAGTTTTTCTGGATATGAAATTCTTGATCATCATTTAAAAAATCTTTATTTCCTTTAACACTTTGAATATATTACCTCTCTGCCTTCTGACTTTAAATGTTTTTGATGGGAAATCAATTGTTAATCATAGTGGTGTTCCCTGTACTGAATCAGTCTTTTTTTCTCTTGTTGCTTTCAAGAACTCTCTTTCTCTTCGGCTTTCTAAGTTTGATTGTGAAGTGACTATGTATAGATTTTCATGGTTATGATGTTTGGAATTTTCTTGAGCTTCTTAAGCATGTAGATTAATATTATTCATAATATTTGGCAGGTTTTTGGCCACTGTTACTTTGAATATTCTTTTTCTTTCTTTTCTCTTCTGCCCTCATTCTCTCCCATTGCACATGTTAATATGCTTGATGGTTTCTCACAGATCTCTGAAGCTCTATTTTAATTTTTCTTCGTCATTTTTTTCTGTTCTTAAAATCTGGTAATTTCTACTGAGCAACTTCAAGCTCACTGATTTTTTTTTTCTTCTGCAATCTCAAATCTACTTTTGAGTTCCTCTAGTACATTTTTAAACTTTAATTAATGTTCTTTTTAACTTCAGATTTTTGTTTCTTTTAAAAATAATTTATACCTTTATATTAATATACTTTATATGACTAGTAATTGTAGTAATACTGTATTTAATTGTTTAACATGATTTCCTCACTTATTTAAGCATATCTGTAATAGCTGCTTTCAAGTCTTTTTTTGCTGAATTCAACTTCTGTGGGTTAAAATCTTGTTTTCTTACATGTCTCAAATTTTTTTTCTTGCAAATTGACATTTTATATAATAAATTGTAATAACTATGACTTCTAATTTTTCCCTCAGGGTATTGTTGCTGCTATTGCTATTTATTTGTTTTTTAGTGACTTATCTTTCTAGTTCTGTGGTATCTGTCTCTTTCATACTATGTAGCTACTGAAGTCTCTGGTCAGGTTTTATAATTTCCATTTTCATTTCTTAACTAAGACTTGCCTCAGTATCAGCATAATTTGCAGTTTGCATCCAATGGCTGGTCAGAGTTGTATTCAAACAACTTAGGCCAATAAAATAACACACTTTGCTGATAAATATGTATATGGGTTGGAGAATTCATTCAAAGTTCAGTCAGTTTACAAGTCTTCCTTGGTTCTTATATTCCACTAGGCTCCTTCTTATCTCTTCTACAGTCTAGGATATGTGAATCCTGGACCTTCTCTGATCTTTCCTGAAATATGCAGGAAACTACCAAAAATATGTTAGTTTTATCAAGGAGCCATATGGTAGTCTTCTCATCCAATCCTTCTTATTAAATTTCTGGTTAATATGCCGGTCTATGGAGAAGGCAATGGCAACCCACTCTAGTACTCCTGCCTGGAAAATCCCATGGACGGAGGAGCCTGGTAGGCTGCAGTCAACGGGGCTGTGAAGAGTCGGACTCGACTGAGCAACTTCACTTACACTTTTCACTTTCATGCCTTGGAGAAGGAAATGGCAACCCACTCCAGTGTTCTTGCCTGGAGAATCCCAGGGATGGCGGAGCCTGATGGGCTGCCATCTATGGGGTCGCACACAGTCGGACACGACTGACGTGACTTAGCAGCAGCAGCATGCCAGTCTACTGCCTACCCCAACCTGAACTGCAATCTCAGTCTAGCTATGAGGTTCACACTTCCTTTTGGTTTGCCACTGAGATCGCTACTGTTTTGACATTACCCAGGGGCATGTGGTTCTTCACGTTCTATTCCACCACGCCAGCAGTGGAGCTGTGGTTTTCATGGCTGGCCCTGCCTGAACTACTGTGCTCATCAAGCTTGGGGAGGGGTGAGGAGCGGAGGTAGGCCCAACTGAAACACCAGATCCCACTTACACCAGTTGTATCACAATAGTCATTAATGTAGCTCTTTTTGCTCTCAAAAACATCCAATTTAGGTAATAAAAATTATAGTCTCCTTCTACATAGTGATACTAAACAATTTACAATATTCCTTCAGCAAAATTATTTGCCTTTTAATGCAAGAATCAGAGGCCCAACTGCAGGGATGTATGTATGGGTGGGTGAGGAGGTCCAACTGCTATTGAATGAAAGTTTTCGTGATGGTTAGATGTGTACAGAATATCCTCAACTGCCTGTCTGCCTACAGCGTTAGAATGTCTGTCAATTCTGAAAATCCTTAATTGGCTGGGCCATGGGCTTCCCTTGTGGCTCAACTGGTAAAGAATCCGCCTGCAATGTGGGAGGCCTGGGTTCGATCTCTGGGTTGGGAAGATCCCCTGGAGAAGGGAAAGGCTACCCACTCCAGTATTCTGGCCTGGAGAATACCATGGACTATATAGTCTATGGAGTCGCAAAGAGTTGGTCGCGACTGAGCGACTTTTACTTCACTTCACTTCATGAGAATTGGGAGGTTGATGGAGGATCAGGATGAGGGTGCTAAATTTCAGCCATAGGAGATAAATAATTTTGCCTTGCTTTACAGAGCTAAGAGGAGTCACTCAATGAGAATAGGTAGAATTACATGATTTATAAAGGACTGCTAGGAAATTTAGAGCTTGAATGAGCTGAAATAAATCCATTCTAAGTGGTTGTGGAGAACATGTTATCTAGACTTAATTTTTTATTAAATAGTAGCTCAGAGGTCTCATTAAAGAGGTTCAAATACTTACTCGGATCAGGTTAGTATTCACCAAGTTATTCTTTCATGGTTTTCTGTCTCAGTTTATATACCCAGGAACATACTAACGTGATATATTCCTCTGGGAGCTTAAATAACTCCTATAAAACAGAAAATTCCCATATAGAAATGGGAGTAATACGCACTTTAAAAGTGATTTTTGCTTTACATGATGATCCACAAAAAATTCCCTTGAGAGAGTCTCCTAGAGCATTTAAATTATGAATAGATTTACAAAATCACTCCTATCACATAAAATGAGATAAACATGTAGTATCTGCTTCTAGGAATTTTCAAAACTGTTTTTTTCCTTCAAAGAGACTGCAAGGTATGTGAAAATCAGCAAAAATTTATGCAGTAGAAATTCAGGATATATGATGCATTAACTTCAAATATCTTACTGATTTTTTTTGAATCAACATTATGCTTCACAATTTACTAAGTGTTGAAGAAATCAAAGTGTCCACCAAACTTCATCTAATTAAAATGTCATCATAATTCATTTTTGACCCAAGAATGTGTAACAGTAAATGTTACTATTTCTATATGGAATACAAAGAGTCTAATCCATGAAACAAAACATGCCAACATTATATAAATTGCTTAAGGACATGAATAAGTCTGATGATGGAGTATTTGATGAAATTCCATCAACTTGTAGCATGTATCAGTTAGGCAATACACAGGGTACAACAAAGAAGAAACTTGGAACCTCCATCTTTCTATTATGTAGATTAGAGCAAAATCAAAATAAATGTTTAGATTTT
Source organism: Muntiacus reevesi (assembly GCF_963930625.1). Taxonomy (NCBI): domain Eukaryota; kingdom Metazoa; phylum Chordata; class Mammalia; order Artiodactyla; family Cervidae; genus Muntiacus; species Muntiacus reevesi. The sequence continues at coordinate 38,528,475 of NC_089256.1, forward strand.
TTTGGACCTATGAAATAATACTTCTCTAGCTAATCTCTCAGGTAAAGCGGGTAGATACTTTTTAGCTGTGTGTTTTTATTAGACTTTTCAATCTCTATAGAAGAATTTTAATACATCTTCTAACCTGATTACTATTTCCGCCTTTAATTAACAAAGAATAGCTGGATTCTAAATGTTTCCTAGTAATACCATCTAGAATTCACAGTCATCCAATACCAATCTAAGGCCGAACTTAGAGAAATAGTATATAAAGGAAATTAAAAATTATATAGTCCTTTCACTGGAGCTCAGTATCTAGATAAATTCTAAAATCCTACTTTTGAGTTATACCACAATGAAGTGTATTCTACCTGGTCTGTATTTTATGGGATTGAAAATACCAAACTGCACGTTACTGAAATGTTATCAGTCTATAATGGAGGGCTACAACTGAAGTGCACCTATAAAATATTATTTGTTTCTCATGAAAATGAATATTGGTCATGCTATTTATGATAAAACACAGTGATCCCTTTATACACTGATGGGTATCATAGGAAGATATTTACTTCTAGTCTTAATAAAAGCAATATACTTTTTCAAAACATACAAGAATCAACCTAGTTTTTCTAGGAACTGGACTTGATAGACTTATTTATACCTTTATAGTTACTTTATTTCATTTTCTTCTACCCTCAATGCTATTCAAATTAGATGTCTGAAGAAAAGTAATAGATTTGTATCATGAGGGTTCAAGACTAAATTATAGCTTAGATAAGCATCTTTTACTAATTCATCTGAAGGTGATTCTTGACTTTCTATGTAAGAATAGAAAAACTTGGAACCTATGGAGCAATAGTAGCTATTTTCAACTCACTAATAAAGCATATAAAATAGGGCAGTTATGACTGATTGTGCAGGTTGTACCCTGTACAAGGGCACCTAGTATAGCAGTATGTTCTGCTTTATAATCTATACTCCCTGGCCAAGCTACATCACCTGGAAGAGGGTTTCCTTTAATACTTACACAAAGGTGGAACCTTTCTGAAGTTGTTCTTAACCTCTGCACAAGTAACAGAAGCCCTCTATAACATATTTTTAGCATGTAACAGAAGCCCTCTATAGTATTTCTAACAAAATATAATTGATTGCATTGATACTTAGTCAGTTTCCTAGTTGTTACATGTTACATGAATGCTTGGGTAAATCTGCTTACCACTTGAGTTTGAGTCTTCATGACTTGGACTAAGCAGTTTTTAAAAAACAGAATGTTAGTTATAGAATAGGAGAAAAGGATGCTCCTACTGTCTTTCTTTGTAGGAAAACATACCTTACATCAGATCATATTCTCAACATACTAAAGGCTTTTCTTCCGAAATAGAGTTGAGAAGTGAGTACAGAGCATAATACTATTCATATTATTATGATCTCATTGATTAAATTGTCTCCATTGTGGAATTTTCAAGCAATGAGAAAAGAAATTTTTAAAAATCTTAAATAAGTTTAGAGACAATGGGTTATTTGTATAATGGAATGCCAATTCACTTCAGTCGTGTCCGACCCTGTGCGACCCCATAGACGGTAGCCCATCAGGCTCCTCTGTCCCTGGGGTTCTCCAGGCAAGAATACTGGAGTGGGTTGCCATTTCCTTCTCCAGAATAATGGAATACTTTGCCTAAATTTAGCTGGTGGTGTCCACTCTCCCTGAGAAATTTTATACAGTTAACTCTCAATAAATGATTTGCAAGTGAGTGATGCATGAAACATTTTATATTAATCTTTTTTGACTACAAAATTAACACATATTCATTGCAAAAGAACTGAAAAATACAGAACAGTCTACGAAAAAAACTACAAACACCGGAAGTCTGATCACAGGGTCAACCAACCACTACTGACACTTCAGCATTTAATTGAGACATGACAATTTTAATCCCAGTTTGGCTTTCTTTTTCTCCTCTGCACATCATTGCCTCCTATTTTCACTATTTGGTACTTAAACAATAGTAATTATTTTTTGCAAATTAATTTATTAATTAACCAAGTATGATTTTATTTCATAGGTCTGATATAGATTATTATTCATTCTTATTGTTCATTGTTGTTGTTGAGCTATTCATTAGAATATAAGTTAAATTTTATCTAATCCTGCCCTATGAAGATTATCTATTATACACAACAAAGTATGACATTTCATACTTCGTGTCAGATCATTTCTGTTTCATAATATGGATGCTAGGAATATCTTTCTCAACCTACGAAAAACAAGAAGTAAAATGGTGAATTTATGCTAAAGTTAAATATTATATACAAGACCAAAGGCAAATCATTCTCAATAATACGCTTATTACTTTATTTTGGTCTTTACTGTATTATTTCAAACTACATTATTAGTATGGGAAAAAACAGAGTTAACTATGCTTATAAAGGTAAAGCACCATAAAAGCCCCAATGCATCTCTTTCAAGAGGAGCTATCTGAGGAGCTATCCTCTTTCTGTGAACTCTGTCATGTAGAATTACATCATCTCCCATGGCTCAGATTATTTCCAATTCGTAAAATGCTTTAACAAAAACTGTTATGAAGTGGGTTCTGTTATATATTCATATAACTTCCTCCTCACTTTGGTTTAGCACAGAAATACACAATACATCAATATGTGTTTCATTAAGACAGTTGTTTTGATATAGTAACAAGTTGGGCAAATAGAGGAAGTGTGCTGGATGTAATTTATTTACATTTTAGTAAGACCTCAGATGAATGATACCACACAGGAAGCTCATAGTGAGGTTATGAAGAAATAGTGGCTGAAAAATGCCTTGAAGTTTGGAAGCCATTAAGTATTACTTAATCAATAGCATTGCTTCTGAATTAAGATAGTATAACAGTTCCACAGGGATAGGTACTGTGGTCTATGACAAATATTATTCAATGCAGGTATTAAAAATTAAGGGGGTATATAAATTTTCCAAAATATGATAAATTTTTGAGGTTGTAACTTAGAACATACATCAAATGCTAAAGTTTTAAATGGATGGCCTACGATATAAAAATCCCATCAAAGTCCAAAGGATAGAACTATGCTTCCCTAATACACAAAAGCTTACTGCTAAAATTTCCTTTTAGTAGAGATGCTAACTTTGTGTTAGCATTTGGATGTCTCCTACTTAGCATGTTAATCCTTTTGTGAATGATTATAAATATCAAAGCAAGTTCTTTAATGAAATAAGAAATTCAGAAGACAACGATTTTCAGTCTACAATTATAGTAGCCTGTACTATTTCTGTCTCCAAAATCTGAGCAGTTCACCTTTGCTTTTAAGACAAATTATTACTGGGAATATTTCAGAGATTAATGTGCATGGCATTTAGCTATTCAGCATGTTCCAAAGAGAATTTTTAAAAATCTTGAAAAAGTAAATAAAATTTTCAAGCAGAAACTGAGAAAATAATGATAAAAGTATGATAAAGATATGAAAAGCATAAAGAGGCCAAGGTGAGGACAACATACAAAAGGTATGTTGTGAATTTTAATATATTTGCTGAAATGTAGAATAAGACTATATTTGTATTAGCCATTAAAAAAGTAAATATTTTATTAGTATTTGTTGTTTTTGCACTTTCCCTTTATATCTTAATCTGCCAACTAGAAAGCAAGCTCATTGCAAGTAAGAAATTTTTGTTTTCCTGTACTATATTCATAATAATTAGCATGCCGCTGAGTAGAAAATTGATTTGCAATATTTCTTTATTTATTTGGTGTGAAATATAAAGTACCTGGCCAAGAGGGTATAGTTTAAAAATAATGACTCATGCATACTGTATAAAAGAACAAAATAAAAGTTTCTAAGAATTAAAATAAATTATAACAATAAATGGGAAAAATGAGATTAATTATGCTAAACTGCCCTAAGGCACTAAAATTAATACAAACAACCATCTTCAACTGAAAATAAATCAATGTCAATGCACACTTAAAACTTACAGACAATTAAGACTTCCAGAGAAATGAAAGCATGAAGATGGCATCATGAAAATGGTTTGACTCAATATAACATACCATTTCTGTAATACTCTATAAGAAGTGATAAATTATGATAAGAATTCTAATTTCCTGATTGTATAGCATATGAACTATCTATATTACAGTAATTTATAGAATTTCAAGTTTTATAGATGTTCTTGATGAGAATTTGAGCACTATGACTTCAGATGTTAAAAACTCATAATTTCAATTGTAAATCAAAATTTTAGTTTTAACAATTCTTAAAAATCACATTTTGAAATGGTGAACAATTATGTAGCCTTCAAAGTATTCTTAGTAAACTCTTAAATGTAAAGTTTTTCTAGCAATTCAGGGGAAATTTAATAATGAGAAATCATTCATTATAAATCTCTTAATGAATTATCATGGTCTGAATAATCCTTATGTTTTTAAGGGAAGAGGTCATGAATCTGAATTCCAAAGCTTAGTGAACCATTTCTGGCACAGTGCTAAATAAATGTGTGTTGGAATTGATTTTAATTGAAAAAGATATCACAAGAAAAGTCTATGTCCATCAACCAGTTAGAGTTTGACAATACTGACCCCCAAAACACACGTGGTATACTTTAACACATTCTTAATAAACAAAGAAAGGGTTAGAGAATAGTATTCTAAGTCACCTTACCAGTATAATAAAGAATATCTGTCTTAAATCAACAATTAATATCCATATTAACAATGGAATAAACTAGCATCATTATCACATAATCAAGAACAAGAATGTTTCCTATCACGATGATTATTAACTTCTAGCCAGTGAAACAGAACATTAAACAGAAATAAGAGGGGAAAAATAAGATAGAGTCATTATTGTTTGCAGACAATTTCATGACCTTGAAAACTTAAGAGAATTTATAAGAAGCTCTTAAAATTGTTAAGAGAGTTGAATAAAACAGCTAGGTTATAAATATCATAAGAAGATATGACTATTCTCCTGAACAATTAAAAAATGAAATGTAAGCAATTAAGGACAATAACAAGAATACAGCATGCTTATACTTGAATTAAACAGGGAATCTGGGGACCTATATGAATATAGACAGCTTATTTACATCAGAAGCATTACATAAATAGATACATGCAATACTTCTAAAGGTGATGGTTAAATATTGCAAATATATGAATACTACTTGACAGGTTTAATAAAATTCCAATGGATCATTTTTATAAAATCAATGAAGTAAATTAATCTTGAATAATAAGTAGTTGATAATAGTCAAAGTATTCTTGAAAAAAGAAAAAAAAGGAAGGATTTGACTTAGATCTGTAAACATACTGTGGAGTTCTAATGGAAACAGTATGGAACCAGTGAGAGAAATGAAAAAACAGTTAGTCCAAAAATAGATCCTAATGCTGATTAAAAAATTAGTAAGCAAGAAAGATGATACCCAAATGAATGAGGAAATGGTGCTGGGACAGTTGATTAACTATTGGGAACAAAATTAAGACACTTAAACTTTAGGTGAAACTAATTTCTGAAAAGGATAGAGAATTAAAAATACAAAATAAAACCATGATGATATTATAAAAATGATGAATACTTACTAGGTTTCAAGTTGTTTGAAAAGAAGATAAAAGCAAAGGCCACAATCAGAAAGGAAAAAATACAGCAGAATTGACTATATAAATATTTAAAATTTTCTCACACCAACAACAGCAAAATGGCATATGAAAACTGGGAGAAATCCTTTTGCAACAAGTTTGACAAAATTAATAACTTAGCATTTAAAAAATCTTATAAATCATTGAGACATATATGAGTAAAGGATATGAGCAAACAATATTTAAAATGAAAACAATGGCAAATAAGCATATGTAAAACATTCTGGCTCTGCATCAATCAATGAAATGTGAATTAAAACAAAATAAATCCACTTCTTGCTTGCTAAATTGGCAAATATTTATAAAGGATACTATTTAAAGCAGGTAAGAGTATAGTTAGAAGAGTACTCTCACATATAATTAGGGAGGAGTTATCAAAAGGAATTTGAAAAGTTTATATACTCTAACCCAAAAATAATCTTCTAATTAATACTGAAAATATAATCCAATATGCAGATAAAAATCTAAATATAAGAATAGTCCTTACAGCAGTAGGAACAATGGTGAAAATTAGCCAAAATGTCAAATATGGAGGATTTAAAAATTTTTGCTACATAAATATGTTTCAGTATTAAGTGGCCATTAAAAATGTGTACTTTATGAATATTACTAATAATGTAATAAATGCTAATTTAAGAAGTACAGTCCAATTTTTATTTTAAAATACACATACAAGCATATATATGAAAATATATACTTAGAAATATACATATAATTAGAAAGAAGCAGAGCAAAATCTTAGAATTATTCATTCCTATTTAAATTTTATTTGATATACATTTCTATTTTCACAGTTATTCTATTCTATGAGCAAACTTTACTTTTAGTATGAAAAAAATTATTTTAAACTTAAAAAGAATTTATATGTATTCAGAATCTACTCAAGAGAAAAAGTTCAAGCATCATTAAAAATCAATTTTCTTATACATATGGAATTACTATGCCCATTCATCTGTGAATCGCCATAATTTTTTTATAAAAAAAATCTGAGATACCTGATTTTTTTATTTTTTTATCTGAAGAACTTGATACTTTCTCTAAATTAAGAGCTAAAAATGTAAAGTTATTTTTAAGTTCCATATTTGACCACAGTGTTCTTCAGGTGCTCTAATGACCCTTCCTCTAACAACTTCTAGATAAAGTTTACCTGTTCATCAATTCTCAGTCTCAGAATGTTTATTTGGCCCATTTAGCCAACACCAAGGAAGTCACCTTCAACCAACTGTGACAGACATAGTGAACTGTGCATTTGATTTTCTCATTTCTTTTGCCTGGAACACCAACCATGCTGAGTATTCCGAAAGTAACAATGGATGGAAGTAGGATTTTTCATCAGAGCTTAAAAAATAGCTGCCAAAGTCAAGACATGCAATAACCTTCTAAGTAAGTTTGCTGGCTCCATATTGTGCTTGAAGGCACACCCCCTCCAAACGTCTGCACTCACCATCTGCTATTCAACTGTAGAATAATGCACTCAAGTCTGGTGTTGCTTGGCATAGGCAAGGATAGTCAATGTCCAACTCCATTCTGACATGTGCACCATATCAGGAACCTTATGACACAGTCCTCAACATCAATGCAGCACTTTCAAGCCCCACTGAACATCCATCAAATACGAATGACAGTCAAGCTGATAGACAAAATCAAAGCCAACCCTAAACACCTACTGAGCATAGAGCTCTCCAGTTTGCCTGCAGCTCACCTTCTATTAAGATGATAGCTTTGGCCCAGTCTTCCATGCCAAAACAAGTCCATGGAGTCACTCTGGCAAGAAGAAGGGTCTATATCAATGTCAACAAACAAGTTCCTTGCTGCCGACCCTACCATCTGTCCTCCTGCTTCCCACCTACCTTACTTTATGTGGACCTTGATGAATGGGATTCTAATAGTCCAAGATTATAGTTGAGCCAGCGTTTGCAGATGGGGTCAACATGACTGCCCTCTGGGCAAACACCCAGGGTAACATAGGGTTACCAGGAGTGTTTTTTTTTTACAAATTCGATGTTAGAAACAAGCAAATGACAAAGTTCCTATCAGTTCTTTAGCTTCAGGTTTGTGAATAAAGTGTTTTGTTCGGTGGTTAAAGTGAATATGATTTACCTTCAAATTCTTTGAAAATGTTAAACATACTACAGAATTAAATTTCATTTTCAAAATCAAAGATAAGGGAAATAAAACAAATATATAAAGATAAAACTGAGATTGTTTTAAAATATCCATGATGAAGTTTTAAGAGAAAGATTTGAAATTTCAGAAATATATAGAAATAAGACTTCATAATGTAATATTAATATAGAAGTATAACATTTCATTCTGCATTAGATGAAACAATATTAGAGAATATTGCACATGCTAAATGGAGAATAATAGCTTTCAGACTTATTCTCCAGAAGTTGTATAGCACTTACAGAGACTTTATAGTAGAGCAGTAGAATTTGATGCAATCTTAAATATAAATAGTTTCTGGGGAAATCAAATTTTCTGATCATAAAAAAGACATATGAAATATAATGCATCAACATTGCCTTAAAAAGTAGTAAATAAAATTAGTTTTCTGAATATTTTGATAAATCTTTTCAATTAGGTCATTAAAAATACACTTCAGACTGAAGCTAACATCATATAAAACAAACAGAAAATTTCAGGAAATTCCACTGATTCCAACCAAAATCAATTTAATATGCTGATGCAATTATGTGCCTTTATTTTTTTGTTCTAGGGATACTAAATGTATTTCTAGAATGGTCTATGAATTTACCAAAAACAAAACAAGCAAAAACTTTGCCCCAAATTCAACATATCATTCATGTGAAACTGTAGGCTCTTTAAATAACTAATAATTGTAAAGAGAATCTTTACCACATGAGATAATGAATGTTAAAATGTTATATACCATAAGGCACCATACACAGAATTATTCAGAGCATCTATTACAGTGTTTTGCATATAGTAAGTACTTACTAAATGTTTATAGAATTGATTAGAATTTAATTAAAAGGAGAGGTATAATGAGACTTCTATAAGTAGATTTCAGATCCTTTCAAGATCATGGGAAAAAGTTCAATCAGATTATATTACTGGGTACCATCAGTTGTCTTTGATGTTATGAATCAAGAAGAGCTCCTATTGTATCTAAAGAAAATTTTTGTAGAATTCTCTTTGGAGAAATTTCAGTGGAATAAAAAGCAGAATTATTTTTAATTTCTAAATATCTCCAAATTTTCTAGCATTCTTTGGTCAAGTAAGATAATGCTAAAGAAATTCTACATAAAACCCAAACTTACAATGTACCAGCCTAATCATCTGGATAATCTCTTTGAGTTTTCCTAAAATATGCTCCCATCCCATTTTCTATGGGAATTCTCCCACTGATTAACACAGAGAATGAGAATTTGGCCTGTGCTCTATAGACACCATTGAAATGTGGCCACCTGAGGCATGTAGGGAGGACATCCAGCTGGCACGCCACATGTTGCCCTGGAGTGGTGTACAATGAGACGGATATTTTGGCTAAGAATACCTGGACAGTCTCTACAAAGGCCCTGATTATGAAAAGGACTTCAGTATCATCATTGTCTCTTGAGTATAATATGAGCCAGGGAAACTTCTGTTTCTAAGTTTATATCTTTTACCCTCAAAAAGCACTTATAAGAAAAATCAAAGAAAGCTGGGCCATTTAGAATAGAATCTGAGCACTATTCACATCACTGGTAGAAACTTTTCTGAGAACCTCAGAGACTTTAAAATTGATGCTGGAGCACATTACAGACTTGACCATAAACTAAAACGTAGCAAACTCTGTAAAACAAAGTATGCAGAAACACAGAATGAAAATTTATATCTGTAGTGCAGTTGTTGGACTATATATTATGAAAATGAATTAATTTCACTCATTTAATTACTCATTTAAGAAATATCTGTTGGTTTTATTTTTATTTTAAGAAACTTGTGGGAAAGAAAATCAGACATTTGAACTGCAATGCCAATGAAACAATTTTGTCAATTTTGAATCTATTTTTTTCAAAACACCATACGTGATTAGAACACATAATGCACTAGTATTTTCGCCAATTTTTGTTTTAAAACCAAAGCTGTTTTTGTGTTACATAAGCACAAAATCAGAAATTCAAAACCAGCAAACATATTTAGGGGTGAATTTTAAAATAAGCCCACTTGATGCTTTATTAGATCAACTTTGAGCGCCAGGAACATTTTTGTAAAATTCCACTGGGGTAAATAGGGTAGCTAGGAAACACTCCTCACAGTGAGAAAGAAGCATATGCATTATTTTCAAGTTTTGTTTAGAGTTTTTTCATCCTCCTACTGAATATTTCTGGTGATATTTACAATACAATACAAGTATAAATCTTAAGAGATTTATGATGCTGAGAAACAATTACAGCTGGGATTTACATTTGTGTTTATGTGTTATTTTGCCTATAGATTCCAAAAACTAATGAAGAAAAATTTTGATACAAAACATATCTTGGAATTGAAAGACAGATTCCATCTATCAATACACCAGTTGATAGTAGTTAAGACAGAGTTTGACAGTAAGTGAAACAAACATAATGGCTTAAATATGCCACTTCAGCCACTAGAGCTGTCATTTATGAGGCTTTTTTTGAATCATTAATTCCATGCCACACAAATAGGAATTCTTACTTTTCAACAAATTTTGGTGACAACTTGTCTACACAAAGGATACCAATACCTACAGGGAAACTTATGTCATCATGTAGGTTCATTTTAACTTAAAATATCATAATTTATTTAATTTACACTTTTGTTCCCTAAAAGCTCAAGAAATATCTGAATGATCTTAGTGTTCCTAAGACCAATGAGTCCTAATTTATGTCAGAGAAAATAGAAGCTCAGAGAGATAAACAGTATTGGCAGGGATCATACGGCAAGTCCTGCAATATACTTACTACAGTCACTTGGAATCCTAATAAAACCATAGAAATTACTATCTTACATTTTTATTAATTTATCATTTTACTTAATTCAAAACATTGTTTTGAATTAAGGACAGTTTTATTGCTGGCTTAAGCGGTGGCTCAGAGGTTAAAGCACCCGCCTGCAATGCAGGAGACCTGGGTTCGATCCCTGGGTCGGGAAGATTCCCTGGAGAAGGAAATGGCAACCCACTCCAGTATTCTTGCTTGGAGAATCCCATGGGTGAAGGAGCCTGGTGGGCTACAGTCCATGGGGTCGCAAAGAGTCGGACACGACTGAGCAACTTCACTTCACAAGAAACTGAAAAAAATTTATTAATTGAATTATTTTTGTAATTCATAAACAATAAGGTTTGGCTTACATTTTGTCTTTTTCTTCAGGAATTTAGAGACTTCACAAATCTTAATATCCTTATGGGTGTTTAAGTTCTAAGAGGACAGAAAACACTGAGATAGAAGTTGGCCCCTCTTCCATCTTTATTGACAGAAATTCTGACTGCCAATAGCCTGCACTGCTGGTTGCTGATCATCATATCTAAATATTGATTCTTCTAAAATACATTTTGAGACTTTCCTCATTTTAGAATTACAGGTGGAAAGTTACTTCTCTTTGATGCAAACTGCATGCAATAAAGAAGGAGGCAATCCCACACAATAAATATGTAAGGAATGGTTTTCCACCTGTGTGCTGCAGAAAATCCCACTGAGTTAAGTAGGGTTCTACCAAGACCACTTAAACATATTAGCCTATTATGCTCCACATTTCTTTATTGTTCTCAAAAAGCTAATGAAATGTTCCAGTGTAATGTTTATACTGGAGTACTTTTAAAGGCATTTTAGAAAGATGTTTCTCTCATAACTCCAGAAGGGGGTTCCACTTCCTAGAAGTGTTTGGTAGACCATGCAGAGGCCATGCTATCTCATTACTAAAACTGTTTAGTTGCATAGCTGGAGAAGAAAATACTTAAAGATAATCACTAAAGAGTTTCAGTGAGGGTTTTAACATTACAAAGTGACAGGAATTAAAAAAAAAAAAAACTGGCAGGCATTGATGGCATACTGTACTACTGAATGAATAGATATTTTAAAGTACTATGTATTTTCTACCTGTAGATAATGTTGAAATATATTGTCAATCTATTGGTTCAGAATATTAGTGAAAAATCAAAGAATCACCTGTTTCTCCAGATTCAACTGTTTTATAAATACAAGGAAATACAATCTTTCACTGAAACTCAACCATCTTCTCTGTTGCAATGTCAGGTTCTTCATTTGTAAGATGAAGGAATCAGACCTATTTATATCTATGATCACTTCTAGTTCTATATATTTGCTGGTTTTATGATTCTAAATATCAACATTGTATGTTGAGGGATAGCAAAGTAGGCAAAGAACAAGGGATAAAGCTTTATTAAGGTACTAGCTATACAGTAAAATTGAAGGTGAATTCATGCCTTGAGTTGCCATACACAAACATCTTACCTACTAAATATCATTAATAATATGAATGAAAGGTTGAATATTAATGTCACATGTGATAAACTTAAGGCTAAAGTCAAGACTAAAAACATAATAGTGAATTGAGAAGTGAAAGAATTATAAACTTCTATTGAACTAATATGCAATATGCCTTGACAAATGGAAATTTCTTATACAATTATACTCAAAAACAATAACTTGGAGAGATCGTGGAGTTTTTATTTTTATTTTCAAGAAGTCAAATCATAATATACAAAAAGTGTTTAACATAGTTCATAGCGCTGACCTCTACTGGATAATCCTAAAAATATCTTATTCTTTTTTTTTGAAATGAGACATTCACTTTTAATATAGATACTGCAATTATCACTATGTTTCACATCCTTTATTTGCATTAACTCATGTAATCCTTCCATCAACACTATAAGGTAAGTGCTATTAGAACACATAACCATAGGGATAGCTATCAGTAATGATAGACTATCAATGGGTACCCCCATTTTTTCAATCTGCAAAGTTGACACAGTGCAGCACTGTGTTTCAGTAAATAATATGACTCATCTCAAACGATTACATTTTTGTATTCTTCTTAACAGTAACTCATGAGTAATTTCTTCTTCCATACATGAAAGTAAAAACGGAAGAAATGAAATTGGAAGGTATACACCTTTTTTTTCTCACTATAAGCTTGAAGTGCTTAGTCACTCATTCATGTAGGACTCTTTGCAACCCCGTGGACTGTAGCCAGCCAGGCTCCTCTGTCCATTGGGATTCTCCAGGCAAGAATACTGGAGTGGGTTGCCATGTCTTCTTCCAGGAGATCTTTCCAACCCACAGATTGAACCTAGGGGGTTCGATCGAACCTAGGTCTCCTGCATTGCAGGTGGACTCTTTACCATCTGAGCACCAGGGAAGTCCATGAGCTTGAGGATATACCCATAAATTATTAGACACATAAAACCCAATATAATGAAATTGTTTCAAGTGACATAGCAAGCTTTTTAACAAGCAAATTCTTAATAGCATAGTGAACACTAAAATGGGCAAAACAGATGTGTATTATAGTCCTGAAGCTGCCACTATCAAATTGTATCATCTTGGACAAGTTACTTAACTATTAGGGGCACCAATTTTAATTTTTCCTAAAATGGGGGGACTTAAATCTCAAAGTTCCTTCCAATAACAGCATTCAATAGTAAGCTACTTATGAAGTTAAACAATGATTTATTTTGTCTCTTTTATTATGTAACAGTTACTAGTCTAAGAGAGTGGTAGACTCACAACTTTAACTAAACTACAGCAACTATCTGACCTGCTCTGTAGTTATCTAACTGCAACTTCAATTTTATAAGGCACTATGTTGAACACTGAGGGATGTGCCATTTTCATTTCTGCTCAAGATTTAGATGAAAATATATCTTTGCAGTAATCTGATAATATAAAAAATCAGAAGTGCATAAATATAAGGACTTAATATTCTTGACCCTCTCCTATAATTTTTGACCACCATTTAAAATCTCAACCTGCTACCCTTGACTTCTAGTATTGCCAAGTACAAAAAAACTTTCTGGATATGGTACCTGAGCTGAGTAAGAGGTTTGAGAAAGGCAGAGGGAGGGGCAGAAGTAGTATAAATCAGTAAGACATTTCTCAGGCTTCTCACCATTTTTTTAGTTATATTAGTTTCAGGAACTATTTGAACACAAGACTATGAGTAGAAATCATGTGTGGCAGGCTGGCATTGTAAGCAAAAAAACAAAAAAATCAGGGGAACAATGGAATATTAGGTCTTAGTGTTTAAGCATTTCTACCACTAGAAATACTTGACAAGAATACCACTTTCTCTGTGTTTTGGAAACTGAAGGTAAAACCAGATAGCTGAAACCCAGCTTCTATGTTTTGGGCATTCAGAGGTCATTTGAAAAGGAGAGTCCAGGTCAAGAGCAAGCCCCTTAGGCCTACTCCAGAAATTTCACTAGAGGGTGCTCTTGGGCTTTTATGAGTTGTCAATTCTCCAGTAAGAAAACCAAGTGTCACTTAGAAAACACATTCTGCCTTCTCATAACTTGACTTCATCATGGAACCCATGTCTAACACTTCCATATAGATGTAAGGATATCTCAAGTAGACTTGGGCCTTGTTCTAATTTTCCTTTGTAATTGCCTTGTTTCTACTGGTAGAACAGTAGGCTTCATAAATGTAGGGCCCACAAGAGGTCTCCAGAAGTCTACATTCTAGTTCGATAACTACAGAAACTTCCTGAGATGTCAGCAAAGTTAAATGGGGTTAACTGATGGAACTATTTTTGCAAATAGGTTTTAATCTTTGGTTAAAGATTGGTAGGTTCATAATTTATATACCTACTGAAAGGATTTTAATTATTCTATAGGACCTATAGATGTAATTTTACTGTCAAATAGAACAATACGAAGCAATTATTTATATTTATTATTCATATTTATAATGGAATCTGATATTGAGCCCTGAATAAGTACTCAATAAATATTCCTTGATCACTTATTGCATATAGAAATTTCTGTACTATGTTCCTGATAGAATGACATGATTAAATCTTAATCTCTACTCCATATGTTAGAATTTCTTTCTATAACTCTGAGTTTATACTAAATGCCTTATTCTAATTATTTTTAATCATAGCTGCTTTCTATATGTTTCCTATTTTTGTTATGTATTCAAGAGAAAATGGAACAGGGAAATTGCTTTGTTATGTGGTTAACTATTAATTTTTTTTACTAGAAAGATTGAGTAGGTTGCTTGTTTACACATTAAGAAATTGGCAATGATGTATAACCATACATAGTAATGTTCTTCAGAATAAAAATGAAAGACCAAGTAAAGTTCTTCTTCACCCTCATAATATAAAATTTCTTCTGAGCCCCTGATGGCCACCTGTCATTATGCCTGTTATCACGTTGACCTTCTCATCACATTTTGCAATCTTAATGACGTTAGTATCTTTAGGATTGATAGGATAATTATGAAGATTATTATGGGATACTAAAGCTTTGTCTGCATTTCCAGTTTGGTTAAATTGAAGTTTCATTATTACATGATTGAACGAAGCTTAGAAGTTTCTCTCAAAAATCACTCTGAAGTTTCTGACTAATAAGAAATTCAGGGCTAAATAGTAGTCCTTTATAGTGTATACATTTGTACAAAAATGTGTTTTAAAACCTTCATTTGATAAAAGATAAGCCAGTTTCATTTGAGAATTCGGTCCTTTTCATCACCCTGCATAGAATGTAATAAGCATGAAAAGTTGAGCAATTTTGAAGTGGATTCAGAGCTCTTATGGTCACCGGAGCTCTTGAGGGGCTCTCTTTGAGAAGGACCAAACAGTTTAAGCATACACTTCTGAGGCATGTTATCCCCCATTCAGCTTGCAAAGCAGAGTCACTAGCATATATTCAGAGTGTATTTTATCCAAGTTGGTTATAAATAAGCTTAAAGCACTCTATAAAGAACTGGCAAAATTCGCATGGATAGTGTGAAAATAAAGAAAATCAATGAAAAGATATAATAATTTTAGCTCTATATGTAATTAAATGTGGGTAAGGTCATTTTCTCTCAAACACAGGTCAGTGTTTGCTGGCTCATGGGAGGAACAACCATTTGGTCTAAGTTTTCTCATCTTCATATTCATTTCTATGTCATAGCGAAATACAATGTCTTTTAAATCATCATATCAGCAGAAGAGAGTTCAAGCTGAGGCAGAGTGACAAGTATTGTTGATCAGGAATAAGAAAACTTCTTAACTATTAAGTGTTCCTTCTCTAATTTCTTGTTCTTTCTACTGGAAAGAAACAAAATAGTTTTACCTCATTTTATGAATCAGGTGCAATTTTTTTTTTTATCTAGAAGTTATATAGGAGATCTAAGTCTGAAGTAGTTATGTTCCAATTAGGACACTCAGACACAGAAAAAAATTAGTAGCTTCCTATCCCTTGCCTTGCAGTTAGTACATGGCAGGTCTTATCCAGGGTTCCTAATTCAGTGTTCTTTCTATTTCACAACTTTCCATTGTTTGTTTCATTTTTTGCTTTTTTTCTGAAGTATCTGTATTAAGTCATAATTTCAGGTTGATTTCCATTGAAATTTCAGAGATAGAAAAAGAGATATAAACAAAAATATATCTTAAGTATCCGACTCTTCAATTCAGGAAAAATTCTTACATGCAATGGTCTAATGGTCAACTGACCTATATGAGCTTGCATGCTCATTAGAAATGTATGTGTCACCAAGTACAATTAATGTTCTAACTAGAGTGACCTTGTATGTTGCTGTGGTTACCCAGCCTATGTCATCCTGAATCTAAGAGACACCCTGTATTTCTCTGAAAGTCAGCCCAGCATGAAAATACTACCTACCTTGTAGGAATAAGAGTGCAGGTGTACTCTTTGCTTTAAGAAGACTCAATGAGCCAAATGCTGAACTTACCAAACAGATAAATTAGGGGGTGATTATTCACTATAAAATGATTCACCACAGGATGCTTTTAAATCATAAACTTCTCTACTGCATTTTAAATAAGTTGATTTACAAAGCTCCCTTTATAAGCACTTTTCACAATCCAGAGTCCATGGTGACCTTATCCAAAGGCAGTGAGAGATTGGTAAGCATAAAGTTCTACCACTTATCACCTGCTAGGCCAAGATTCTTTTTCGATATGAAAGAATAATTAGCACTGTAGTTCATTTTTGAAAAATTAATGAATCTTTCACTCCTGAAAAATTAATATCTTCTGAGCACTTACTATGTGCCTGGCACAGTGCTAGGCATTTTACATAATAGTCTCATTTATTCCTCTTCACTACAATTCTAGAAGTTTAATACAATTATCCCAATGATAGATAAGGAAATTTGGACTCAGAGAAGTTTTAGAGTTAAGTAACTTGACTAAGTTCATGCAGCTAACAAATGATGGTGCCAGAATTCAAAGTTGGATCTGTCCAGAGCTCTTGCTCTTACTTGCCTTGCAATACAGCTTCAGATGAAATTAATGGTGTCCCTTTCTTCTCACCTAGCTGAGCATAGTTGTACTCCAATGTACTATCCCAGTGCAGCAATTCTGTCTATAGAAATAGAGACCTGCCATGTGGCCTGCATACCAAGAGACAGAGGACTTACTAACAAGGCTGCCTATTCTGATGACTGCACTGCTATATTAAACCAGAATCTATCTTCTTATAATTCCTACCTATTAGTCCTAGTTTTTTGTACATGGTTGCTCAAAACAGTTATAACTTGATTTCTGCATTGCTATCATATATTTCTCTCAAGGTTGTTTTCTTTTCCAAGTGAAATTCTTCAGTTCTTCCAGCCTTATATTTTATTCAATGGGTATGTCTACTATTTATGTATATATTACTCTTTCTTGAAATTTGTTCTTCTGAAGCCCTTAGAAGTCATCTATGACATTTCTAAGCAAGTAGCAACTAACAAATGCTTGAGAGGTTGCACAGAGGATAAGGATACAAGCTCTGGAACTCAGACTGCCTGAGTTCATTCACAACCAAGCTTCTCACTTAGTACACCTGTTTCCTTGTGGATTTACTTAGTCTGCTGCCTATGCTTTAGAACCTCCACCATACTATAAAATGAACATAGCAATAGTACATTCTTTGTAAGGCATTTTATGAAGATTTAAAAGACAGACCATCAGTTAAATAATTTGGGTCCTTACGGAGAAGGCAATGGCACCCCACTCCAGTACTCTTGTCTGGAAAATCCCATGGATGGAGGAGCCTGGTAGGCTGCAGTCCATGGGGTCGCACAGAGTCGGACATGATTGAAGCGACTTAGCAGCAGCAGCAGCTAAAGCAATACTTGGAAGAAAATGCATCATTTTATATCTATTAATCAAAAGGAGCAAATTATGTAAGTGTTAAACTCAAATAGTTAGATATAGAAAAACAGAAAAAAGCCCCCAAAGAAAAAAATTTTAAATAAATAAAATAAAAAGCAGAAATAGATGAAATAAAGAGCAACAAAACTAAACATTGATTCTTTAAAAAAGAAATTAAAAGCAACCTCTGGCAACAATGATCAAGAAAAAAAAAAAAGAAAATGCAATAAACAAAATACAGAAAAAATGGAAAACCCTTCAGATATATTACAGAATATCAGAATGATCAAAGAATATTATAAACAGTTATACAGTAACATCTGATATAAGTGTAAATGGAAAATGTAAATAAACACTAACATTAAATTGAAATGTTATAATGAAATATTTATGAAAATAATAACCAATTTTCACTGACCAAGTAGTACAAGTAGTTTTATGAGTGAGTTCATAAAACTTTCAACAAATAGATATTTAATGTAAGTAGTTCCAGAAATTGAAAAATAGAAAATTTATCAATTCATTTTGTGGACCTAGAATGATTCCAATACAAACAGAATAGAAAATAACATTTATGTTTTACCAATCAACATAGATACAATAATTTTAAATAAATTATTATTTAAATGTGAAAAAAAAATAATTTGGGTCCTGCCTAGCAGGTTGTAAGTGCAATAAATCTTTTCACTGTTATCAATGTTGTAAGAGTGGATGAACACTTAGCTGCCTAGAAAAATGTATGACCTGTATCTTTCTGAGGTTGACTCTGTTGTACAGACAAAAAGAATCAAGCTCTACTAGAAAAAAAAGCACTTGACTGGAGACCAGATACCTGCTTCTAGAACCTGGTCTTCCACATACCCCAACTTAGGGATCTTAGACTAGTCACTTTACCTACATCATATATTACCCTCTAGGATTCTAAGATTCTTAAGTAATATTCCCTTAGGTCCTGCTTAAATTTCATTACTGATTATGTTTGAAGGCTATCATTAAAATACTAACTTTTTATCTGAGCATTTACAATAATCTGTTGAAATTTCAAGCCATTTAACTGCATTATTTCCATGACAGAATAAACTTCTTAGATTCTTCTGGAAAATGAAACATGTTATAATTTCATAGAAAGGAATTTAATGTTGCTTTTGAGGTGATAACACAAAACCCTACCAGCCATATCAGCTGATCCCGCCTTCTCTCTGGCCCACCTGGCACAGTTCATTTTCAATCATCTTGCTCAATCTCAGAGCAGTCCTTTGGGTAAACACAAATTCCAGATTTGGATGGAATGCTAAGTTGATACAATAATTATTAAGTGCTCTTTTTCACAGAAGTGAATCTAAGTTGGACTACTTTCCTACCCCAAATCACCATATTCTGTGATATGTGTAACACTCAGCTAATTTTCGTATGGCTAAATATGGCTGTGCTACTCATGTGCCTTATGAATCATTTCTAGATCTAATGAAGGCCTGTTGTCAGTATCAAAGCAATTGTCTTCCAAGAGAGTGACAATCTATTTCAACAAAATAAGTTCCACAAGGGGGCAAAGGGACAAGCACCCCAAATTCACTAGTGACAAACTCTTTGACATTTTTAACTGAGTGCATTTTAAAAATGCACTTTTCTGTGAATAAAAATGATGTCATTGTATTCCTGAAAGCCATGAAACATTATCTTTTCTATTTCTAAATATCTCTCTGCTCAAAGTCAATGTGTAAGTTTAATTAAGTGTTCTTAATTTCATGGACAGTTCTGATGTTTCAGATCTTAGATACTAAATTTGTACATGGAATGAATCTCCCTTCCCCCACTTAGATGTGACCATTTCTGTTCTTACATAAAAACAAATATGAATATTTTTTAGGCTAGTGTTCTATTTTTGATAATTGATTTATATAGTATCTATCTAAGCAAGTGGAAAGGTGACAGCTTATTTCAGGATATCTACAGCTTCATAACACTAATATGGCCTTTAAATAATTCTGCTTAAATAACATTTAACTCACATTCTATCTGTAGCCCTTGCATTGTGAAGAAAAACTTGACCCTGAAGTAAAGATTTCAGTAAAAAGGATATGAGCTTTATATTATGAAAGGTTAGAAACATTAGAATGAACAAAGAAATGAAATTAGAAATTTGGAAACTGACTTATTTCTTTATATACATAAGAAAGTAGTGTGGCCCATATATACTGATTACTGAAAAATCATTACACTATCACTCAGATTGATGCTAACTCTGCTACACCAGCTTTGTTTTGGTTATTGTTTGCAAGATAATTTCAGTTGTTATAACAGAATACTCAGCAGAAACAGTCATTTTTACATTTGTTACATTATATAGGTACAAAATTTTCCTTTAAAATGCAACACTATTGCCTTTGAGAAACAGTCCTTATATAACATTAATTAAAAGGATTAAATCAACATTTCATAGAACTTTAAGCTTCCTGGTGGCTTAGACAGTAAAGAATCTGCCTGCAATGCTGGAGACCTGGGTTCAATCCCTGGGTTGGGAAGATCCCCTGAAGGAGGGCATGGCTACCCACTCCAGTATTCTTGCCTGGAGAATTCCATGGACAGAGGAGCCTGGTGGGCCACAGTCCGTAGGGTCACAAAGAGTCAAACACAACTGGGCGACTAAGCACAGCACAAGAATTTTCTGTTACTAAATGGTAAGAGAATCTTAGAGTAGGTCTTATTAACCCCATTTTACAGATTAATAATGATAGTAAGACACAGAAAGGTTAAAATGAGTAGCATAAGGTCAACAACTAGCATGTGGAATTAAGCCAGGCTTTGAACTTTGACATTCTGTATTGTAATCTGTGTTCTTTCTGTTTTTCCCAAAGCACCTTGTTAATATCCATACCAGACTGCACTGATGTATTGAGGATAAAGAAGACCCATTATCTCTGTATAATCATACAGCTCTTAGAAAATACAGAAACCTGCTAAAAACACCACCCCATCAATGAGTTTGGTAAAAACAACTGAACATTTTAAATCTTAGCTGCATTGTAAAGAAGACTGAAATTCAGCTGTTATCAGAGATAATAATAAACTTCTTCTGGTGAGTCAGTTGCTCAGCTTCATATTTACATTCCCATTGTCAGCAAGAGTTTTTAAGTTAAACATTTTTTAGAAGTAAAAATTCAATGAGCAATATTTATATTACCAACAGAATGTTTTCCTTGCCTTGGTGGTAAAATATCTGATTATTTTAGACTTTGTTCTCTTCTTTCTCTGTCCATCTCTTAGCTACCTCACTAAAAGCCATGCCCCCTCTTCACACTTGTTCTCTCCCTGAAGCTTCAGGGAAGAGGACTGCAAAATGCCTGGATGCATGGACCCTCACGATTCTGAGATTAAACCCAGACCCACCCATGGCATGGGTCCCATTCTTTGTCTGAAGCCAGCGCCTGATTGAGTCAGATATGAAATCATTATCAAATTGAACAGCAAGTGTGTATTTTCTTGCAATTTATATAAAAATATATGATATTTGTATAAAAATGACTATCTAATAAGCTCTCCCAAGGAAAACAGTCTCATTATATTTTACCTTACTTCCTCATTCCATTCTTAAAGCCTCAGTGAAAGAAAAATTGTTGTGGTCACTCCAAAATATTCTTTTCCACTGCCAGTTAAAGTCTGGTTTGGGCAAAACTAAGCAATCATTTATAGTTTGCATTTAGGATACTAGTTACCATTTACCTATAGAGGTTATCTGGTCTAGTGAGGGGTCCATGGTGTGATACCTGAGTTTTCCACTTCCTTGGTATTATGTTGTAGCTGTTAGGCAGGATTTTCTAAAGTAATTTTCTCTCTTAGTACCATTTTATCCCCACAGGGAGTAAACAAGTTGGAAGGGTATTTTCCCTCAAAATAAGGCTTATGACATTGACCAAGGCATTTAAATTTATCTTTACAATCCTCATCTTGGTCTCCCAGGAACAGTTTTTATAGATTTAGATTTTTTTTTGTCATAAAGTATTCTATTTATTTCTCAGCAGCTGGTGTCAAAATAGTTGTTGTGTTTTTTTTTTTTAATATTCCTTTTAAATAAATAAAATCTGTTTTCATATTGTGTAAAATTAGTTTTGCCTGCTGTGAGTTTGTGGCATTATGAAGTGATCATTTCTTCCCATGAATTATTTAAAGTGAGGATATCAAAATCTGATGGAACAATACAATGCACTATATAATACAATTTAATTTTATAATATGCCACTTCATACCAGGATCTCACAATGCATAGCAGTTGCAATACATTGGCTGACAATTAACAAATCATGCCTGTGCCCCTCAGTTTGTTATTTTAGTATCTGAGGGGCAAGTCTAAATTTTCCAGTGGGTTGGAGAATCTCCTCAGATTGGGCAACACATAGATACCTAAGTACATTTTTGCTAACTACACATGCAGGGCACTAATGTTCAAATAACCTTGGTGATATTTACATTAAAAAAAAATTCTTTAGGCAATTGTTCACTCTTTCACTACAAAACACTGTTGGTTTATCAGCATTTCCTCTGGATTTTTCTGATCACTTTTTCTCATGGGACAAATGTGTGTACGTAAACACAATTATTCTCACTACTTATTCTTACTACAGAGTTTGTGCAGGAAGGGGAACAATGATCTCAAATTCCCCACTGCACTTACTAGACTTACAGTAAAGCTGCTACTAACTTTTAAGGTGAATGAGGTAGCATGAATGAATTACTCTAAATATGGAAATATATGATTACAAGCTATAACAAAGTTTGAATGAAGGAGAGAGCAAAGGTTATCCTGTATGTAATACATGTGTTGTAATAACTTATAACCAAAATACTACACTGATTTTTTTCTTCAGTGAATTTTGTAGTAGTCCATAAGAGAAATTATATCTGAATAACTAACTCACTATATTGAAAGGATGAAGTTAATTTTTGCTATTTCAGCATTCAAATAGCCTATGACAAAATTCTACCACAAAAGTTAAAAAAATAAAGCTCACCAGGATTCAACATATTATGAGATATTAGAGGTGGTTTTCCACAGCAAGAAACTAGCTTAAAGCACAGACTAGAGATTAGTGGGCACTTCTCTTGCTAGGGCCACATGCTCTAGACTAATGTAACACACCCAAAACAAAACTCCCGAGTCTGTAATACCCATATTGCCACCCCTTCCTCCAACCAAACTGCATATCCTTCATCTCAGTGAAAGCTGCCATCATCCACCTTTGAAATCCTTTTGTCTCACTCAACACACTGAATCCATCAATAATCCCCATTAACTCAACCTGAAAAGTACATTCCAAACGCAACCATTTCTAGCCATCTCTGTTGTTGCCAACCCAAAACATGATTATCTCTTAATTGGTCCCCTAATCGATTTCTCTGTTTCCATTCTTGTCTCTTACAATCCATTTTGTAAACAGAAGCCAGAGTGGTCTTGAAATGCAAGGCAGACCTTGCATAAAATCTACAATATGTAATGTTATAAGAATGATATTTCAAATTCAAGGTGCTAACCTATGTTTCTCCATTATCTGATCCTGTCCACCTATTTCCTGGAGAAGGGCATGGCAACTCACTCCAGAATTCTTGCCTGGAGAATTCACATGGACAGAGGACCATGGCAGGCTATAGTCAATGGGGTCACACAGAGTTGGACATGACTGAAGTGATTTAGTATGTCCACCTGTTTGATCTCATTTCCTACAACTCTTCACTTACTGTGCTTCTGCTTCACTGACCCATGATGTCCCTCAAACAAAGCAACGTTATTCCTAATACCCCTGCTCTGTCTCCTCTGCCTGAGTTCTCCTGCCCTGACAGTTTCACAATGAACTAACACATCATTACTCTTAGCTAAACAGTACTTTACAGAGCGATCTTTCTTTCCCTGATCATGGTGTCCAGAGCATCCCCAATTCACCCTATTCTGTTTTATTTTCCTCTTAGAATGAATTACTAGTATTTTCTCATTTGTATATATTTTGTGTGTTGTGGGGACATATAATTGCTATCAGGATATAAATTCCATGAGAATGAGGCTCTCAGCCATATTGCTATAACAGTTATCTACTACTGCCTGACAAGTTATTCCAAAACTTAGCAGCTTAAAAAAAAAAAAAAAAAAAAGAATTATCTCATGGTTTCTGTGGGCCAGGAATCTACGTGCAGTGTAGCCAGGTGACTCTGGGTCAGAGTTCAAAGCCCCTCAGGAGGCTGTAATCAGTCTGTCAGCCAGAGCTGTGGTTTGACCTGAAAGCCGTACTCTAAATTCACTCACCTGGCTGTGGGCAGGCCTGAGTCCTTGGTCAGGCGGGCGCCTCCCCAGGGCTGTGTGACGGCAGGGCATTTGACGTGCCCCAGATAGAGTAACACAGGAAACAGCGAGGGAGGCATTCAAGATGAAAGCCACAGTCTTTTTTAAAACTTAATCTGAGAAGTTACACCCCACCATCTTTGTCTTTTTTAGAAATGAGTCACTAGGTCTAGTCAATCCTAAAGGAGAGGGAAATACACGAGGGAGTAGGACACGGGATATGGAGGGTACTGCAAGCCATCTTAGGAGTTGTCTACAACAACTGACCAGCCTCGGTACTCTCAATGTGCATATAATTCCTGGAATTTAATAAGTGAATGAATAGAAATGAATCTCCCCAGATTAGTACTGGAAACTGCCCTAAGTCAATATTGTGTCAATGATGAAGGAAAGTAGTGAATAAAATCTCCCTGAAATAGTGACAATAGAGCCATTCAAACCAAACAGATAATCAGCTAGGAAATCAAGTTATGTGAGTAGGCAAAATGTAGCAATAAAGTCTCAGTTTCCTCATCTGTGAAACATGGAAAATACTTGTACGTGTTGGAGATTTACTGAGGTAACTCATATGGAATATTTCATACATGGCCTCCAAATCAAAGGCACTGAATAAATATCAATCAGTATTCTTAGTGAGAATAAAAGCAAGGCAAACATTTTGGGGGAAAAATAACAGAAATTGTATTTTTAAGATGATTTGAGATATCAGATATAGCAAAGAAAAAAAAGTATCTGTAAATTACTCTGAATTGTTTACTAATGATATTAGCTTAATAACCTGTAGCCAAAAAGACTAATAAAATGTTGGGACTTATCATATGTACTGAAGGCAAGGTAGAAGGTTTACCATTTTTATGTAAAATTATGATACATTTGTATATATATAATGATACATTTCTAGCTGTGTAATCCATGAGAGCTTAAATAGATAAGGATATGTGCTGTTCGGAGTTTCAGCTTTGGCCACCTGATGCAAAGAACTGACTCATTTGAAAAGACCCTGATGCTGGGAAAAATTGAAGGAGGGAGGAGAAAGGCAGAGGATGAGATGGTTGGATGGCATCACCAACTCAATGGACATGAGTTTGAGCAAGCTTCAGGAGCTGGTGATGGACAGGGAAGCCTGACATGCTGCAGTCCATGAGGTTGCAAAGAGTCGGACCTGACTGAGAGATTGAACATACTGTGTGCAGTTTTGGAATTGAAAGATCCACAGCATGATTTGGGGTTAAAGTGTCTGAAAAATTAAAGGAAGGGCATTGAACTTGACCTATTACATAACGGGATTATAATAGTTTTGGAGAGGGTAATCACACAATTTTTCATGAAACCCTAGATTATCAATACTACAGGGAAAATCTGAAGTTTGGAAAAGTACAAATAGAGTCAGAGAATGAAACCCTCTTCAGTATTTTAAAGAATACCTACCTTGAAATGTAAGGTAGCAAAGACTTAGAGATTCAGTAAGCAGATGGAGAAATGTTATGGAGGATATACCAAAATAGACTACAATGGTATTTCTACTTGAGATTGGCATCATGGAAGAAAATCAAATGTCTTTCAACCTATTGATTGATGTCCCCTTTTGCATCCAAACAGGCAGGATGGATCACAGCTTTGATGAAGCTACTCCAGAAGTATGAGCAGCACTCCTTTAAGATATTATCATTTTGTCCTATTAGGGACAGGCTGACAGTCACTGCTTTATGGCTGGTCTTCATGGAGAATCAGGATTAACTAGCCATTTGTAAACATTTCTCTATACATTTGTAAACTTTATATGGCTGAACTTTGGCTACTGAATATTTCAAAGATATATACCTACTGTTCTGAGGGCAAAACAGTTTTTCTGATGCCAAGTCTTGTGGGTTGAATGGTAGCTCCCTAAAAGATATGCTCACATCTCAATCCTTAGAAGCTGTGAATGTGGCCTTATTTGGAAGAAGGGTCTTTGCATATCTAATTAGGTTAAGAATCTCTAGACAGGATCATCCTGGATTATCCAAGTTTGCAACCCTGTGTGCATACTGAGTCACTTCAGTCATGTTTGATTCTTTGTGACCCTATGGAACACTGCCTGCCAGACTCCTCTGTCCGTGGGATTTTCCAGGCAAGAATGCTGGAGTGGGTTGTTGTGCTCTCAGGTGATCTTCCTGGCCCGGAGAAATACAATGACATGCCTCTATAAGAGACAGAGGAGAAGACACAAACACCAAGGGAAGGCCATGTAAAGAAGGAAGCATAGGCTGCAGGCAAACAGCTGCAAACCAAGGAATGCATGGAAGAGCAAGTAATTCTCCCCTTGAGCCTTCAGAGTGAATGTGGCCCTGCTGATTCACTGATTTCTGACCTCCAGAGCTGTGAAAGACTGCCTCTGTTGTTGGAGGCCATCAAGTTTGTGGTAGTGTGTTATGGCAACCCCAGGAAACTGATATACTTAGAACAAGGAACTGCTTCACAAAGAGGTAATGGAATGGATTAGAAACAACATTTATGCAAGATAGACTCAGATTTTAACCTAGATTTTCTCTGTACAAACTGTGTGATATAAAAAAGGAAGTTATTTTATATCTCTGATCGTCACGCTTCTCATTAGTAAAGTGATGGTAAGTTCTCAGTGTAGGGTCATTGTGGGATATGGAGGTATATAAAACAACTCACTTACTGTAAGCATTACAACAGCAGAATATTATTCTGATCAATATTCAATACTCAATTAACCTATTAATAATTAATTCAAAAATGTGCCAAATATCTGTAAAAGTTAAAAACTGTTGTTTTCCTTGAGAATAAACATTTTAGCAAGGTATTAATTAGAGCATAAGGGATTGATTAATGTGGAAACTGGTTGTGCAATACCAAATGTTTCAAAAACCTTTATTTCAAACTTACCATTCATGCCATTTTAAGCAACCTCCTCAGTTGTCAGTGGAACCATATTCAGTCATGTTCCTTTATTGTCTCATATTTAATATCCTCCCTAGTTTCTTATGGACAAATAATAAAAAGTAATGCCAGAGTATTATTGGAAAATATTTGCATCTAGCCTGGGCTTAAGTCAGCCAGATACAGAAGCAAAGACTGTGTTAATAGAATTCTCCTAAATGTTAGTCTAAGAAAATTGACAATAGCATAATAATCTCTAGGACAAAGTTATCAAATTCATACCAATTGTGAACACCTTTGGTTATTCTTGACATTAAGGCAGACAAAACAATAAAAGTAACTCTAACAATAATTTTCCTAGAGGAACAATATAGGAATCATGCAGTTTGAGTATTTCATTTTCTGGAATAACTCCTTAATATCAGAAAATTGAGACTCTAGTAAAGCGACTGCAAATATATGCAACAAAAATGAAATAAATTTTTAAGAATTGATGGTTTTTGCTTTTCTAAGGATAAATATTTATAAGAATAAATACTGTAAAAATAAAAAATAGTGAAAAATATAACAGATTAGCTATAATATTATGTATGGTTATTAAAACATTTATTCTTTTATTCACTCATTCTCTCAACAACTATTTATCAAATGTCTCATCAGTACCAGGCATTATGTTAGGTATAAGAGATAAGTATCACTGAATGAGATATAATATCGTTTCCTATCTTAAAGATTTAACTAAAACAATCAATTAAAATAAGGCTTACATTATAGGAGCACAATGTAAGGCAATTAACTGGGGAAAGAGGGAAGACATACAAAGAAAATGAGCTATAAATTGAGATCTGCTAAGTTATTTCTGTAAGGGGAAGAAGGCGAAAATGGAGACATTTTCCATCCATATGGAGGATATCTGTAAAGACCAGAAATGAGAGTGAGGTGTGTGCTGAAAGCATGAAAAGATGTTCAGTATGACTGGAGCATGGTCTTCCCTTGTGGCTCAGCTGGTAAAGAATTCACCTGCAATGTGGGAGACAAAGGTTCGATCTCTGGGTTGGGAAGATTCCCCAAGAAAAGGGAAAGGCTACTCACTCCAGTATTTTGGCCTGGAAAATTCCATGGACTGTATAGTCCATGGGTTAGCAAAGAGTTGGAATGATGAAGCAACTTTCACACACACATGACTGGAGCATAGGAAGCCAGGTAAAAAGTGATTTAAGTCAGACTGGAAGAGGAGACAGGGGCTAGATTTTAAGATTAATATTAAGGACATCAGGAGAATGTTCCAATAACTTGGGTGAGATAAGATAGTACTGTAAACTAGAGTGTTAGCTTTGGTATGGAGAGGAATGGAAGCATTTAATACACACTTAGGAGAAAGATCAAAAATATTTCTAAACATACTAGCCTGATACCCTATTTAAATTTACTACCCACCTACTCACTGTATATAAGTCTTCATCTCTTTTGCCCTATATTTAAAAATAAATTTGTTGAAGCATAATTGTAAGACAATAATCACACAAATTTAAATTTGATAAGTTTTGACACACTGACCAATGAAATCACTACCACAATCAAGATAGCAAAATTATTTATCACCTTCAAAACTTTCCTTATGCAAGCATTGATCTACATTTTGTCACTATACGTTAGCTTATATTTTCCAGAATTTTATATAAATGGAATCTTATACTATGCACTTGTTCTGTTTTCATTGGGTATAATAATTCTGAGATCCATTAGGTTGTTTAGTTCAGTTCAGAATGGTTGCTCAGTCATGTCCAATTCTTTGCGACCACATGGACTGCAGCATGCCAGGCCAGCCATCACCAACTCCCGGAGCTTGCTCAAATTCATGTCTATCAAGTAAGTGATGCCATCCAACCATCTCATCCTCTGTTATCCCCTTCTATTCCTGCCTTCAATCTTTCCCAGCCTCAGGGTCTTTTCTCAGGAGTCAGCTCTTCACATCAATGTCCAAAGTATTGGAGCTTCAACTTCAGCATCAGTCCTTCCAATGAATATTCAGGACTGATTTCCTTTATGATTGACTGGTTTGATGTCCTTGCAGTCCAAGGGACTCTCAAGATTCTTCTTCAACACTACAGTTCAAAAGCATCAATTCTTTGGCACTCAGCTTTCTTAATGATCCAACTCTCACATCTATACATGACTACTGGAAAAACAATAGCTTTGACTAGATGGACCTTTGTCAGCAAAGTAATGTCTCTGCCTTTTAATATGTTGTCTAGGCTGGTCATAACTTTTCTTCCAAGGAGCAAGTGTATTTTATTTTCATGGCTGTAGTATGTATCAATAAACTGCTCCTTTTCATTGTTAAGTAGTACTCTATTGTACACTATTGTACTCTATTGTATTGTTACAATTTGTGTATCCATTAACCTCTCGATAGACATTAAAGCTGTTTATAATTTTTAGCTTATACAATAAAGATGCTAGGAACATCTGTGTACAAGATTTTACAACGACATACTTTCCTTTCTTTTGTGTAAATACATAGGAGTAGAATGACTGGATCACACGAGTACATGTTTAACTTCAAAAACAACTGTCAGAATGTTTTCCAAAGTGGCTGAACCATTTACTTTCCCACCAGTGAAGTATGAGGTTTCTGATTTATTCACATTTTTGCCAATATTTAGTATGGTCAGTCTTTTTAATTGCAGCCATTCTAATAGGTGTTGAGTAGTGTCTCATTGGGACTTCCCAGGTGGCTCAATGGTAAAGAATCTGTCTGCTAATACTTGAGACTCGGGTTCTGTCCCTGGGTCAGGAAGATCCCCTAGAAAAGGGAATGACAATTCACTCTAGTGTTCTTGCCTGGAGAATCCCATGGACATAGGAGCCTGGTGGGCACAGTCTACGGGGTTGCAGAGTCAGACACGACTGAGCAACTAGCAACAACAGTTTTCCTTTGTGTTTTTAATTTCCATTTTCCTAATGCTGATATTGAACATCTTTTCATGTGCTAATTTACCAAACCTGTATCTTTTTGGGAAAGTGTGGTCAACTCTTTTGCCCATTTTAAAAAGATTTTGTTATATTATTATTGAACTTTGATATTTCTTTATATTTTCTGG
Organism: Muntiacus reevesi; assembly: GCF_963930625.1. Lineage (NCBI taxonomy): Eukaryota > Metazoa > Chordata > Mammalia > Artiodactyla > Cervidae > Muntiacus > Muntiacus reevesi. Next base: position 38,558,717 of record NC_089256.1, read on the forward strand.
ATATATAAGTTCTTTATCAGATATATTCTTTACAAATATTTGCTTAGTCTGTGATTTATCTTTTCATTGTTTTAATAATGTTTTCAAAGTGTAGAATTTTTTAACTTTGATGAAGTCCAATTTATTTTTTTATGGATCATATATAAATGGATTGTATATTTATCATCTCCTAACATACTTCATAATTTGCTTATCTTTTTCAATAATGGATCTCAAGTATCTAGAATGGTACCTAATATATAGCACCTAATACACTGAATACAATGAACATTTGGTTAATAAATAAAAATTTCCAGAAGTCAAATGCAAATTGTGGAGACAGTTTGCAGACAACACAGAAAATAAAACAGTCTTAAGTGCAAGGACATATTTGATTTTTGCTATCTTATCTAATACAAACATTTATTGATATAAGTACCCAATGTAATAAATTCTCTCAGTTAAAGGAATTGGTACCCTTTGCCTGGAGATAATTCTCCCCCAAAATATGAATTTGAGATTCTGTAGAACTTAAACGTAAATAGTGAGTCTCCTACACATCTCCATCCCCCACATCCCCAGTAACTGAAATCCTATATGAATTTTTGTAAATAAATTAAAGCTGCTGAATTCTCGAAAACTCTAATTGTGCCAATTATAAATAAGCCTCGGGATGGATTTCAACCAGCAGCGTCCCCAAAACCATTATCTGAAACTCTAATCCATTATTTTTTCTTTCATAATTAATTTTTCTAAGTAGGTCAGTACTATTCATTTTATTTAAGTGCTGTTCCAGCAATCCCATTTTCTCAACAACCAAAATCAACTATAACTATATACATATATTTTTAAATTAAATATACTAAAACATTCTTATATTATGCAAAACACTAATTAGACCATTAAAGTTTTTTCTAATAAGTAATGTTAATGTGGAGAAGGAAATCACAACCACTACAGTATTTTTGCCTGGAGAATCCCATGGACACAGGAACTTGATGGGCTACAGTCCATGGGGTTGCAAAGTGTGGGACATGACTGCTTATAAGATAATGCACTATATTGGTACTCAATTGCACATCTTGACCATACACAGTCAAATAGAATCTTGTAAGCACCTCAAGGATGTCTAGATATATGGATGCTTAAATAGGTATATCTCATAAGAAAAAGCTTATTTTATTATATTTTAGCATCCAAATCACTAGGAACATTACCAGAAATTTATATAAGTAAAATAAACACATGATATTGTAAGTATACATTTTACATGTTATATGTATAACTATATATACCTGCATGTTTTGTGTGTGTGTATGAAATCAAAACTCAACTCAACTGGAACACAGGGGATAACATGGTCAAGCAGTCAATAGAATTTGCCACACTGAGGAGCTTTAATTCTAAGAGAGAGCTCCTCAGGTCCTCCTCACTTAGAACTTATATATTCTCTACTAGGCGCAATTCTAAAATCTTTGGGATCTGCTTTCCTATACTCAACAGATTCAATATTGATAATGCAAGAGTGTAGGGGAGTTTGTGGTTGATGCTAGCTGCCAGCAGCCTGACATGGGGAGAAAAGAGAGCTTTGATAGAGCTCTGATAGAGCATCTAGGCAATGGGGGCACTGAGCCTGCTGGTTAGGAAGAAGCCTAGTGGAAACGGGCAAAATTTCTGGGAGGAAGGGTTTGATTCACTTGAACATTCTCAAAGGATGAACTTTTTGAGAATCAGTGACAAGGTGATATGGATCCAATAGGAGACTGACAGTAAATAGAAATTCATTATTTTGTTATATAATGCAAGTTGCTTTTTAAATTATTGTTTCCCTATAAAATTTTACCACCATGTATTTGTGAACATTCTGAGTGAACTAATACTGCCTGATCTTTTTAAAAAGCACTTTTGACACTACAAATTAGCTAACTCTTTCTTAAAAGATAATGAGAAGATGAGATCTTGCATTTCTCACAGAGCAAAATAGAACTACCACAAGTGTATCCATTATAAACCACTGAGGTACGAATTTAGGGAATATTAGGCTGAATATGGGGCTTCCCTGGTGCTCAGTGGATAACGAATCCGCCTTCAATGTAGGAGATGTGAGTTCGATCCCTGGGTTGGGAAGACCCTCTGGAGGATGAAATGGCAACCCACTCCACTATTCTTGCCTGGAGAATCCTATGGACAGAGGATACTTTCCGTGGGGTAACAAAGAAACTGAAGCGACTGAGCACACAGGCTGAATATGGGGGTCCATGGGGGTCACAGAGTCGGACATGACTGAGCAACGAAGCACAGCACAGGGGGCACTAGTGGTCAAGAACCTGCCTGCCAAGGCATGAGATGTAAGAAGTGGGGTGTGATCCCTGAGTCAGGAAGATCACGTGGAGGAGGGCACAGCAACCCACTCCAGCATTCTTGCCTGGAGAATCCCATTGGCAGAGGAGCCTGGAGGGCTACAGCTCACAGGATCGAAAAGAGTTGGACATGACTTAGGAGACTTAGCACGCATGCAGGCTGAATATGGAATACTATTTTGACTTTCTGCAACACCCCCTGAACCGTCACCAGAGTTCTTAATTCAAATATGTACTCCTGATCTAAAAATATGCTAGCTCAAGAAACTGAATGATTACCCCTCAGCTGAAAGCATATTTAGTGACCTGAGATAGGAGAAATTTCACTTCAGTCAAGCAAATGGTTTTGGTTTTTCCAACCAAGGGAAAGCTTCATCATGTAAGAGCCATCATTATAATGCAATGTGACTGATTTTTTTTTTTTTTTTAAAGATGTGTTTTAACATAGACCTCTAATAAGGGCTATTTTTCATAGCAGTCACCCTGGTAGAAACTTACTCCAGGGATACTGTTATTACTTGAAAGTTGGGGCCATTGCCTTTAGAATTAGTTTCTGGAAAAAAAAAAAACAAAACAGCATTTTTGCTTCACAGCTACCTTTTCTCTACCACCACATGCTGCTGATTAGCCTACTATGAATGTGTCTCACTTATACTGATCAACAAAAAGCCTCCTCCTGGATTTGGTATCATGGCCTACTTATCCTGAGCTTTGCTCAGGGTTGGGGGTTGGAGAGGGTTTATAGGAATTAAGAGAGTCTATTTTTGACCACTGAATCTGTGTGGCATACCAAATTCCTTTGGTCATAAAGCAATATAAAATTGAGATTACCAAGGCCCTATACCCGGGACCAGAGAATAAAAATTCTCCACAACAAAGAGGACTTTTAGGAATCATTTTCGTCTAAAGTTTGTGTGCACGTGTTTCTGGCTTGGTTCTTAATTGACCTGCTCTTCCACTATATGGTGCCTGGAATCTGAGGGAGAACTTTGTCCTTACCAGGACAGTTGTCATAGAGTAACACAATAAATAAAGTATAATGAGTTAAATTTGAGCAGCTAGTCTAGGGGTCTATGTACCCTGTGGGTCTTCAGTAAGAATTTGCTAATTATGTCTGATTCACTTTCAGTGTGAATAAACCATATACATGCTGCTATTAAAATAAAACAACCAATACATATTCTTCGTAACTTCCTGGAAGTAAAAAAGCAAACTTGCAGGATCACTCTCACCCTTCTTAATCCCCTCTCCCTGCAAACCAATTCAAAGGAAGAAAAGAATACAAAGGGAAAGTGAATGTAAGAAAAACAATTAGCCATTGCAGTCTGCAAAGCCTGTAACGTTATCTAGAATGATAGCAAGGCCATTGTTCAGGCTGCCAGAGCCCTGCATGTTTGCTAGCTTACCCGAGCTCCTGGGAGAATAATAAACTAAGCAGATTAGATTGTAGACTGATGCCTCAATGCCACCACCATCTCACACAACAAGCAGACTGTTTTAAGCATCTGAACACATGCAGGCAGGTAAACCCAGAGAATGGGCACTCCATGTTGGCGGGAGGGGAAGAGGCTGCCAACAAACAGGGCCTGTTTATTATTTAACAGTTGGTACTGCTAGAGGCCTGGCACCACTATAGAGCACTCTCTGTTTCAGTGCAAGTCAGCCTGATTATGAGAGCGTGTGAGCCAAATCGTGTTTACCATAGTCCATGAGAACTTCAATGCCCCCAACAGACATGGAAATTCTTACAACAGCTCTCATCCAAACAGACAACATAGCTCCTGAGATGGAGGTAAAAGGCTTTGTGTGCTTAAATCTTGTCTGATCATCTGCTCAGTGTCTCTACGTGTACTTGCTTTTTCTCTGCTTAAGACTAGTCATTCCTCTTCAATGACATGTGACTCTGCTTTTGGTTACTCTCCTTTGGGACCTAAATCAACCAAATAATGTGTGAATCACCCATCTACTAATAATGCTCAGACTAGTCGGCATGCTTTGGCTTTCCAGCAAAAGAATTTGCTGCACATGACACCTGCCTCCTGCTTCGCCAGGACTGCCTCTGCAGTAAGTCTTCTCTGCCAATGTGGGCCACAGGTGGATGCCTGCCTACAAATCCAATCAGCTGGATAATGTGCAACTATCACAAGAGTGGACCTTAATGACAAAGAGCCCTGCTTAGATGGGTCACCCCATTAACTTTGATTTGATTATTCTGCCCCACCAGAACACTTGGCTTTCCAACCACAGATGGCACCAGCTCAACATAAAACCTGTAGAGAAAGTAGTCATGTTGGGTTCATAGATTTTCAAAATATTAAATATGATATAAAAAATAAAAATGGTAAGTACTGAGATAGTCTCTGGCTCCTTAGGAAAGCACTAATTATTTTTAATAAATAAAAAAGGTCAGACGTTGATGCTAGGAAAGATTGAGGGCAGGAGGAGAAGGGGCAACAGAAGATGCAATGGTTGGATGGCATCACAGACTCAATGGACATGAGTTTGAGCAAACTCTGGGAAATAGTGAAGGACAGGGAAGCCTGGCGTGCTGCAGTCCATGGCGTCACAACAATAGAGCACATGAGACAATTGTGTTAACTAGGCAACACAGGTCATCTAATCATTTCCTTTGAAATTTAACATAAATCAACCACTCTTTTAAGTGTAGGAATCTTGGCTTTTATCTTGAATATACACCAATCTTCAATATACACAATATATATCAAGCTTTTGATCCCATGCATTCTATACATTTTTAAATAAATTTGAGATAAAATGGGCTCAACATAAACTAATTCAATATTTTGAAACTTAATTGTACCTTGGATACGTTCCCTATGATTATGAGTAAATCACCAAAATGCTGTCTACCAATGAAAACAGAGGCACAATAAAACATATTGTCTTACCAGAAACAATGTATATTAATTTTTATGTTTTGTTTTGTAATTGACAGTTGATATTTACATGCTGAAATATCAAAATGTTTTTTATTTTTCCTTAATAAACTGCTTGTTTTTCCTTAATAATCTCTCAAGTTTAAATGCCACTCAAAGAAAATAATATATGCTAAATATAGCTGAATAAAGTTAATTTTATATTTTTCATTTTATTATGTTTTCAAAGAAAGTACTTGTCCATAAGTCATAGGTCAGATACACATACATAGTAAAGAAAACTATAACAACAGAGCAGGTATGAAAAAATAATCTCCTGGTTTAGGATAAAGTTAATTCCTAATTTAAAATTTAATTAATTCCTCTACTGATCAGAGATACTTCATAAACAGCCCCAAATTAAGGAAGTTAATTCTAAAATCAGGGGGCTTCTCTCAAAGCATCCTGCATATAATAATGCTCATAAATGCTAGTTAACAGCAGAGCAATGGGTCCAATTACAGTTTCACAAAAGGAAAAGTGCTATTTCAGTCATGACAAAAATATGAACAAGGATTTTTCACAATGAGTAGATTAAAGATGAGTGACATGTGTTTATCTTTGCACTAAAATACTTCACAACGAAGCAGAGACATCAGTTCATACGGTTGACAGATGACTATGTGCTAGATACTCCTTTAAGACCTTTATATGAATGTACTCATTTAATCCTCACAACAGCTGAATAAACATGTACTATTATTTCCACCATTTTACAGATAAGGAAATTGAGGCACAGCGAAGTTAAGTAACCAGCCTGAGGCAGACTCTAATAGCACTGATCATTCCATCTGAGGTCTGTATTTAATTTAAAGCTATGTGGTCCCAGCAGCCTGTAAAATATTAGTGTTAAAGCAATTTAAAATTATCTAGTGCATGGTTCTAGAATTCCGGGTTGGAAAGGAGGTTTGGGAAGATTGTGAAGCCTCAAAATTTTGTAAATGGATATACTTTTCTGAGAAAGGAATATGAACTATGAAACTAGTCTAAATTTCTCATGAGATATTAAAGAAATAAAGCTATGTATATAAATGTCATCTATTACATTTCAGGTTGCAAGCCTTCAAAGATGCAATTCTGCATTCCATCAAGGTAGGTGTGAGGGGAACTGCAGCTGGCCTTCTGTCTCCTGTTGCTGACGATCCTCCACCTCAACCATCTCCCACTTTCTCTCCCTTCTCCAGTCAGTAACTCCTCTCCCCTGAACATGTGCTGCCAGCCACTGTACTGTACTACTATACTTTTCAAGGTACTATACTGTAAGGTTAAAAATGTTTTCTTTATTTTTTGCATTTGTTTGTTTTTTACGTATAATTTGTGTGAAAAGTATTATAAACCCCTTACAGTGCAGTACTATATAACCAATTGTGTTAGCTGGGTGTCTAGGTTTGCTGCAATTATGAACAAATTGGACTTATGAATGTGCTCTCGGAACAGAACTCATTTGTATGTTGGGAACTTGCATGAGAAAAAAAGCAGAAGAAGGAAGCCGAGAAACCAGAGCTCCTTTCATTATCTTCTCGACCCTAACACCCTCAGCTGACTTGGCCTTCCATGGCAGTAGAAACCGAGTGAAGGACACAGACTTTACCTCTGCCAGTTCCCTATTACTCACTAAAGCAAAGGAAGGAGACCAGAAGAACAGAAACTCTCATGGAGTCTGCTCTTGGATAGTCAGTGCTAATGGGGGAAAGGTGAGGGAACACTTAAAAGATAAGAATTTAAAAATTCTTGAAATTTCTTTTTATTACTCTTGGATCTCTTAATCGTAATTTATATTTACACAGAAATCATCTATTGTGTCCAAATTTTTCAAATTTATGTGTAAAGTACTCATAGTAATTATTTTAACTTCTTCTATTTCTATGATTACTTCCCGTCCTATGTTTCTAACTTTCTGCATTTGTGGGCTTTCTCATTTGGTAATTAAATCATGTAATATTGACTTAGTCTTTCCAGGTGGAGCTAGTGGTAAACGACCTACCTACCAATGGAGGAGACATAAGAGACACAGGTTTGATCCCTAGTTTGGGAAGATCCCCTGGAGGAGGGCATGGCAACCCACTCCAGCATTCTTGCCTGGAGAATTCCATGGACAGAGGAATCTGGCAGGCTACATTCCATAGAGTTGCAAAGAGTAGGACACGACTGAAGGGACTTAGCACATATGCATGCAATGTTGATTTATGTATTGCTTTGTCATTCTCTTTGTGAAATACAATTCACGTCTCTCTTTTTATTTTCTAATTCATTAATTTCTGATTTTATTTTTTATCAATTTTTACTACTACTTTGCATATTTTTTTCTTTAAACAAACTTCCTGAGATGAATGATAGTATATTTATAATTATTTTTCCTCATAATGTTAATATTTAAAGCCACGGACATTCCTCTGAACACTGCTCTAACTCTACCCATATATACTTATTTTCTGTACATTCTGTAGTTTAATTTAAAAAATAGATTTTAAAAGTTTAAATTTTACCAAGAGATAATAGTTTTAATTTTTTATTTAATATTAATCTCTAACTCATTAGGTTATGATTGAATATAGCCTGAATTTTCTCAAATGTCCTTCAGGCATAATAGTTTTTTTCTTTGATCTTTTAACATGGCTAATTGTATTAGAAGACTTCCTAAAAATAAACTATGTTTTTAATAGATAACTTTTTAGTCTTATATTTATTACTTTAAAATAAAATATATTCTTGATCTTAATTCTGCCACCTTATTTTATATTATTTCAAAATGACTTCTTTTCTCTGATTTACTTCATTAATGTGTTTTCTTCCTAATAGTTTGGAAGTTTTATCTCAGTTTGTTAATTCTCCTATTGAAGTGTTTCTCAAACTTACAGGGTTTATTTTAAATGTAGGTTCCATGTCTCATCCCTCCCCACCAAAAAAATTCAGTAGGTCTAGATTGAGATACTGGGTATTTTTTAAAAGGCTTTATAATGCACATTCTCATGGTCTGATGACCACATCTTGAGCAAACTGTTCTAATGGTTTACTTTATACATTTTAATAATGGAGATAAAGTCTTATTTTTATTCCATGACTTTATAATACAAATTTGGTTTAACTAAAAAATTATTCTAAAAATCATGAAAGCACTCCACTATATTTTTTTACCTTTCCCTCTCTCTTTCTTCTTATGGCTGGACTTTGATTAAATCGTTACCTTTAATTATTATTATTATTATTTTTATAGCTTTATAATGCATCTACAGGGGCTTCCCAGGTGGCTCACTGGTAAAAAAAACCTGTCTGCAAATGCAGGAGACTCAGGTTCGATCCCCTAGTCAGGAAGATCCCCTGGAGAAGGAAATGGCAACCTGCTCCAGTATTCTTGCCTGGGAAATCCTATGGACAGATGAGCCTGGTGGGCTATAGTCCATGGGGTTGCAAAGAGTTGGACACGACTTAGCGACTAAACAACAATGCATCTACATCTCTGTTACTAAGTTTGCCAAATTTGGGCAGTATTGATCCCTCATTCCCAGCTTTTAAACACAGGTCAATTAATTTACACTTGCTTCATTATTTCCTTTTTACCTTTCAAACCTCTCCGGTTCTGTCATGTTATTATTTTTATATTATCAAGGTTTATACCATTTATATTCTATTATGTAACATCTTCCCTTCCCTACCTGATTTGTTTAGTCATAAGTTTATTTTTAAGTTGATCTGAGATTCACTAATGTTTATTTTATATTGGCTTCTCTTAATATTTTGTTAGCCTAAACTCATCATTAACCATTTTGTTTTGTCTTGTTTGTTTACCAGAATAGTTCATGGTACTACAAATACTTACATTTCAAAATTTTGAGGCAAATTAAATCTCTCCCCTTTTGACAGTTTTTAATATATGCTTTCTAGCTATCTTTCTTCAGCCATAAAGTTCTGTAATTTCAACAAGATAGACCTCAGTGCTTACTGCTCAGCACCATGAATTTCCGAGGATATAGTGTGCCCTGTTCCATATAAAAATTCAGGACAATTTCCAGCAAATTTTTATTCTATTACACATTGAAATTGTTTTCCATTCATTTTGTTCTTTTTTCCTCCACAAATATCAATTGTCCCTATATTTCCTTTGCCTTCCAAAGGTATAACATTAAATTGTATTTATTCAATTTTAACAGATAATGCATTTACATGATTTCAGAATGCAAATATGTGAAATGATATACAGTAAATGGTCTACCTTTTATCCTGTTTCCATTCACCCAGTTCTTATACAATCCTATGACATGTAACTACTGCTATTAATATGCTTGCTTTTTAAAAACAGATATGCCAGTAAAAAACAACAATACTCACATTCCTCTCCTCATATGTATAGTTTTACATAATACATGCTGATCTAAACTTTGCATTTTTCACTTAAAATATGTACATTGAACGGATATTCAATAGTTCATTAACTGAATCCTCTACTGCCAAGCATTTAGATTGTTTCCTATATATATCCAACAACAAACAATGCTGTAGTGAATAATCTTGTGTATATATGATTTTGGGTTTCCCTGGTAGCTCAATGGTAAAAAACCCACCTGCATTGCAGGAGATGCAGATTCAATCTTTGGGTTAGGAAGATGCCCTGGAGAAGGAAATGGCAAAATGGCAACCCACTCCAGTATTCTTGTCTAGGAAATCTCATGGACAGTGGAGCCTGGTGATGAGCTATGGTCCATGGGGTCACATAGAGTTGGATTCGACTTAGCGACTAAACAACAACAACATATATTATTTTATTTATGAAATAAGTTCTTAAAATCAGAGTTGATGGGTTAGAGAGAATACTTGTTATTTTGGTAAATATTATAAAATTTATTCTCCATTTGAAGTTGTTTATTTTTGGCATTTTGATAGTTGAAAATGCATCTTGGTATTTTTCTTATTTGCATTTCTCTTATCATGAATATTTTAATCTTTATTTATCTTATTGAGTTGAATATATGTTAATATGTTTAAGGGTCATTTGAATGTTTTGTGCCAGTTTTCCTATTGAGCTGTTGGTCTTCTTTCTTATCAATTTGGAGGAGTTCTGATTTATTAGGGAGATAATATTTTTATTTGAGATATGAGTTGCCAATCATAATTATCACCTTCTCACATCATTTAAAAGTATTTTTAAGGTTTTTTTTTTCTCATTCACAATTCTAGTGATATTATTAGAAGTTCTTTCCTTCTGCTACTTTCTATCTATATGGCTTTTAGTTCTATAACAGCTCTATTTTGGTCTTCCATTTCTTTCCTGTTCTCTCATAGGTTACTCTTTTTTGTTGTCTTACCTCTTTAATCCTGTATATCTAATCTATGACCTATTTTTATAAAGCTACAGTTTCTTCTATTTCTTTGCTATTATGAGGAAATGATATTGTTTTCAAGTACAACACTTTTACTGGTATAAATCTTGATCTTCTATTCCTTATGTCACTTTTGATTTAAATTAGCTACAAATGGGTTCATGCTCGTTCCTTTCTGATTATTTCTCATCTTTCAGTCAGCCAATTTTATTAGCTGTTTGCTGAATAGGAGAGGCTGGAGGAGTGAAATGGGGCAGTTTAGAGTTTCATTTTGTGCCATATTTGCTGGCACATTATATCTTTTCTCTTCAGTTCTACTATGCATACTTATCAAGGAATATGCCTCTGCTCTGTAACTCCCTACTTGGGTTGATGGGAGCCCTAAAGGACTCTCAAGAAGCCCTGTGTATCTCAGACCTTTCTGGTCATAATTAATGTTTGTTTTCCTTTTCCTAAATGTGATCAACATGGCAAAAGCTAATGTGGGTTACTATCTCCACCATGCCATCCTCACATCCTGTTTTGGTATATGTAGCAGGCTGGTGCCAGCTTCTCTGTTGACCTGCGCTGTAGAACAGGGCTCAGGCTGCATCCACAGACCACTGAGAGCCTAGATTTTCCTGCTTCACATAAGCAACTATAGCATGTGGCCCTCAGAGTCATTCCAACTACTTTGGATGTTCTGGCTATCGCATGTTTAACATACTCTTGATATCCCATTTGATTTGGTCTAAATTTCATAGTATTCCTTTGTTACTTGGGATTGTGTCTGTCTCCTAAAGGAAGACGGGTTTTATCTGCCTCATTTTAATTTGCTTATTCATTTGATTGCTTGTTAGTTTTTGTATGAGGAGGTATTAAGTAAAACTGCATTTACATTTTCATCTATGTCCTCTCAATTGGCAAACAGAGTACTTCACTTATTAGTACCTCTTCAACTCTTCCCTCAACTGATTGGCCTTCCAGTCCCCAAAACTGGACAAATCCATTGTAAGGGGCCAACTAAGTATTTACATAAGTTGATCATTGTATGTATTCCCTTATAAGCATATTTGAAATAGAGGCATTTATACCCTAAAATTGAGACTTTCAGAGGAAGCTATGAAATGAAGCTAGACAGCATATTAAAGTGCAGAGACATTACTATGCAAACAAAGGTCTGTCTAGTCAAGGCTATGGTTTTTCCAGGAGTCATGTATCGATGTGAGAGTTGGACTGTAAGGAAAGCTGGGCACTGAAGAATTGATGCTTTTGAACTGTGGTGTTGGAGGAGGCTCTTGAGAATCCTTTGGACTGAGAGGAGATCCAACCAGTCCATCCTAAAGGAGGTCAATCCTGGGTGTTCATTGGAAGGACTGATGTTAAAGCTGAAACTCCAATACTTTGGCCACCTGATGCGAAGAGCTGACTCATTGGGAAAGACCCTGATGCTGGGAAACATTGAACGTGGGAGGAGAAGGGGATGACAGAGGATGAGATGGTTGGATGGCATCACCAACTCAATGGACATGAGTTTGGGTAAACTCTGGAAGTTGGTGATGGACAGGGAGGCCTGGCATGCTGCAGTCCATGGGTCGCAAAGTCCATGAACTGAACTGATGAAATGAAGCTATGGCTATAGAATGACAAATAACATGGAAGATGTGAGGAAGCAGCTCAGTTCAGCTCAATTCTGTGATCAGTTTTCTTTATAGTTCAACTCTCACATAGCCTCAACTAGATGGACCTTGTTGGTAAAGTAATGTCTCTGCTTTTTAATATGATATCTAGGTTGGTCATAAGTTTCCTTCCAAGGAGTAAGTGTCTTTTAATTTCATGGCTGCAGTCACCATCTGCAGTGATTTTGGAGCCCAGAAAAATAAAGTCAGTCACTGTTTCCACAGTTTCCCCATCTATTTGCCATGAAGTGATGGGACTGGATGCCATGAACTTAGTTTTCTGAATGTTGAACTTTAAGCCAACTCTTTCACTCTCCTCTTTCACTTTCATCAAGAGGCTCTTTAGTTCTTCTTCACTTTCTGCCATAAGGGTGGTGTCATCTGCATATCTGAGGTTACTGGTATTTCTCCCAGCAATTTTGATCCCAGTTTGTGCTTCATGCAGCCCAACAATACTCATGATGTACTCTACATACAAGTCAAATAAGCAAGGTGACAATATACAGCCTTGACGTACTCCTTTTCCTGTCTGGAACCAGTCTTTTGTTCCATGTCCAGTTCTAATTGGTGCTTCCTGACCTGCATACAGATTTCTCAAGAGGCAGGTCAGGTGGTCTGGTATTCCTATCTCTGAGAATTTTCCACAGTTTATTGTGATCCACATAGTCAAAGGCTTTGGCATAGTCAACAAAGCAGAAATAGATGTTTTTCTAGAACTCTCTTGTTTTTTTGATAATCCAGTGGATATTGGCAGTTTGATCTCTGGTTCTTCTGCCTTTCCAAAACCAGCTTGAAGTAGTTAGGGGGCCACAATTAGTATCTGAAAAATTACCTGAAGTGGGTGACTGATAGATATGTTTGAGTTGCTTTAATCTCTAGAATTTGCTACTACAATGCCTCATTTTCTCTACAACAGGAGAATAATAAGAGAAAGTAAGTAAATTTTTTAGTTAACTCTTTAAACAATTTTCTTCTAAACATTAAGGTGGAAATCTTTATTTCCAGTTTCTAAAGAAATCATATCATGAAAGTACACTGGCATGAGAAATTCTGAATTCTTAAACTCTGCCTGCCATGTATTATCAATAAAATTTTGGCGAATTGTTTAACCTACTCAAGCCTCAGTTCTCCCATCTGTAAAATGGGAACAGAGATACTCCTTTTTTCTTTTAACCATAAATAGCATAGATCAAAATGCTTTGTAAACTAATAAACAACCAGAAAAGCAAAATGTTCATAATAATAAAGGATGATCTAGATAAAAATAAGGTATTCTGATACTGTCAAAGATAATATGGAAAAGAGGGGGCTGTTTATCCTATAAACATAATATGCTTTTGTGACTTCTTTGTGTGTGTTTTCTAATTGTTCAGCTAGGTTCTGAACTGCCATTTCACCTCTCATTGCTCTCAGTGAGTCTGCCTCTAGGAATAAAACTTTCTCTCTGCTTCCTCTTCCACAGTACATTTATATAGTCATTGTGTACTTTTTTAATTGCCTCAAATCTGCTGTGAAAGATGGTATAGAGTAATGAAAAGAGAAAGAAGCTCTGAAGTCAGACAGACCTGGTTTGAATCCTGGCTCTCTGTCCTTGTGCACTTCATTTAATATCCCCGAATCTATTCCCTCATTCATAAAATGAGTTATATTTATGAGAAAACAAATTGTATCATATCTACATAAGGTTTGGTACATAGTATGTATTTTAAAACCAGAGATACTCTGAAGGGCTATCTAATGGGTAAAGTTCTTGGATTTCATGAAATCTCATCTGCCTTCCTAAAAGCATATTTTGCTTATTTCTATGTTTCTTTAATTGAGGTTTTAAGACATTCAACAACTGATATATTACAATACTGTGATCAATAGCTTAGTTTTGCATGAATCATTTCACTTTTTTATAAATGCTACCATAGAATCTACTTTTCCATAAGATCCACTCTTGTTGATATCCTTGACTAATCTTATAGTTCCAACAGTTTTTCTGTTTCAATTAAGACCTTTTGTCTTAATTAACTTTTTTCTCCCTTGTAAAATAATATATTCCAATCATAAACTTTCAGGACAGAGACCATATTATCTCTGTGCACAGTGCTCGAAGTATTATGTAAAAACTGTACCAGTATTAAGTAGTGATTATGTATGTGGATATTATGGATTCCATGAATTTACCCACTCTGCCAGAGCTCATTCCTAGAAGATCATAGAATATTATTATATGGCACTTACATAATCCTTTATCATTTTGCAAACATCCCATAATCATTTAATGGAAGTCTTCAAAACACTAGAATAGGTTGATCTTGTTATTACTGTTGCTGAGAAGAGGAAATAAAGATGAAATGATGAAAACTGTCAGATATCACATCTCCTACTACCAGGAAAAACAGGATTAGCACTCAGTCTCTTATTTTCTGATCTGCTGATATCCATTGAGCTAGAGTTATCTTAACATCAGAGGAAGAAATAAATCCATTCATTTCTAAGAATTATAACTTGGAAAAGATCTGTTCAGTGTTAAAGAGGAGGCTCTCTTTATTTTCAAAATAAATAAAATGCAAATCCCAGTGAGTCTTGGGATGTGTGGGTGGGAAGGGAGGCAAGAAAATTGCAATGTAGGGCCAGTAAGCAGGAAGGAAGTAAAAGAGATGAAGAAAAAAAAAAGGTGGTGGGTGAATCCTCAGTCTATCATCACATGGAAGAAGTAGTTAAAAAGCCAGGCCACTGTCTTTTCTCATTGATGTTTCCTCCAGAACCTGTGGGAGAGGAAGAAACACTGCTGTGCCTTCATTTGGGGAGCAGTAGGACAAGGCAGTGTCTCTGCAGCCAAAAGGATCCCTTCCTGACAGATGTGGGGGTAAGTACTAGAAAATTATTCCCTAAAATCACTATCGTTTAGTCAGTCAAAACAAACAAGCAAACAAAAAACAGCTTCAAAGAGAAAACAAGGTAGAGAGATTAAATAACATACAAAATTTGATGTGACCATCTAGCATTTTTGTGGGTTTAGGGTAGAGAGTAGAAAACACCCTGAGTTGGGATTTAGAAGTCCTGGTTTTAGTTAGAGCAGTTACATATCTAGCTGTGTGACTTCAAACAAGTGGCTTAAACTCTCTGAACCTCTGATCCTTCATATTTAAAATGAGGGGGTTGGTTACTAAGTAATAATTAAGAGTCCTTCTAGAGATCGAAATTTCCCAATTTATAATAGCAATAATTAACATTTTACAGTGCCTTCCCATCTACAAATGGTTTTCACATACATTATCTACTTTGATTCTTGTGCCAGCTCTGAGGCAGTATTATGAGTATGCCCATTTTAGAGGAGAGATTCAGAAACCACAAATGGCAGAGTTGGCATTGAACAGACATTCCCAAGAAGACAATACCCCTTTGGTAAAAGAACTAGCTAATGCTAACAAGGATAAGTAATGGCAGATAATCTAGGCTGTGAGCTCTTGTTTAGGGGGTGCCACAGAATTTCTGGATGCTGCACTGGGGCAATGATAATCTACCCTGTGGAACGTTATCTGATGATGTATTTATCAAAAAAAACTAATAAAAAGAAAATTAAAAAAAGATACAATAATTGTTACTGCACTACACCCTAATGAATTATTGTGTTCAAGGTTCCTACAAAAAAGAAAGTAATATTATACTCGGCTTATGTTTTAATTGATTTATTAATATTTTATCACAGGAATGTAATTTAAGCTCCTCATGATTTAGATCTCATAAACCTTTAGCATTTTGCAAATTCAAATTCCAATTTAAAGCCAGGGCGAGCAATTAACTTTTCTATCATCTTGTCAGGGGAGAAGGTTCGTGTTTAATTTGAGACAAAGTGACAGAAATATATATACACTGTATGTATTACTCCAATTTAATTTATGAGTCAGCACCATCCACCTTCAAAATGTAGATTTAATAGAAGGGGAGGAAGCAAAGGCCCTGCTGTCATGAGACGGCTGTGATATCCGCCCTGAATTTCTTATACATAAAAAAAAGCCCCTGGTTTGTCGAGATACCAGGCTAGATGGATTGCAGGCCTATTTTCAATTCTTTTGTTTTAAATCCATTTACTAATTCTTTGCTCACACAGCATACAACCTCATGCAGATCACAGGGAACCCCTGCACCCCACTTCTACCTCTGCTCCTACCTCATTGTTGGTTTCATGTAGAGCTGCCCCTCTGGATTTACTCTAAATCTAGACGAGTGAGATACATTGTGGAAAATATGGTCTTCAGTTCATTTCTTTGTCCCTGTTCTCACATTTCAAAGCAAAAAGCTCCCCAAAACTTTATATTCTAATTTACAGGATACAGGCAAGTTAAAACCGTGGCACTTGCCAGTGATCCTTTACAGAATATTTAAGGACAGGATCAGAAGAAATGAGCTCAAACCACAGAAGGTAGTCAGGTGAACAGAAGGGAAGTACTTCCCTTTGGTGGTTATTAAAGACTGGAACAGGGCTGCCGAGAGAGAGGTTAAGGAATCCTTCCTAGCTGTGTTGTCCTATAATTCACCAAAGGCGCACAATGCTCTATGCTGATGAGATGAGTTACATGACATCTCCTCCCTGGTTCAATCAAAGGGAAGCAATTTACATCTCAAACCAGTTCTCTCATCAGTGAGACAAAAAAACTGCAGAAAAGAGACACAGCAAATGTGCTTATTTATACAGCATCAACTCAGTTGCCACTGTTCTTTATTATTTTCCTTCACTGCCTCCTCCTTGTATGGTGGCCATTTTTAATAGGATGCCTTAAATTCTAAAGTGAGTAAAACACAAGAATAAGAACAATTTAGGACCTAAAGTAACTAAAGATTTCTCATGATTCTGACAATCACTGGCCCTTGTGGTACTGGGCCAGTCTCTTTGTTCTATTTAAAAATAAAATCGGGTTCCCTCTGCACAACACAAGAAGGGAATTTGAAGACAGTTAATGGAAAACTCTGGAAGGTAGCCTGGCAAATGTTTATTCACTTTCCAGGCATACAAAGCTGTGCTACATAAGTGAATGCAGTGCATTTGTTAAAGAAAGGCTATGCTGAATGAGTGTGAGGTCTTCATTCATAAAACAAACTTATTTTACTAATAGTCTCGATTAATCATAGCTTAATTATGTCAGATGTTTTGCACTTACACACGACAGTGAAAATCGCCAAAAGTGCATTTACTGCACCTGCTTAAATGCAGTCATATCCCTAAAAACTATTCCAGTGAAGGGGAAACAGCTCCTACAGACATGGCTTTTAGGCAGAATATGGGATTATGGCAGAGGGGTTTAAATACAGGAGGTAAAAATGGTAATCATATTCATCAAGTACACAAAGAAGTAAAAACAAGAAGCTCTAGATAATTCTTTTTAGTGGACTCACTAAAATAACAATAACAGCTTGATGAAGAGAACATGATTGTCGAAAGCTTGTCCATTTTACATTTTCTCTTTACATCGTGCAATAAAAAGGAAGCACCTGCAGTTTCTACTTGTGGGTTTTTTTTTTTTCTTCTGATGTTAAAAGAAATCATGGGACATCATATTTGCTCTAGAAACCCCTAGTCTAATCTCAAGCACACTCTCCCTCCTATAAAGATACATTTGAGCCTCCCAGGAATACCTGTGCAGTGCAGAGAGTTTCTACAGCCTACAAAGTACAGTCTTTGCTTCACACCCTTTTTCTTCATTAAAACACACCAGCCTTTTATCATTTTGGACATTCAGCTAAAATCGACTTCTCTGTCATGAACCATTTTAGACAAATTATATCAAAATATGTTGTAATTTCCATTACTTGGTGGTCTCTATTTTACTGACCAACATCATCCCACTGTAGTTTCACTGTAGTGGCGTCCTGACTTTCACCTAAAAAATTCTATTAACTACCCATCGTGGGTACTCAACATGCATTAGAAAGCCATACACTTAATTACATTGGAGAGCTGATGTGATCTCACATTAAACTTGAGCTATCTTTATTAAAAATAGAAATTGCATTTACTTAATGCTTCTTACAGTAAATCCGTCCATTTTAAACTTTCAAGATTGTATAATGAAACAATATTTTTTTTAAAAAACAGAAAACATCTAAAGATTTTAGTGGAAGTATTTTACATGCCAAGAGAAGCATTCTCTCTCTCTTTTCCCTTTGAACATTCTTTCCTTCCTTTTCTTGCCTTTTCACGTCTCCCTTCCAACTCCCTCCTTCTCTTCCTCTTTTCTTTAATATGGAGGAAGTGATGGCAAACTTTGAGTAAGGAAATAACATTTTTGTTTCAAAATTCATGTGCTTTCACTATCCCAAACACTGATTTAAAGGAAGATTTTTGGTGACTTCTTACGACATTCTTTTTCCCTTAGAGTCCATACATAGCCTTTGGGGATCAAGCTATTTGCACATATTCCTATCATGGCCTCCAGTAGTAAACACTGTGGTTGGTGACATATGCTAACAAAGGTACTCTTTTACAAAAGACTGCAATAGCTAGTGAAGAACTATTTTTTTCAGTTACATTTGTAAAGGCACAAAGTAAATGCCAGTGGTGTGTGTGAATAAATAAAGTGAAGGTTCAGACTATACTCAACAACTACAATGTCACTAAGAGGCATCACCTCCCCTGCTGTTCTACATATCTAGATTCAAGTCTGAAGCTTTAAACTCTCTTACAGACAAAGCAGGGTGATGGACACACACGTCTTTCATGTTCCAATACCAAAGACAATATGGGGAGAATAATCTCTTTCTACAGGTGTCTGTCACAATATACAAAATTCTGAAGTTATGACAAATTTATATGTTATACAAAATGGTTTTTCACAGGCCTCTATTGACAAGATAGCAATTCTGAGTGCATCAAAAATTGTGGTTTAACTTTTTTATATTCATATACCTTTTTAAGAAAGATTGCTATCATATAAGAGATGTCAGTATTTTCAGATCAGACATTTCCAGAGCAGATAACAACATTACAACAGACACTCCTCATAGTCATGAATCTAACAAGATCAGTTAAACCAGAGGGTAGGTGTGCCTACAAGTGATTGTGAGGGCAGGTACTTTCAAAGTGGAGGAAGCTGAAAATAAAGTCACACCGACAGTGCTGTGCTTTCATCTTTCTCCTTGCCCTCCCAGTCACCCTGCATCTCTCACTGATGTGCTTTAACTGTCTTGTGGCATTCCTCTTCAAGCACTTTTGAAAACTTACAGTCTTATGAAAGTAGATTCAGTCTTGTATCACTGACTGAAGGCATTTGGTCCTTAATGGCTTTACTGAAATCAAAAGTATCATGAATACACCTTAAAATTTAAGACTGGGAATCATATTTTAAGGATGCCTTAAAGTCTTCCAGAACTACAGGTTGTATAGGGCAAACATGTGTACATCATATGGGCCAGTCTCTACCTGGCTCTCCAAGATTTTGAAGACTGTCAAGGTTCATAAAGCATTCTTTTCTCTTTCTTGGAATCCACTAGACTAAGTCTTACCTCAGGGCCTGAGGACATCTTTTTACCTATGCCTGGAATGTTCTTCCTCTAGAGTTTGGCTTGTTTGCTCTCCTTGTTTATTTTTGTCTCTATTCAAATACCATCATTCAGGAAACCTACACCGACAATCATATTAAAACAGCTTGTCACCTTCATTCTATCTTAGCTTGATTTGTTTTTTTCATAAAATATGTTTGCTCCTTGGAATAATAGTTATGACAAACCTAGGCAAC